>NC_091960.1:13881691-14181691 GCF_031021105.1 Erythrolamprus reginae
TTCCTTCCTTCCTTCCTTCCTCCCTTCCTCCCTTCCTCTCGCCCTTCTTTCCTTCCCTCCCTCCCTCCTACCTTCCTTCTTTCCTTCCTTCCTTCCTTCCTCCCTCCCTTATTTTACCTTCCTTCCCCCTTCTTTCCTTTCCTTCTTTCCTTCCTTCCCTCCTTCCTTTTCTTCCTTCCCCTTCTTTCTTTCCTTCCTTTTCTTTCCCCCTTTCCCCTTCCCCCTCCCTCCCTCCCTTCTTTCCTTCCCTCCCTCCCTCCTTCCTTCCTCCCTTATTTTACCTTCCTCCCTCCCTCCCTTCCTCCCTCCCTCCCTTCTTTCCTTCCCTCCCTCCCTCCTTCCTTCCTTCCTCCCTTATTTTACCTTCCTTCCCCCTTCTCTCCTTTCCTTCTTTCCTTCCTTCCTTCCTTCCTTCCCTCCCTCCTTTCTTCCTCCCTCCCTCCCTTCTTTCCTTCCCCCCCTCCCTCCTTCTTTCCTTCTTCCCTCCCTTCCTTCTTTCCTTCTTTCCCTCCCTCCCTCCCTCTTCTTTTGCAGCAAGTTTACTTATTATTTACATCCTGGGCTTTCAGATCATCAAGTCAGCTGGGTTGAAAGAAACAAGCTCTCCCTTGGATATAATCAGCTATCTCACTTGCTCAAGA
Source organism: Erythrolamprus reginae (assembly GCF_031021105.1). Lineage (NCBI taxonomy): Eukaryota > Metazoa > Chordata > Lepidosauria > Squamata > Dipsadidae > Erythrolamprus > Erythrolamprus reginae. Next base: position 13,882,333 of record NC_091960.1, read on the forward strand.
ATGACACTTTTGTACATTAAACAGGCTTTTAAGGGGTGATACAAAGCTTCTGCAAAGGCAAAGTTTGCATTCCTTTGAGGCCTTTGGAAAGTTTTGGGTTAGTTTCCTTTCCTCCCCCCCTCCCCCCTCCCATTCTCCCTGGACATTTTTTTTCCAGGAACTGGATGTACTTTATGAACTGACCTCTTCTCTCAGGTCAGCAGGTCCTTTTGGCTCCAGCCTCAGGAATGTCGGGTTACAAGATCGTTGAGTTGTTAAGTTCCAAAAGCAAGGAGCCTTGTTTTAAAAATATCCTTCGGACCATTTCAAGGCTTCCTTGTGAGCCCGGTTTCAAGATTGGTAAGAGAACACACAGTGATCCACTGATCATTTCAAAGGAGCAGCTGTAATTTTCCATCCTTCTCCACATTTTTTCTCCCTTCTCTCTTTATCTGCTTGCACCCTTTTTTGATTCAGAGGTTGCAAAGAAGCTATCGACTGTTGACCTCTCCTGATTCCTAAGCGGTCAGTAAGGGGCGTGCGTAAGTGCACCAGCGTGCCTTCCATCCCCTGTCCTAATATTTCTTTTTTTACTAGTATCATGTATATGAATATTATTATATCTTTGCATACCACCAATACGTACTTGACAAAACCAATAAATAAAACAATACATAAATAAATAAGCAGTTTGTCTTTCTCTTGTGCTCTTCTGGAGGTAATTAATTTACTAACATCAGTCTATACTTTTCATCTATCTATCTATCTATCTATCTATCTATCTATCTATCTATCTATCTATCTATCTATCTATCTACCTACCTACCTACCTATCTCTCTATCTCTCTCTCTCTCTCTCTCTCTCTCTCTCTATCTATCTATCTATCTATCTATCTATCTATCTATCTATCTATCTATCTATCTCTATTCTTTCCTTGGAAGAAGACAATGCCATGCAATTTTTTATCTATATCTATCTATCTATCATCTATCTATCTATCTATCTATCTATCTATCTATCTATCTATCTATCTATCTATCTATCTATCTATCTATCTATCTATCTATCTATCTATCTATCCATCCATCTATCCATCCACACACACAAACACACCAGCCCCTCCAAGGGCCATATCCAAGGCAGTTAATATTTTATAGCCGACAAACTATATTCTATATGTGTAATATATTTTTGCTGGAAGGGTGTGTCTAGCTGAAGAGAGCAAAAGAGCTACAAATAGATCTACTGTATACTAGTCTCCCTTCCTTTTCATTATCAGCAAAAATTTATTACACACACACACACATACACACACACGTAAAAGTCTCTAGCAGAACCTACAAAGAGAATATTTGCAAAAAGTTTCCTTACAGCCCTTCATTTTAATCTGTCCTCCTGCTACTGATGTTAGCATGAAATATGCAGATTAGCAAAGGCATTTGAATATGACCTAATTTTAAACGTAGCAAAAAGAAGTCACCTTTATTTGTGCATTTTTTCTTCACTTGTGATGATGTTTCCCAGTTTTGATTGTCTCCTGCACAACTCACATCCAGGAGGAGAGCTGCTCTTGGCCCTTGGGTAATCATATTCAAATAATAATAATAATAATAATAATAATAATAATAATAATAATAATAATAATCCAAAGTGCAGACTCTGTAAAGAAACAGATGAAACAATCGATCACATACTCAGCTGCTGCAAAAAGATCGCACAGACTGACTACAAGCATAGACATGATGCTGTGGCACAGATGATCCACTGGAACTTGTGCCGGAACTACCATTTACCAGTGGCAAAGAACTGGTGGGATCATAAGCCCGAAAAAGTGGTCAAAAATGAGCAAGCAAAACTACTGTGGGACTTCCGACTTCAGACTGACCGAATTCTGAAGCATAACACACCAGACATCCTGATTGTGGAGAAAAAGAAAGCATGGATCATCGACATCGCAATCCCAGGAGACAGCAGAATTGAGGAGAAGCAGCTAGAGAAATTAGTGAAATATGAAGATCTAAAAATCGAGCTGCAACGACTCTGGCATAAGCCAGTGAAAGTGGTCCCAGTGGTACTTGGCATGCTGGGCACAGTGCCAAAGGATCTCAGCGGACATTTGAAAACCATCGGAATTGACAAAATCTCCACCTGTCAATTGCAAAAGGCCGCTTTACTGGGATCGACAAACATTATTCGCCGCTACATCACACAGTCCTAGGTGCTTGGGAAGCGCCTGACTGGTGATGAAATACGAAATCCAGCATAATGTTCTCGTTTGCTGTGTTGTATTGACATAATAATAATAATAATAATAATAATAATAACAACAACAACAACAACAACAACAACAACAACAACAAGTGGGTGAAAGGAAAGACCAAGTGTGATGTCATTTCATTTACATGCTGGCAGAGGCAAAGGCCTCTTCTTCACCACAGATGTTAGAAGTTACAGTGAACACTCTCCAGAAAATGCTTCTAAAATGCAAGATAATATTTATTTATTTATTTATTCGATTTTTATGCCGCCCTTCTCCTTAGACTCAGGGCTGCTTACAACGTGTTAGCAATAGCACTTTTTAAAAACAGAGCCAGGCTATTGCCCCCACAATCCAGGTCCTCATTTGACCCACCTTGGAAGGATGGAAGGCTGATTCAACCTTGAGCCGGTGATGAGATTTGAACCACTGACCTACAGATCTACAGTCAGCTTCAGTGGCCTGCAGTACAGCACTCTACCTGCTGCGCCATTCCGGCTCTATATATAACTATATATAACTAAAAGTTTGGATGGAGTGAAGAATGAAATTAGTGAACAAATTAGTGGAACAAATAGTACAATTGGTTGCAAAAAAAAACAAGAAAGGGAAAAATTAGCCTAAATACATCACAATGAGGAGATTTTATAAGAATGAAAACAGAAAGCTTTTTTAGATATACTAAAATATAGATAGGTAAGAATTAGTTTAAATGTTAGATATTCTAAGATTTGGTAAGATATACTTACTTGATTTAGAATGATTGTTATCTGATATAAATAATTAAGTTTTTATTATGAATTTAAGTTGCCATCACTACTTCTATAAGAAATAGAGTTAAATTGGAAAAGCATGTATGATACCAATATGAAAATCTGCAAACAAACTTAGAAATGTATAAGGGATAATAGGTAAGGAAAGAGAGAGCAAGGTTATCTCTTTAGTTTTTAAAGTGGTGTGTATATTTTTGTTTGTTACTTATATTTGTATATGAATTTAGTTTTTTCTAATAAAAAATAATTAAAGAAAATAAAATTAAATAAGGGGAATAGGATTGCTCTCCTGTCACATGTTTGATAATCTCTCTTTCTTGCTCATATGAAACAGCATGGATCTTACCAGTAGTGAGTTCCTACCAGTATAGTAGGGCTCGCCATTCCGATCGTGCAATTTGCACATGACCGCTCTGGTACCATCTTCACTGGTCTGTTGTGTGGCACCATCTTTTGTTTTTTGAATTTTTGGCATTTTTTTGTTTCCTGCACATGCGCAGAAGCAAAATGTCTCGTGCGTGTTTCACCTTTGAGAAAACCATGACTTGGATTCCCAAGGGCAGGGGCCACAGCAGAAAAGGTTTTTCTCTTGGATCCTGCCAGCTGAAATTCTTTGGCAGATGGCATCTGAAGTACAGCTGCACAACTGGAGCAAATAGGATGGACCAATCTCATGGGGTGAGACGGCTCCTTTGATAGAAACATAGACGATTGACAGCAGAAAATGACCTCATGGTCCATCTAGTCTGCCCTTATACTATTCCCTGTATTTTATTTCAGGATGGATATATGTTTATCCCAGGCATGTTTTAAATTCAGTTACTGTGTATTTACCAACCACGTCTGCTGGAAGTTTGTTCCAAGCATCTACTACTCTTTCAGTCAAATAATATTTTCTCACGCTGCTTCTGATACCCTGAGATGGCAAAAGCCACAGCACTTAGACTTACATACTGCTTCACAGTGCTTGACAGCCCTCTCTAAGCAGTTTTACAGAGTCAGCCTATTCCCCCCTCAAAATTTGGGTCCTTATTTTACCCACCCTGGCAGGATGGAAGGCTGAGTCAACCTTGAGCCTGGTAGGATTCGAACTGCCAAATTGCAGGCATCCAGCAGTCAGCAGACGTAGCCTGCGGTACTACACTCCAACCACTGTACCACTGAGATTATTAGATTTGCTCATTTTGATGTCTGCCAGATCTAATTTTTTAGGAGAGAGGCTGACCGAGCCAACAGGAGAGGTCAAATGGAGACTTAGTCTAGAATCCCTATGTGGTCACAAGACGGCAAAGTCCAACCCTCCCCTCCCACCCCTTGAACACTGTTGAATCTTATCTAGTCTCCTCCAGATGCAAACTTTTAGTCTGAGAAGATTCCTTTGTGTAAACTTGAACAATAAATCAGATAATTGAATTCTTTGTTTGTGGATCCTGATTGTTCAGGCCTGACAAATTTTGTGTGTATCTGACTACCAAGTTGTGCAAAGCCACTCTGGGTAGTTTATAGTTCAATACAGTAATTGGGTAAAATGTGTTATGTGACTATACCATTAGATATGAGACAGATGAGTCATCCTGACTGCTTCTTGAATTTAAAATCTTTAGTTTGCTTTCATGAATATTTAGGGCACAGGCTTGGTTGTCAGACTTGTGGAATTAGGCCTGCATTGTGATATTCAAAATAGTATCTTCTTGAATTGTTCTAAGGTATTCTCTCCCACCTCGCATATAACCAGCTTGTGGTATCTACCCCCTCCCAAATATCTCCATAATTTAAGCAATGGACCTTTGGCAATGATAAAGTCTGTCTGTCTGTCTGTCTGTCTGTCTGTCTGTCTGTCTGTCTGTCTGTCTGTCTGTCTATCTATCTATCTATCTATCTATCTATCTATCTATCTATCTATTTTATTTTATTTTATTTGTTTTGTCCAATATACAATAATACACAATGAGGGTCATAGAGGATTTTATTTATTTATTTATTTATTTATTTATTTATTTATTTATTTATTTATTTATTTATTTATTCATTCATTCATTCATTCATTCATTCATTCATTCATTCATTGGATTTGTATGCCGCCCCTCCCCAGAGACTCGGGGCGGCTAACAGTAATAATAAGACAGCATATAACAATAATCCAATACTAAAAACAATTAAAACCCATTATAATAAAAAACCAAACATACATACAATCATACCATGCATAAAATAGTAAAGGCCTAGGGGGAAAGGATGTCTCAATTCCCCCATGCCTGGCGGCAGAGGTGGGTTTTAAGTAGCTTACGAAAGGCAAGGTGGGTGGGGGCAATTCTAATCTCTGGGGGAGTTGGTTCCAGAGGGCCGGGGCCACCACAGAGAAGGCTCTTCCCCTGGGTCCCGCCATCAGCATTGTTTAGTTGACGGGACCCGGAGAAGACCCACTCTGTGGGACCTAACTGGTCGCTGGGATTCGTGCACAGAAGGCGGTCCCTGAGATAATCTGGTCCGGTGCCATGAAGGGCTTTATAGGTCATAATCAGGTAGAATGTATTAGATTAGATTAGATTAGATTTATTGGATTTATATGCTGCCCCTCTCCGAAAACTCGGGGCGGCTCACAACAAGATAAAAACAATACATAATAACAAATCCAATACCCACCAATCCAATTACAATTTTAAGCTAAAAATTCATAAAAACAACCCCAGAATATTAAAACACGCATACAATCAATCTAACACTAAAACAACTTGGGCAAGGGGGAGATGTTTCAGTTCCCCCATGTCTGACGGCAGAGGTGGGTTTTAAGGAGTTTGCGAAAGGCAAGGGGAGAATAGAGGAGAAAATAAAGGAGTAAAATATAACTACGATAGAATAGCAGAAAAAGATAGAGGGATAGAAGAGAAGATATAGGAGATATAGGAGAGAAAATAGGACAGGGGACGGTAGGCACTCTGGTGCACTTATGTATGCACTCTATCTATCTATCTATCTATCTATCTATCTATCTATCTATCTATCTATCTATCTATCTATCTATCATCTATCTAGCAACCTACCTACCTACCTATTGGATTTCTATGCCGCCTCTCTCCGAGGACCTGGGACTGCTTACAACATAACATTGTTTACATTGCCCATGCAACGCTGTTGCTATTGTGTATACTAGCGCAATACATGTATTTTAGAGAACTGTGGTGTGGGGGGGATATACTATTGTTATTGAAAATGGTGAATTGTAATTACTGTTATTATATTATTTCTATTGTTATTAGCTTGGGTGTGTTAAAATTTATGATCAACTTCTCTTTGGTTATGCTCTATCTGTAAATGTTACCCTGACACTGTTTTTTTTTCAAAAAAATGTTTATGAATAAAAATTTTAAAAAAGTAAAAGTAAAGAAAAGGGTGAATTCTACCCATCCATTCCCCTATTCATAGAAACTTTTCCTTCTTTTGAAAAATGAATAAAATGCAAAACATATTTAAAAATATAAATGGAGGGACAAGAGCCTTCTCTGTGGCGGCCCCGATCCTCTGGAACCAACTCCCCCCGGAGATTAGAACTGCCCCTACTCTCCTTGCCTTTCGTAAGCTCCTTAAGACCCACCTTTGTCGTCAGGCATGGGGGAACTGAGACATCTCCCCCGGGCATATACTATTTATGAATGGTATGTCTGTATGTATGTTTGTTTAGAAAATGGGGTTTTTAAAATATTTTTAAACTGTAATTTAGATTTGTTGTAAATTGTTTCACTTTGTTGTGAGCTGCCCCGAGTCTGCGGAGAGGGGCGGCATACAAATCTAAATAATAAATAAATAAATAAATAAATAAGATAAAGGAAACAATACATTTATTTATTTATTTATTTATTTATTTATGTATGTATGTATGTATGTATGTATGTATGTATTTATTTATTTATTTATTTATTTATTTATTTTGTCCAATACAAATTGAAAGTTAGAGAGAATAAAAACGGGTAGTAGTAAATATCAGGGAAGGGATAGAAGAAGAGATATGAGAACAGAATACATCAATGAAGAGTAGAGGAAGGATATATGGATGGGAGAAAAGATATATAAAATATAGGAGAGACAATTGGACAGGGGACGGAAGGCACACTAGGGCACTTATGTATTAAAGATTATACTGTAATTCCCATTGAGGTGTCCTTGATGCTTTGTTTGTTTGATTGATTGATTTCTATTCTGCCCTTCTCCTGGGACTCAGGGCGGCTTACAACTGCGCTTTCTAGGTGCAGTTGTTGGGGGTTTTTTTTGCAGAAATGTCATTATCCAATCTAGGTTAACATCATCCATGCTAGTAGAGAGTAGGGTATGTTGCTGGTCAAAAAATGGGTTTCGGCAGGTTCTGACCAATTCTACAGAATTGAGCAGAAATTTTGAGTAGTTTGGAGAACCGGTAATGGAAACTTTGAGTAGTTTGGAGAACTGATAAATACCACCTCTGACTGGCCCCATCCCATCTATTCTCTGCCTCCCGAGTCCCAGCTGATTCGGAGGAAATGGGGATTTCCCAGTAACCTTCCCCTTTCGTCCCCTGTCCAATTGTCTTTCCTTTCTTTCACCTATCATATATATTTTCTTTCTTTCATATATCCTCTCCTCTAAGTTCACTTTTACCCTCATATATATTACCACATGTCCATTTTTCTTCCTATGTATTTGTGTATTGGACAAATGAATAAATAAATAAAATAAATAAAATAAATTTATGGAGGGAATGGAGATTTTATGGCATTCTTCTCCTGCCACGCTCCCCAAACCAAACCACAGAACTGGGAGTAAAAAAATTGAAACCCACCACTGGTGGGAATGGTCTTGGGGGAATTTCTTTGACTGGGCTGTTTACTGTTACCTTGTTTGGCAGTTCCTTGATTGGGGTATTGTTTACTTTTTGATTGTTGTTCTGATGTTAGTCTCACTGTTAATCTCTACTCATTTGGGTTTTAATGAGAATGGCGAGGTGTTTGGGTTCTTTAGTCCCCGTTTTAGCTCCAAGGACTCCTCATTTCAACCCTAAAGTACAAATATTCTCTATCGGTTTAATTCCTGCTTATCTTCTCAATCTGAATGCTTGTGTGGCGTAGATAGCAAATTTTCTGGCCAGGAAAATCAACTTCCAAAGAATAAAGGATGTCATCCTAGAAAAAGTTGGGTATATCCATCGATTTTCAGTTTCTTTCCATTTTTCACTAAAAAAAGGAAGTGTTTTGCCTATTTCCATATATTATTATTATTATTATTATTATTATTATTATTATTATTATTAATTGGATTTGTATGCCTCCCCTCTCCGTAGACTCGGGGCGGCTAACAACAATGATAAAAACAGCATGTAACAATCCAATTAATAAAACAACTAAAAACCCTTATTATAAAACCAAACATACACACAAACATACCATGCATAACTTGTAATGGCCTAGGGGGAAGGAATATCTCAACTCCCCCATGCCTGGCAGCATAACTGAGTCTTGAGTAGTTTACAAAAGACAGGAAGGGTGGGGGCAGTTCTAATCTCCGGGGGAGTTGGTTCCAGTGGGCCGGGGCCGCCACAGAGAAGGCTCTTCCCCTGGGGCCTGCCAAATGACATTGTTTAGTCGACAGGACCCGGAGAAGGCCAGCTCTGTATTTCCTTAGCCATGTGTCTCTGAATTTCACATTCTCCACTTGCACTGCTTCGGAGAGTCCAACATGGGTTAATCTTCAGCCTTGCTCGAAGGGACTGAGTTAAAAATTAGCATAAATAACTGGTCCCACCCCCATGCTGCCCTCCCTGGGTCAGTCTAAAAAACTCAGTCATAGTGAAGGGACACTTGAGTTTTCCTCCTATGACTTTTGTAGTCTAGTTTAGGTTTTAGCATTTATAATAAATATGACTAACATTTTTTCCTTTTCTCTGTTTCCCTTGCAGAATGCATCAAGAGGACTTACAAGGATGGATTGGGCCCCTGCTCTGTGGAGTATAGCCCACAACGTGTTTTCCCAGGTCGGAGCCCCTTCCCTGTGTGGGTACCGCTCCCAAGACCGGGTGGCGCCAAAGGAAGAGGTCCCTAGCCTGCGCGGCTAAACCTCTCTTGAAGCAACTTGCAAATCGGCCATACGAAGAAGGAAAAGACGGCGCCTGTTTGAATTTCCCGCCGGAACCAGCTCCTCGAGAGCAGAGGCGGAGGACCTTGAGCCCCTGACTGAAGCAGCGGCCGGATCGCGGAGCGCCGTCAGAGACGGCTAGAGCGACGGGCGCGGCCATTGCAGCATGACGAGGCTAATCAGGAGGTCGCCATTTTAAAACGCTCTCTTGCGAAGCCTACTTCCGCCCGCCTATTTAGGGGTTGATTGACACCCCGTTTCACCCGGCATTGCACAGGAAGGGCCGGATTTCCTGCAGAACACAGGAAGGGGCGGCACTTTCCGGCGGCAGCCATTTTTTTTGCCGAGTCACTTGTAAACAAACAAAGAGCCGATATTGTGTGCCTTTAGCGAAGCAGCCTTATTCACCAGAATGGCTGATCTGCCCCCGCAGGGGACTACAGAACCCCCGACTGTGAAGGCCAAGGAGAAAACACACTCATCCAAGGCCAAATCTAAAAGTTCCCAATCTTCCTCGGCCCTCAAGGAAGCCGAACGAAGAATTAAGGCATTGGAAGAGCAATTGGAAGCTCAAAGACAGACCACGAGTTCTTCAATACAAGCACCAGGTCAGAGTATGGGAACTATAACTAGTGCCACACCCCCGAGGCTCCCGGAGGGAACTGGGTTGGCTACTGATAAGGACTGGTCACCGGATAGGTTTGGGGGCCCATCTCAGGTGGCTGAGTCAATCAGGCCCGAATTTGCCAGACCTTCTTCTGCATCCCCAGCATGGCACATGGTTTCACAACCTCCACCAACTGCCACATTTACCCCAACTGCTGCTGGCCTGCGTTCTTCTCCTGACACATGGCAACGTTTACCACCAGCACTACAAGATATGATTGCCTCTGCTTATTCGCATGGCATAGTGACAGGGGTCCAACAGTCTACAGCAACTGCCCCCCCTGCTTCACCACGCCCGCCTCCTCCTCCTCCTTCTCTGCAGAGAGATATTTGGGCAGCTCCAGCCCCTCAATCCCCTCTACAGGACTCATTCCATGAGGATCCTGGATTTAGGGAACAAGGCTCAGAGCCAGATGATGGCTTATCCGAGGATGAAGGAGCACCCCCAGAACTGCCAACGTATGCAGGGCTCTTCAGACCATCCATTTTTCGGGTACTCCTCAATAAGGCAAAAATGACGGTTACCCCGAGCATCCCTGAAAAGTCTACAGAGGCGACATCAACCCCTCAGCCGGTCTCCAGGGTGCTCACAGAACAACAAAAGGATGCAGATTTGATACCTGCTCCTAAACTCTTCTTGGACAATGTTAAGAGGCCTTGGCAATACCCAGCGGGAGTGTTAGGCCCAACAGCCTCTGAACGCAAATTTTATGCCTTTGAACCTGAGCTTGAAAATTTGCTGGAATTCCCATCTATAGACGCCCCAATAGCGGCTCTGGTGTCTAATGCACTCATTCCATCAGAAGTGGCAGATGGATTAAAACCAGAGGACCGAAGAGCGGAAGGTGTGCATAAGAAGGCTCACCACATGACTGCATGGGCACTCAAAGCGGCCTCAGCCGCGTCATTCTTTAACAGGGCTTCAGTCCTATGGCTCCAAGAGATGCTCACGAAACTGGGACCGGAGGATGGCCGCCTGAGGCAAGATCTTAACAAGTTGCTGGCAGCAGCAGAATTCTCTGCGGATGCCACTCTGTCGGCGTCCAGGTTTTCCTCACGAGCCTTAGCAGCAAACCAGTCATCCTGCCGCTTGCTTTGGCTAAGGTCTTGGCAAGCTGACGCCAAATCCAAGTGGCGATTGGCATCAGCTCCGTTTGATGGGGCTAAACTCTTTGGGGAATCGCTAGACAACGTCCTCGTTGAAGACAAGGACAAGAAAAAAGTCTTGCCCAGAACCTACAGACGTCAAGAGAGACGCACTACCCCTTATTACAGACGCCAGCCGTTTCGGGCGGAGACCTCCACAGCTGTACCCCAGGCGGGAAGGTCGTATACCCAGGGGTCCTTCGCCCAGCCCTCCTACAGGACGGACAGGGGTAACTTTGGGGACCGGAACAGACAGCTCCAACAGACCAGGAAGCCCTTCAGAGGCTCCAACAGAGGGGGTTACCGAAGAAATAAATGACTCCTTCAGAACCTTCCCCATAGGAGGACGGCTACAGCACTTCACCGACTCCTGGGAAGCTATATCCACAGACACTTGGGCTCTAAATACAATATCCCAGGGTCTCACTCTGGACTTCATCCAGAGGCCCCCAAACAGGTTCATGCACTGTCCAGTACTTTTCAACCACAAACGCAACCTCCTCCACCAGGAGATCGATCACTTACTCACCATTGGTGCCATCGAGACCGTCCCTATTCAGCAGGAGGGACAGGGGTACTACTCCGTGGTGTTTATAGTACCCAAAGCCTCGGGAGGTTGTCGTCTCATACTCAACCTCAAACAACTGAATGTGTACATAAAATACCGCAGGTTCAAAATGCATTCATTAAAGTCAATATTAGCAGCAATTCGTCAGCGGGATTGGCTGACGTCAATAGACCTCAAGGAAGCTTACCTCCATATCCCCATACACCCGGATTACAGGAAATATCTTCGCTTTTGCTTCAAAAACCACCACTTCCAGTACAGGGCCATGCCTTTCGGTCTCTCATCAGCACCCAGAACGTTCACGAAATTACTGGACATACTCACCGCGGAGCTCAGGACACGCCCATTACGCCTTATGGCGTATTTGGACGATATCATCACATTGTCCAGCAGCCCCAGTCGGGCACGTCAGGACTTAACAGAAACCATAAGAACACTGGAAACTATGGGTTTCTCAATCAATTACCCGAAAAGTCACCTCATCCCAACCAGGCACCTGCCTCACTTGGGTACCAAGATAGACACCATAAAGGGCAGAGTCTTCCTCTCGCAGGAGAGACAAGAAAAGGTCCGATACTTGGTCAGGGAACTGCAGCGCAAGCGAACAACAACATTGGCGTTCCTCTCTCAGCTGCTGGGAGTCTTCATTTCCTGCATAGGCATTGTGCCTTGGGCAAGACTCCACGCCAGACCGCTACAGTGGTTTCTCATCCCCTTCCAAAAGAGGCGGACCAGTCACTCTTCCAAGTTGGTCACGATCCCACTGGAGGTGCGTCGATCTCTCCCATGGTGGACCTCATCAGCTTTACTACAGGGATCACCATTCCTGCCTCAACAGGAGATAATCATCACAACAGATGCGAGCCTTTCGGGCTGAGGTGCCCACTCCAATGTGGGAGTGGCTCAGGGACTGTGGAATCCAGAGGACCTTATCTGTCCAAACATCAATTTCCTGGAGCTCAGGGCAGTGCACCTGGCACTCAGACATTTCGCACCACAGGTAACAGGTCAGAATGTACTGATACTTACAGACAATGTGGCAACGAAGGCCCACGTCAATCATCAAGGGGGCACAAGATCAGGCCGCCTGATGTGGGAAGCTCAGTCCCTGTTCAAATGGACAGAGTTCCATCTAGCATCCCTGCGAGCAGAACATATATCGGGCACGTCAAACACACAGGCGGATTGGCTCAGTCGGACGACCATCGATCCGGGCGAATGGAGTCTGGACAGAACCCTGTTCCTAGAAATCTCTCACAGATATGGAGCACCAAGGGTGGATCTGTTTGCCACACAGTACAACAGCCAGTTACCCAGGTTTTTCTCGAGGTTCCCAACGCCAGGGGCAGAGCAAATCAATGCTCTGACCTGCCCTTGGCCGGACGGCTTGCTTTATGCCTTTCCCCCAGTCTGCCTGCTCTCGAGAGTGATCAACAAGCTGTTGCAGGAGCAAGCAGAGATATTATTGGTGGCTCCATATTGGCCCAGACGCCCGTGGTTCGCGGACTTGACGGAATTATCAATTCCCCCCCCCTGGAGAATACCACACCACAAGGTGGTTCTGAAACAGGGGTCAATTTACCATCCGGAACCCCAGTGGTGGAGTCTTGCCGTATGGCACTTGAGGGGGAGAAATTAAGGAAGGAACACGTTCCTGACAGAGTAATCAACACCATCCAGGCAGCTCGACGTCCCTCCACGACTCGCATTTATCAAGCGACCTGGAAAGCATACTGCTCCTTTTGTAGGGCCCGGAACCAGGACCCGCAGTCCCCCTCTGTGATTCAGATCCTGGAATTCCTACAGGCGGGCCTGGACAAAGGACTGTCGCCTAACACCCTGCGCAGACAGACAGCGGCAATCGCCACCATACTCAAGATGGACTTTTCTCGCCCGATCTCACAACACCCTTGGGTTCGGGACTTCATCAAAGGAGCAACAAACATCAGACCTCCGCCGGTACATCGTTTTCCCACATGGGACTTACCCTTGGTGCTGCAGGCCCTCACGGAGCCCCCCTTTGAGCCCTTACGGGACATTCCATTGCGACTGTTGTCTCTAAAGACTGCCTTCCTAACAGCTATTACATCAGCAAGAAGGGTCTCAGAGCTTGCAGCCTTGTCAGTCAGACCTGACTTATGCGTGTTTCATACAAACAGAGTAGTCCTACGACCGGACCCTTCATTCCTACCTAAAATGAACACGGTGTTCCACAGGTCACAAGACATTACATTACCAGACTTTTGCACCCACGGGACACACCCTCTGGAACTAAAGTGGCACAAGATAGACGTTAGGCATGCCATTAAAATCAACATCAGACGTACAAGTACTTTCAGGAAAACTGAAGCCCTCTTCGTCTCTTATTTCCCAGCAACCATGGGAAATAGGGTATCATCTAAAACCATTAGCTGTTGGATCCGTTCATGTATCATCACAGCTTATAAGTCAGGGCACACTCCAATACCTAAAGGCATTACAGCCCACTCAACAAGGAGTGCAGCCACATCGGCAGCCTGGGCGACGCAGGCCCCTATTGAAGATATTTGCCGGGCAGCGACCTGGGCTGCACCTAATACGTTCATCAAACACTATCGTTTGGACACTTTTGCTTCAGCTGAAGCAGCCTTTGGACGCAGAGTTTTGCAGAGAGTTTGCACCGATACTGCGCCCCTGGTCCAGCCTTCTCCCTCCCTAATTGGTTAAGCTTGGGTACATCCCATGTTGGACTCTCCGAAGCAGTGCAAGTGGAGAAGAACCGTTGCACTTACCTGAACGGTCTTCTCGCTGCACTGCAAGGAGAGTCCAAACCCACCCGGCAGTTTGGCCCAGGGCCACAGGGTTATTTGAGAGTTTGGTTGATTGGTTTAATAAAGTTTGATTGGTTTAATATCACTATGACTTCGTTTTATTGTAAGACTGACCCAGGGAGGGCAGCATGGGGGTGGGACCAGTTATTTATGCTAATTTTTAACTCAGTCCCTTCCAGCAAGGCTGAAGATTAACCCATGTTGGACTCTCCTTGCAGTGCAGCGAGAAGACCGTTCAGGTAAGTGCAACGGTTCTTTTCTGTGCACGCTTTTCTCCCAAAGTCTATAAATTGTCGACAAGCTATGCTGAGTTGTACCACACAACTGTGTAAATGTGCGCTTGATGTACATTTGGAAAGTTGAATGGGATGTGATTGTAGGAAAATTTGCACTAAGTAAATTCCTCCTCCATTCTTATTCTGGGCAAGATTCCAAATTACTGTCTACCTGAGCGCTGCCACAAATGTTTTGACCAAATCCGATGACTGGGATCGTGCTGAGAAGCTGGAAATAAGTCATTGTAACCCAAAGCTGTTGCTGTGAGTAATTGCCCTTTCCCTTGTGGATGTGATGGTGCAACACCGTAACGTAGCTTCACCTTTTCTTGCCTCCCCAAATCTCTATCCCCCTTTTCAGTTAAAGTCTAGTAAGTAATAGCAACCTTTCAGACCCCACTCCACAATCACAGCATGGATCCCGAGGCTCACTAGGCAAAGCTCCTTTTGTGCTTCTGCAGATTGCATATGAATTCTTTTGAGCCTCTCGATCTTTCTATTTGAAAGTCTTTCAACCGAGAGAAAATACATACATGGCACCGTCTGATAAAAGCCCATGAAAGGTCAACCTTGTTCAACCTACGCAAATATGAACGAGCTCCATGGAAGATCCCCTGGGGACTTAATGACAATGGCTGCATCTGTAAAGATGTTAGGCTTGAGATGAATGCAGATCATCATCCGGAATAACACAATGACAGAGCAGGAAGGGGTCTTCTGGTGCAATCCCCTATTCAATCAGGAGACACCATATCCGTCCTTGTCCTCCTTCTTCTCCTCCCTGTCCTCCTCCTCATTGTCCTCCTCCTCCTCCTCATCTTCATCCTCCTTGTCCTCCTTGTCCTCTTCGTCCTCGTCCTCTTCGTCCTCGTCCTCTTCGTCCTCATCCTCATCCTCTTCATCCTCGTCCTCCTCGTCCTCTTCCTCCTCATCCCCGTCCTCTTCCTCCTCCTCCTCCTCTATGTTGAAAGCTGCCCGAGTCCTCGGATTGCATATAAATCCAATCAATCAATCAATCAATCAATCAATCAATCAACCAACCAACCAACCAACCAACCAACCAACCAACCAACCAACCAACCAACCAACCAACCAACCAACCAACCAATTTCACCCCTACTTTATACTCATTTGAACTGCCTGGATCTCCCGATTTCCCTGGGGCTTGACACTCGTGTCAGATTCGCCCCACCCCCTAATATTCCAAATTTGTAAGCATCGCTTCCATGATTTTGTGTGAGTCAAGTGCTTTTTGTCTAGGATTTATGTCCTTTCCCTTGGCTGCTGTGCTTTCGAGAAGGCAAAAAAGCACGCGGCTCTGTTGGCTTTTCTGACTATCCTTGGATTGAAGCCATCGCGCTCAGATGCTGGCATATTTATCCTGCATGGAGGTTTTGCCTGCCAGATTTTGCTTATATGTATAAAAGGAAGAGTGTGCCCACTATGCTCCTTCGTGTAGAGTGTGTTATATATAACTTGGATGAACCTCCAGAAGAGGTCATGCAAAATATGCACAGTACGGTACATCCCCGAGAAGAGGTCATGTATTGTATGCGTAGGTATATATATATATGTATACATAACAAATATAACGTGCGTACTAACTACCCATATGGGAGTTGTATGTACTGTCAGCTTCCTTTCCCCTTTCCTCTTCTTCTGTCCTCTTCTCATTGAGTGCAAAGAAGAAGACTTGTGTGATTCTCTCTGCTCATTGACCTTCAAAGCCATCCAACAGATTTCAGCTTGGACTCTGACTCAAACAGATGGCCTGTCCAGAGCGCTTTAAAAAAAAAACACTGGTTCCTGAGCCTGCTCCAAGGAAGGCCCTAGCAATACAACATATCCAGTGTGTGCTACTGGGAATCCAGCCACGGACCCCAGCTTGCTGAGAAGTGCTGGGCAGGATCCAACTGTAAGAATGGGCTGGAATTAGAGAGACCAGAACATTGCAACACGTCCCAGGATTCCTTTATCTTCCTTCCTTCCTTCCTTCCCCCCTCCCTCCTTCCTTCCCTCTCCTTCCTTCCCTCTTCTTCCTTCCTTCCCTCCCTCCTTCCTTCCCTCCCTCCCTCCTTCCTTCCCTCCCTCCTACCCTCCTTCCTTCCCTCCCTTCCTCCTTCCTTCCCTCCCTCCCTCCCTCCCTCCCACCCTCCTTCCTTCCTTCCCTCCCTCCTTCTTTCTTTCCTTCCTTCCTTCCTTCTTTTCTCCCTCCCTCCCTTCCCTTCTCTCCTCCCCATAATTTTCAGTGATGTTTTTGGTTTGGATGGCTTCTCTTCATCCTGTGTTTTGGGGGGAAAAAACCCCTCCCACCCTCAAGTTAACATCAACCTTTATTTCTTTGTCTGAAGCACAGCTGAGCAACTCTTCAGCTGTCTTTTGGGCTAAAATGTCCCTCTGAGCATGCACAGATTAACATCATGATGTGCACCAGTAGCAAAAGGTAACCATTGATGGGCTCCTATGGGTACAGTCAGATACGCAGAACCGGTAGAAAAATTTTGAATTTTTTTTCTTTTTTTCCCCTTTTGGGCTCTGGGTATATTTTTCCTATTGCAGTAAATTAGGTTGAATGTGTATAATTTTAGAACAGCTCTGTATGTGTGTACATACACATACAGTTCATATAGTAGATAATGTATATTTTTGTGTGCCTGTGTGCAATATGTATATACTCATATGGCATATATACATAGAATTAAATAGTATATTTTGGACGTTCAATAATAGTAAGGGAAATTGTATCTCTGTGAGGCGAGGCCAGGCCAGGCCCCCTAACCCAAACTCTTGACATTAGTGACGTCAAGTTGGCCACCTTTAAGCCAGTTACATGAACTTTAAGCCACCCCCAGTCACATGATTATCAAGCCACTCCCACCTGGTCACATGGCCGGCAAGCCACACCCGCAAAATAAGCCACACCCAGTGTGGTAGTAAAACATTTTGCAGCCCTTCACTGGCTGGAATCCACTCCTGTTTCCAACTCTGTTATTCTGTTATCTGCTATCCTAATTATGGATATTAAATCGAAGATGACCCCTTACGTGCCTGAAATGGTGCTCTCCATTTACATACTCACATGCTAATCAGCTTTTAATTTCTTTGTGATCCATGTGGTGGAACGCTATTTCTCAACTTCTCCCCGCTCCAGAAATCTTACAGTTGCATCTCTCTTTCTGGGAGTCACATCTTTGCCCATTTGGAAGAGACCAGGTAGAAGTGCTAAAGCCCACTGCAACAATATCGCCAAAAAAGCCTCTAGAGTTGTTAACCTGATCCTACGCAACTTCTGCTCAGGCAATCTCACACTACTCACAAGAGCCTACAAAACTTTTGCCAGACCCATCCTAGACTACCGCTCATCTATCTGGAACCCCTACCACATCTTAGACATCAACACCCTTGAAAATGTCCAAAGATATTTCACCAGAAGAGCCCTTCACTCCTCCACTCGAAACAGAATATCCTACGAAAATAGACTAACAATCCTAGGCCTAGAAAGCCTAGAACTACGATGCCTAAAACACGATCTGAGTATTGCCCACAAGATCATGTGCTTCAATGTCTTACCAGTCAATGACTACTTCAGCTTCAACCGCAATAACACAAGAGCACGCAACAGATTCAAACTTAATACGAACTGCACCAAACTTGACTGTAAAAAATACGATTTCAACAATCGAGTTATCGAAGCGTGGAACTCATTACCTGACTCAATTGTGTCAACCCCTAACCCTCCACACCTCTCCCTTAGACTCTCCACGATTGACCTCTCCAGGTTCCTAAGAGGCCAGTAAGGGGCGTACATAAGTGCACTGGTGTGCCTTTCGTCCCCTGTCCAATTGTCTTTCCTTTCTTTCACCTATCTTATATATTCTCTTCCTTTCATATATCCTCTCCTCTAAGTTCACTTTCAACCTCTTTTATATTATCACGTGTCTATTTTCTTCCTATGTATTTATGTATTGGACAAATGAATAAAATAAAAATAAAAAGAAGGTTCTGTGGCCTTCTGCTAATTAGACGAACTGTTGTGCCTTTTCAAAACAGGGAGCTGTCTGTGGGCCCATTTAAAAGCCATGTACCTTGCAATTCCTTGCTTTTTTTTTGATGAGTTGTGAGCTATTCACTCTGCTGAAAGCTCAAGCCAAAATGGCTTAGATGCCTGGCCTTGGTTTCACTATGGAAGTTGCCAGTAATAACTCCAGGCAGCGAATGTATCTCAGCGGGGAAGCATAATTAGGTTGGGCAAAGAAGGGCCCAAGTTTAATCTACCAGTCTGCCGAAGTAAAATTGCAAAAGGCATAGTATCTTAATGGCTGGAGAGCTCCTCAAGCTGATTAAGAAATGTGAGAAATAGTTGGAGAATATTTTTTTTTTTGAAGAAATATGCTTTTGTTCCCATTCATTCCCATTCCTTCATGGCATCGGACCAGAATATCTCCGAGACCGCCTTCTGCCGCACGAATCCCAGCGACCGATTAGGTCCCACAGAGTGGGCCTCCTCCGGGTCCCGTCAACTAAACAATGTCGGTTGGCGGGCCCCAGGGGGAGAGCCTTCTCTGTGGCGGCACCGACTCTCTGGAACCAACTCCCCCCGGAGATCAGAACTGCCCCTACTCTTCCTGCCTTCCGCAAACTCCTCAAAACCCACCTTTGCCATCAGGCATGGGGAAACTAAACATCTCCCCCTGGGCACGTTGAATTTATATATGGTATGCTTGTGTGTATGTATTTTAGTATATGGGTTTTTTTAAATTTTTCAATATTTTAATTAATTGGATTATGTATTGGATTGCTTTTCACTTGTTGTGAGCCGCCCCGAGTCTTCGGAGAGGGGCGGCATACAAATCCAAATAATAAATAAATAAATAAATAAATAAATTTCTTCACAACTCTTGCAAGTTGTTTGTGATTGTTCATGATTCTAAAGAAGACAGGGTTTGGTTTTAAGCCTGGTAGGGAGGACTCCTGGATCTCCAACCTTGCTGACTTTAAGCCTGGTGGTGGACTTCAACTCCCAGAATTCCCCAGCCAGCAAAGGGAATTCTGGGAGTTGAAGTCCACCAAGCTTAACGTTGCCAGTGTGAGACATGCATTGGAAGAGCTTCTTAGAAGACTGTGTGCAAAGTGTGAGCTTCGTCTTTCAACTCCCTCTCTCATCCTAAGAGAGATTGGCTATTAAACTGAAGATGTGTCTTCTTGATTATCAAAATATATCATAAAGAAAAAAATGGATACATTTTCTTCAATGCCTTTGATGCTGGCCTTACTTCCCATTTCTGTGATCTGATCAAAGGAGATTGTGCTGTTATCTGAATGTGCTTCTGTGGCTAATTCATTTTCGGTGATGAAAGTTTACCATGGCAATAGAAACTTGTCAAAAGAAAATGACAGTGGCAGAGGGAAAAAGGTGTTTTTTAGATGCATAAAACGCCCATGTGGACTATCAGGTAAGCTTCTGAACATGCTTTGTCTAAGAAACTGGGATCTACAGATTATGCAGCTGCGAGCGCAATCATGGGCTTTCCCAAAAATGCCCATGTCACACCAACACTCCGCAGTCTGCATTGGTTGCCGATCAGTTTCCAGTCACAATTCAAAGTGTTGGTTTTGACCTATAAAGCCCTTCATGGCACCGGACCAGATTATCTCCAGGACTGCCTTCTGCCGCATGAATCCCAGCGACCGATTAGGTCCCACAGAGTGGGTCTTCTCCGGGTCCCGTCAACTAAACAATGTCGTTTGGCGGGACCCAGAGGAAGAGCCTTCTCTGTGGCGGCCCTGACCCTCTGGAACCAACTCCCCCCAGAGATCAGAATTGCCCCCACCCTCCTCGCCTTTCGTAAGCTCCTTAAAACCCACCTCTGCCGTCAGACATGGGGGAACTGAGATGTTCTTTCCCCCTGGGCCTCTTCAGTTTATGCATGGTATGTCAGTATGTATGTCTGGTTTTTATAATAAGGGTTTTTAGTTGTTTTATCATTGGATTGCTACATATTGTTTTTATCACTGTTGTTAGCCACCCCGAGTCTGTGGAGAGGGGCGGCATAAGTAAGTAAGTAAGTAAGTAAGTAAGTAAGTAAGTAAGTAAGTAAGTAAGTAAATAAATAAATAAATAAATAAAATCTGTAGCTGTAGACTTGAAGTGGGATCTTATAAATCTAACAAAGTGACAATTAAAAGTGTGTGTGTGTGTGTTTTAAACTTAAAACCTCATCCAGTTTGGTAGATTTTGTAAAATATCCTTTTCTGAACCTTTCTCTTGGCTCAGTTGTACGTAAATCTACTTTTGATATGATTTCTATCTTTGTCAGACAAAATTTGTTCTACATCTGTCATTTCTTCGATATAGTAATATCTTCTGGTCATATAGGAAGTTAGTCCATAGAAGCAGATATCATTGATACCATAGCTACTACTTTTTCTGATTCTATACTTCGAAAGTCTCCTTCAATATTTTCATTGTTATGAAATTCTGCAACATTTTACAAGTTGGTACGTCTTCCCTCTACCTAAAAACTTTAGTCCCCCTCTAGTGTCCGGTTTTTAAAATCATGAAATTGCTTATCTTTGTTGAGTCTTGTAAAGAAGAAAACAGAAACTACTTCCCACAGGAAGCTGTTTGCTCTTTCCCCCAAGTCTTATTGTAAAAAAGATTCAATATCCCAGTTTTATGTAGACCCCTTAGTCCATTTATAACTTTCTTAGATCAAATGCTGGTAGTAGTTAATGAGAAATTTCAGAAAGTGATTAGAAAAGAAGTTTGCAAACCTAGTGCCCTCTAAAAATCTCTGCCAGTTAGGCCCAGCATGAAGTAGAACTATCCAGCCAAAGTTTAGTTCTTTATTTGCTTACACCCTGTAGACAGAATCTTGCCAGGCGAAACCTATATTACTCTAAACCTAACTTATATATCCTGGGAAATTCTCAGGAGCCACAGTCCTAAATCTCTTTCTCTGTTTCTAATATAGCTCAGGGCTGGATTTTCTCTTGTTTCATCCCCTCTTTGGATTGTGCTCCATAACAAAATAACAGAGTTGGAAGGGACCTTGGATGTCTTCTAGTCCAACCTCCTTCCTTTCCTGGAAAACTGATTCATTCATACCATTATGATTGCAAGCAAGTTGGCTAATCTTTTCCTCTTCTGACACTAAAACTGGGAAAATGTGTGTTCTCCTTGTAGAGAGTAGCCACTGGAGTTTTATTATTATTATTATTATTATTATTATTATTATTATTATTATTATTATTAAAATTTATATGCTTCCCCTCTCTGAAGACTCGGGGCGGCTTACAACACATAAAACACAGTATACATCGAAATATGATTAATTAAAATTAAAATTAGGAATTACATTTAAAAAACTAAAAAGCCTGTTAGCATACACACATGTCCATTCAAACAAGCCCACTATACATTCATTGGCTAGAGGGTAGAACTTAATGACCCCAACATGGTGGCATAAATGAAACTTTAGATTGTTATGGAAGGCGGGGAGGGTGGGGGCAACACGAACCTCTGGGAGGAGTTGATTCTAGAGGGCCGGGGCTGCCACAGAGAAGGCTCTTCCCCTGGGTCCCACCCAGTGACATTGTTTAGTTGACAGGACCTGGAGAAGGCCGACTCTGAGGGACCTAACCAGTTGCTGGGATCCATACATAACAGTAATCTCTTATCCTCTCCTTATTTGCAGAGATTCCAGGCTACAATATCCGCCAGTTCCTTGGTCTTTACTCCAGTTATCCTCTCAAATTTTGTGGGGCCATCTTAAGTTCACTATACCTCCCTTGTACTTTATTCTATTTGTTTCACCATTCAAGGAGTTAACAAAAGAACATCAGAGCAAATATAAATAAACTCTCAATAAAATCAATACTCAGTCACAGCTCACATTAGAGAAACATCTTTCAGCTGTGGCGAGGGGGGCGTTTGCCCAGGTTCGCCTGGTGCACCAGTTGCGGCCCTATCTGGATCGGGAGTCATTGCTCACAGTCACTCATGCCCTCATCACCTCGAGGCTCAACTACTGTAACGCTCTCTACATGGGGCTACCTTTGAAGAATGTTCGGAAACTTCAGATCGTGCAGAATGCAGCTCCGAGAGCAATCATGGGCTTTTCCAAATATGCCCATGTTACTCCAACACTCCGCAGTCTGCACTGGTTGCCGATCAGTTTCCGGTCACAATTCAAAGTGTTGGTTATTACCTATAAAGCCCTTCATGGCATCAGACCAGGATACCTGGTCTGCCGCACGAATCCCAGCGACCTGTTAGGTCCCACAGAGTGGGTCTTCTCTGGGTCCCGTCGACTAAACAATGTCGTCTGGCGGGACCCAGGGAAAGAGCCTTCTCTGTGGCGGCTCCGACCCTCTGGAATCAGCTCCCTCCAGAGATTAGAACTGCCCCCACCCTCCTTGCCTTTCGTAAACTCCTCAAAACCCACCTCTGTCGTCAAGCTTGGGGGAACTGAGACATCTCCCCCTGCCTATGTAGTTTTAGTGCATGATATGACTGTATGTATGTTTTTTATATATTGGGGTTCCTTATTTTTAGATTTTATTCAATGTGCAATTGCTATTTTAGATTTTAAATTATTAGATTTGTCAATATATATTGTTTTTTATCACTGTTGTGAGCCGCCCCGAGTCTGCGGAGAGGGGCAGCATACAAATCTAATTAATAATAATAATAATAATAATAATAATAATAATAATAATAATAATAAATTTCTGTCAAAAATTTGGAAACCTTTGCTACCCTGCTCTCAGTGGTTTATTTCCCATTCTTGCTGGTCTTCAGGAATGATCAGCAACTATTCCCATTATCTTCAACCACGATCGCCGTGAATTTCAGCAGGAGCAGAGGGCTGGACTAGATGACCTCTGATGCCTCTTCCAGTTCTGCTTCTACGCTATCTGCAAAACATCAGTTTGAGCAAATCTGCTTCTTACAGCGCCAGATGGAATCTCTGCTGCTTTTATTACAAAATGTAACCCGCACGCTATTGAACTACCGCAAACATTACTCCAGAACAATTACTCAATCTAACTTTCCATCTCAAAGGAGGTGAAATTCAGCAGTAGCAAGCCATCTAATTTTAAATAAACCGCAATAGCAGCTTGCTGGCTTCCACCAACCTAGGATCTTTGAAATGTGTCAATCCTTTAACTCCACTAGAATCACCAGCCAAGCAAGGAAGGCTGACACAATTCTTTTTGCACTACGTTTCTATCGTTTTTCTAGGCGGTTTTTAAAAGTTGCATGTTTTAAAAAATGCCAAGCCTTCCCAAAATATGTACTCTGACCTCATATATTCTAAGACGTGATTAGCATCACTGGTTTGATGATTTGTGTGAGGGGGGGGAAAACATGACTCCACTTCCCACCCAGAATGGAATCCTGTGGAAAAAGGGTGTGTGCAGAATGTAATTTCCCAGGATCTGAGCCCATGACAGGTTCTGTCTTCAAACAGAAATATTCCTAATTATTTCTCCAAGCATCTCTGCTGTTTGGCTAACTCAGAGGAAGTGCCGCCAGTTTTTCCTGTGTTCTAACACTAAGCCAGATTTTATGTCCATTTGTGCTTAGCTAGGCTGTAATTTTTTCCCTATAGATCCATGATGGGAAACCTATGGCATACGTGCTACAGGTGGCCACAGCACCTTCATAGAAACATAGAAGATTGATGGCAGAAAAAGACATCATGGTCCATCTAGTCTGCCCTTATACTATTTCCTGTATTTCATCTTAGGATGGATATATGTTTATCCCAGGCATGTTTAAATTCAGTTACTGTGGATTTACCAACCACATCTGCTGGAAGTTTGTTCCAAGCGTCTACTACTCTTTCAGTAAAATAATATTTTATTTATTTTTATTTATTTAATATTTTCTCATGTTGCTTCTGATCTTTCCCCCAACTAACCAGAGATTGCACCCCTTGTTCTTGGGTTCACTTTCCTATTAAAAACACTTTTTTTACCAATTAACATATTGAAATGTTTCGATCATGTACCCACCCCCCATTCTGTCCTCCAGACTCTACAGATTGAGTTAATGAAATCTTTCCTGATACGTTTTATGCTTAAGACCTTCCACCATTTTTGTAGCCAGTCTTTGGACCCGTTCAATTTTATCAATATCTTTTTGTAGGTGAGGTCTCCAGGACTGAACACAGTATTCCAAATGTGATCTCACCAACGCTCTATATAGCGGGATCACAATCTCTCTCTTCCTGCTTCTTATACCTCTAGATAAAGCAGCCAAGCATTCTACTTGCTTTCCCTACCGCCCAACCACACTGTTCACCCATTTTGAGACTGTCAGAAATCACTACCCCTATATCCTTCTCCTCTGAAGTTTCTGCTAACACAGAACTGCCATGATGGCTAACCCTCTCTGTGGGCATGTGAGCCATCACCCTAGTTCAGCTCCACTGTGCATGTGTGCACACTTCCAGCTAGCCAGCTGATCGTCTGGTCTCTGCCAAGCATGTGTGGGGGCAGGGGCGTGAAGAAAGGGTGCATGTGCCTTGCGGGGTGGGGTACATGTGGGAGGGCACACACACACACATGCACATGGGTTGGGGTGCATGCAAGGGGCCCAGGTGCGCATTGCATTTTGGGGGTTCGGGCATGCTTTGGCCACTCGCTTTGGAAAAGGTTAGCCATCACGCCTATAGATACAGATAAAAATAAACCAGTTTCTCTCAATTAAAGTAGATGTGTTGTATTGCCTCTGTTCAAATCGATGGTGAGACCACACTTGGAGTATTGTGTACAGTTCTGGTCACCGCACCTCAAGAAGGATATAATGGAACTGGGAAAGGTGCAAAAAAGGGCAACGAGAATGATCAAGGAAATGGAGCACTTCCCTTATGAAACCAGGTTGCAACGCCTTGGTTTCTTCAGCCTTGAAAGAAGGCGTTTAAGGGGTGACTTGATCGAAGTGTATAAAATCATGCATGGGATAGAAAAGGTGGATAGAGAAAAATTATTTTCTCTACTACACAATACCAGGACGAGGGAGCACTCCCTGAAGCTCATAATTTAAAAAGTGAGGACAAATAAAGGGAAATATTTCTCTACCTAGAGGGTCGTTGGTTTATGCAATTCACTTCCAGAAGAGGTCGTGACAGCTGTCAGCCTGGATAGCTTCAAGGCAGGATTGGACAGATTCATGGATGCCAAGTGTATCGGTGATTATTGAAACGGATGTCCATTTGCCGCCTCTATGTTGGTTGAAGCAGGCAGGATTCCCTTGCGTCCCATTTGTTTGGGGGTCAAGGGAGGGTTTTGCCTTCACTTTCTGCTCAAGATCCCCACAGACAATTGGTGGGCCACAGAATGCTGGATCTCGATGGGCTTTGGCCTGATTCAGCATGGCTTTTCTTATGTTCTTATGCTCATTTAGATAAGAAAGTTGCATGGTCTTTCTATCTGCTTTTAGTAACAAACATATTATGGGGTTCTGATAATTGTCCCTGAGACATGTCCCACAAACATCCAGTTACTGTGTGTTATGGATAGAAATTTTATGGGGTACTTGTGGTATCTTGAAATGGCTACCTTGTATTCCCTGTAAATAGTTTGTTCCGTCTACCAGCGCTGTCTGAGCTGAAGCAGGAAGTCGCTCCTGATTGGCTCAGACGCGGCTGGCTCTTGCTTTGGTGGGAGCCGCAAATGTATAAAAGAAGCGGTTTATCCAAGCAGAGTCAGTCGGTACTAGCTGAATTGTCACTTGCCTTGCTGAGCTGTCACTTGTTCTCTGAGCGAAATAAAAGTACCGATTTTGTTTGAACCCTGCCTCTGGGTCTACTTCACTGGCGACGAACGGACGGAAGAAACATCGCGTGCAACATGAGCAAAGTCCAGATCGGCCAGGCTCCGGAACTCTTCGACCCCGAAAAAACGTCCTGGGACGAATACATGGCTACCTTCGAGATCTTCCTCGAGGCGGCAGGGATACAGGACGCCGAAGCCGATCGCAGACGGGCTATTTTTCTGAATTACTGCGGCCCAGAAATCCGTGGCCTTGCCCAGACGCTCACCGACCCGCAGCCAGCAAGAACCGTCGCTTGGGACGTCCTACAAGACAAGTTAGCGAGCCATTTCAAACCGACTAAACCAGCCATGGTTTTTCGGCATCAGTTCTCTATGATGGCTCAGAAGGAAACAGAATCAATCAACCAGTTTACAACGCGACTTCGGACGGTGCTTGCACAATGCAAGTTTAAAGACCCGGAAGCTCGCCTCACCGATGCCTTGGTTTTTGGCATGAGAAGCGCCACGGTGAGGAACAAACTCCTCACCGAAGACGAGCCGACTCTACAAACCGTAATTAAATTAGCGCAAACCGCAGAAGCTGCCGACGCAGCAGCTAGAGAATTAAAAGAACACGGAAGGTGAGAACTCATCGCCAAGATTGACTCCGCGTCTCCCCGCGCCGTGGAATCAGACGACCCCAGCAAACCAGCTCACAACGGGGACAACTGCTTCCTGGTACAAGACCAGCCGAGACACCACAGAGCTACTCACCCAGCCCCCTGCGCGGGCTGCCGGGGAAACCACCAGCGCCATCGATGCCCTTTCCGAGATGCCACATGCCGCCGCTGCAACCGTCGAGGCCACATCGCCATCGCATGCAGAGCAACGGCACCAGAGGAGACATTTGCCACACCGCAACACCAACGACCACAAAACCAGACCCCCCAACCGCGAGAAAATCGACCGTTCCGCTATTCGGGTCAAAGGAACTACTCAACCGCTAACCGCGACTACTATAGAGGTAACACTCAATTTTCCGTGAATAACACGGCAACAAAAAAAGGGGCCAAAATTGTTATCTCACTGTTACTAAATAACCAACCATGCTCGATGGAGCTGGATACTGGGTCTAGGTATACCATTATGCCTTGGGAGAAGTTTAAACTGTATATGCCTAATCTGTCTAAGTCTGATCTAAAACAAACCTCTTTAGTGATCAGAGATTTTCAAGGGGGAGTAATCTCGGTCCTGGGAACAGCAAATGTACCTATTGTATTCAAGAATGTCAAATGTACCCTACCCATGCTTATTGTAACGGGGGCTAAGCACTCTCTCTTGGGGTTGGCTTGGATGGAACCTTTGGGGATTGAAATTTCGGGTGTGTGTAATGTAAACTGTGATAATATGCCTAACTTTGTGCAAGAGTTCCCCGAAGTGTTCAGCCCCACATTAGGATTGTATAAGGGGCCCCCTATATCATTCTCCATTGACCCCAAGGTCCCACCAGTCAGGCTCAAACCTCGCAGGGTACCCCTTCCGCTTCTCCCCAAACTAGACCTGCAGCTTGATAAACTTATAAGCCAAGGTATTTTGGTCCCTGTGGAACAAGGGCCATGGGAAACGCCCATAGTTACGCCTCTGAAGCCAGATGGTTCTTTAAGGGTTTGCGCTGACTATAAATCTACCCTTAATAAGGCCCTCCAACATCACCCCTACCCCATCCCGGTGGTACAACAACTCCTACACTCCCTGGGGGAAGGAAAAAGGTTTGCAAAAATCGACCTCGCGCAAGCTTACCAGCAGCTTCCGGTCGATGAACAAACAGCGAACGCTCAAACAATTGTAACGCACAGGGGGGCTTTCAAATGCACGAGATTACAGTTTGGGGTAAGCATAGCCCCAGGGATATTCCAGAGTATTATGGAACGCCTATTGTCAGGGGTAAATGGGGCCATCCCATATTTTGATGACATCTTAATTGCAGGGGAAAACCAGGAACAAGTAAACAAAAGAATAAGGGAAGTACTTAAGAGGTTACAGGATAAAGGCTTAAGAATCAAGCCTGACAAATGTGTCTGGGGAACCAACAGTATAGAATTCCTAGGATATAAAGTAGACAAAGAAGGTATCCACCCCACAACAGAGAAACTGAGGGCCATTAGGGAAGCCCCAGAGCCACGAGATAAGAATGAGCTGCAGGCATTTTTAGGCCTCCTTAATTTTTATTCCTTTTTTTTAAAGCAGAAGGCAACAGTAGCAGAGCCTCTACATCGTTTACTCCAGAAGGAAACCCGTTGGACCTGGGGGGAAATTGAACGTGAAGCCTTTTTCCAAATAAAGCAATTACTAACTTCTAAAAGTGTGGTAGTCCAATATAGTGCTTCACTACCCATTAGGCTCACGTGCGACGCTTCACCATACGGCATAGGAGGAGTCCTAGCTCACGTTCTGCCCAATAAGACAGAGGCCCCCAT
Organism: Erythrolamprus reginae; assembly: GCF_031021105.1. Taxonomy (NCBI): domain Eukaryota; kingdom Metazoa; phylum Chordata; class Lepidosauria; order Squamata; family Dipsadidae; genus Erythrolamprus; species Erythrolamprus reginae. The sequence continues at coordinate 13,911,150 of NC_091960.1, forward strand.
CGCATTTTTCTCCAGAACCATGACCAGCACAGAGAGGAATTATAGCCAGTTAGATAAAGAGGCTCTAGCTTTAGTGGCAGGGGTGAAGAAATTTCACAATTACATTTTTGGAAGAAGTTTTGAATTAGTCACAGACCACAAGCCTTTACTAGGTCTGCTAGCCCCCAATAAGCCCACTCCGCCATTTATGTCTCCAAGACTGATCAGGTGGGCTCTTTTCCTCTCAGGGTACCAGTATGAGCTCACCCACAAGGGGGGAAGGAAATCAATCACGCAGACGGCCTCAGCAGGTGCCCCATAACAGACTTAGTGGAGGACCCTGCTCCTTCCATAGATGTACTAATGATAGAACTCGAGGATAACCCACTAACCACGGCCAAAGAGGTAGCTGCACACACGCAGCAAGATCAAATCCTTAAACAAGTGGTCAACTGTGTACTTAAGGGATGGCAAAATGATTCTGTGAAACCTGAATTATGTGATTTCAAAACCAAAAGACTTGAGTTATCTTATGTAAAGGGTTGTCTGCTGTGGGGAGATAGAGTGATCATCCCCAAAAGCCTAAGGGTAAAGGTACTCAAAATGTTGCATGTGGGCCATCCTGGGATTGTCAGGATGAAGAGCCTAGCAAGAGGGCATTTATGGTGGCCAGGTCTGGATGCTGATATTGAGAGCTGGGTATCAAAATGTGAACCATGCCAAGAATCACGGCCTAATCCCCCCAAAACAACTCCGGCTGAGTGGGAACAGCCTGCTGGTCCTTGGTCAAGAATCCACATTGACTTTGCTGGTCCAGTGGGGTCCCAGTATTTCTTAATAGTGGTTGATGCGTTCTCCAAATGGGTGGAAATAATAGCAATGAACAACATAACCACAAGTGCCACCATCAAGGTATTGAGTAGACTGTTTGCCACCCATGGTTGCCCAGATATCTTAGTGTCTGACAATGGGCCACAGCTAACAGCCAGGCAATTCGAATTGTTCCTAGATGGCCTAGGGGTCAGGCATGCCCTCATCTCGCCTTACTCGCCTTGGGCTAATGGCTTGGCAGAACGTTACGTTCGTGTGGCAAAGGAGGCATTGCGCAGGTCAGGCCCTGGGGATGTACAACAAAACTTGGACCAATTCTTACTCACCCAACACATCACCCCTAACTCGCACACACATGTAAGCCCTGCAGAGTTATTAATGGGAAGAAAATTAAGGTCACCACTAGATAGGTTGAACCCAAGATTCTGTATTAACAATAATCAAATGTGTGTAAAACCTGAAAGAGAAATGTATTTGGGACAAAATGTATATGTAAAAAGTTTTGATGGAAGTGTAAACTGGATGAAAGGAATTGTTGTTAAGCAAAATGCACCAAAGACTTATATAGTAAAACTAGAGGATGGTCGTATGTGGAAACGACACATAGACCACATTCGGAAGCGAACAGAAAATCAATTGCCACAACCCGCTGACATGGACTCTCCCCCTTCAACAGACTTTAATACATTGCCCGAATTAAGAGACACGCAAAGGGACTTATCGGGCCAGGGAGAGCCATCCAGCGACGCCGAGCCATCCTCCTCCTCCGAAGCCTTCGTTGGGCCCGCCAGGCCAAGTCCGCCGCACCGGGAGAACAGCGGCGAGCCATCCTCCACAGTCGGTGTCGAAGGAGAAATTGAACTGCGCAGGTCAGAGCGAGCTTCAAGGAGACCTCACCGATTGGACGACTTTGTCACGTGGCTTTCGTGATGGATGTGTCCAACTATGAGGGGAGGGGTGTGGTATCTTGAAATGGCTACCTTGTATTCCCTGTAAATAGTTTGTTCCGTCTACCAGCGCTGTCTGAGCTGAAGCAGGAAGTCGCTCCTGATTGGCTCAGACACGGCTGGCTCTTGCTTTGGCGGGAGCCGCAAATGTATAAAAGAAGCGGTTTCTCCAAGCAGAGTCAGTCGGTACTAGCTGAATTGTCACTTGCCTTGCTGAGCTGTCACTTGTTCTCTGAGCGAAATAAAAGTACCGATTTTGTTTGAACCTCTGGGTCTGGGTCTACTTCAGTACTGTACTACAATTTCTCTGATTCCCACATTGAGGATTGCTGTGGCCAACGCTGTTTTGATTTCTATCCCCTTTTCTTTAAGGGAATGAAAATAAAACTGAATTAGAGCCACAATTCAATGCAATCCAAACTGGATACGGGTGTCAGGTGAGCTTGGTTTGGAAAACAGAACAATTGTTGTGCATGTACTCAATTGGAAATCTGTTCCAAAACATCTCATTATTGAATATTTGCAGACCCTTACATCTCTTTCTGATCTTCTTGGTTTAGCAGTGGCCTTTTCAGGATTTTTGGCAGATACTGCTCTCCATCTTTGGCTGAATGTACAACAGGGCCCTAAATGGATCAGACTGGTTTTCTAAATGTAGAGGAGAAATAATGGCAGCTAAGAATAGAATAGAATAGAATTGTATTGGCCAAGTGTGATTGGACACACAAGGAATTTGTCTTGGTGCATATGCTCTCAGTGTACATAAAATAAAATATATATTTGTCAAGAATCATGTGGTACAACACTTAATGATTGTCATAGGGGTCAAATAAGCAATGAAGAAGCAATATTAATAAAAATCTTAGGATATAAGCAACAAGTTACAGTCATACAGTCAACATGGGAGGAAATGGGTGATAGGAATGATGAGAAAAACTAGTAGAATAGAAGTGCAGATTTAGTAGAAAGTCTGACAGTGTTGAGGGAATTATTTGTTTAGTAGAGTGATGGCGTTTGGGAAAAAACTGTTCTTGTGTCTAATTTTCTTGGTGTGCAGTGCTCTGTAGCGACGTTTTGAGGGTCGGAGTTGAAAGAGTTTGTGTCCAGGATGCTAGGGGTCAGTAAATATTTTCCCCGCCCTCTTTTTGACTCGTGCAGTATACAGGTCCTCAATGGAAGGCAGGTTGGCAGCAATTGCTTTTTCTGCAGTTCTGATTGTCCTCTGAAGTCTGTGTCGGTCCTGTTGGGTTGCAACACTAAACCAGACAGTTATAGAGGTGCAGATGACAGACTCAATGATTCCTCTGTAGAACTGAATCAGCAGCTCCTTGGGCAGTTTGAGCTTCCTGAGCTGGCGCAGAAAGAACATTCTTTGTTGTGATTTTTTGATGATGTTTTTGATGTTAGGTGACCATTTTAGGTCTTGAGATATGATAGAACCTAGAAATTTGAAGGTCTCTACTGTTGATACTGTGTTGTCTAGTATTGTGAGAGGTGGAAGGGTGGAAGGGTTTCTCCTAAAGTCTACCACCATTTCTATGGTTTTGTGTGTGTTCAGTTCTAGATTGTTCTGGTCACACCACAAGGATAGTTGTTCAACTTCCCATCTGTATATGGATTCATCATTGTCTCGAATGAGTCCGATCACTGTTGCATCATCTGCAAACTTCAGAAGGAAAGGAAGACTCCATTAGACCATTAATTGTAAGCCTTACCAGGTGGAGCAGAAAGGAAACAGAACCAAGTGAGCTAATACTACTTTATTTTAAGCCTACATTACCAAATTCTACTCCCCATTTTCCTCACACCCAGGAGATTAGGGACAGTCTCTTCCTGACATTTTGCCCCACCCGCTATCCACCTGAGGACTATGCTATCTCTTAACTGACACTCCCTGAGTGGCATCTTTGGCTCAGCCTCCAAGTTCATCACATGAATACATTCTTGTATTCATTGGATCACTGAACTGTCAATTCACTAAACTGTGGGTTTTCTGTCGCTATAAATTTGTGCGTCCTGAGATTCAAGGGGAAAGATCAGGCAAGTGAATGTCCATGCCAGCTATGAGAAACTTGGCAGTGTTTGGGGATTTCAGTGGTAATACCTTAGCTTTAAGCCTTTCCAAGAACCTGGGGGCCAGAATTGCCTAATCCTGGTGCTGAATGCTGAAGAAAAATAAAATTAGGTATTGCCCTTTGCTTCTTCCAGGCTCACTCTTGCCAATACCTGATATTGCCACCTGGGCAAAGCCATTGTACAGCCTACGGCATCCACTTATTATGATTCTCTCAATAAAGATGATTATTTTAACGGGGTTCCTCCCAAGAATGTGGTTTAGCCTGCCAACCGGCCATTTCAAACTCGCTGTTGCTTAACTGGAACACATCACCCTCTCTTTGCTTTTCTTTCACTTTGCTCAGCTAATTTCTAGAGACCAGAATCTTCAGTGGGCATTGGGATGTGTTCTGTCGGGCTCTCTGGTAGAATCCTCCCAAAAATTCACAGGTACAAATTTCAGACACACACACGTTTGAAAATTCAAAACAATGTTCTTTATACTGAAAATTCACTTAAACCAAGCCCTCTTTTGGTATAACAAACAGCACTCGTCTCCAAACAAACTGGTAATTTGTACAAGTCCCTTATCAGTTCTGTGATACTTAGCTTGCAGCTGTGAGGCAATTCACAGTCCTTCTTCTTTCACAAAGTGAAACACCCATTGCTCTGGTTTAGTTTCAAAGTGGGGAAAAATCAGCACACAAAAGGTCAAAGTCAGTAAAGCAGTCACGAAACACAATGATCAGATAATCCTCCATAATGGCCAAACCCACAGGCCGCTATTTATAGCAGCCTCACTAATTACCACAGCCCCACCCAACCACAGGTGGCCTCATTTTCTTTTGTAATAATCTCTCAGTTGTTGCTGCCTATGCATCGCTCTCCGCATGCGTGGCTGTATCATTAACTCTTGTTCCGAATCCAAGGAGGAGCTAGATAATTGATCTCCTTCTGAGCTGTCTGCCACACTCTCCTCCTCCCTGTCACTCATGTCTTCTTGGTCAGAGGAGCCTTCATCATCAGATTCCACCGGGGGGCAAAACAGGCCTGCAGCATGTGGATGTCTCCCCCACATCCACAGTCCTTGGGGCAGGAGCTGGGCCAGAGCTAACCACAACAGGATGGCTAGTATATTCCCAGAGTATTCTGGGAACAGTGAACGGAAGGGCACCATGAACTGTACAGAGGTTGAACTGCATCTCATCAGCTGATGACAACAGGCAAACAAATTATAGTGCCTTATTTCCCCCGCCAGCATGTTGGACATTGCGTTTTATTCCTCCCCCCAATAGTCTAAGAAAAGAAATATTACATATTGATATCTGTGGTGTTCTGTAACTTATATAGCAGTAAATGTTTCAAAAGGCAATCAAAGTGGTCAGTCCTAGAGGAGACCCACTCTGACTGCTCTTTAGAAGGCCAGATCCTGAAGATGAAAGTCAAATACACCCTACGCTAATTCTTCACGAGCTGCACTGGCTTCTTATTGGTCTTCGGTCACAATTCAAGGAGTTGGTTATTATCTTTAAAGCCATACATGGCTTTAATATAAATGTAAACTCTTCCTTCTTCTCTTAAAAATTTCTATATAGATTTTCATAAACTTTTATATACGTTTATATTCACCACTTTAAAATTGATAATTTTGCATATTTCATAGATGATGTTAAATAACAAAATGTTTCTTTTTCTCTTCTATTGCAATGATGACTTCCACTTCGAGCGGAGCGACTGTAGCTCTACTAAATGTTGTATGTCATGTTTGTTATGTTTGTTTTTGAAAATTAATAAAATATTTTTTAAAAAATAAAATAAAGCCATACATGGCTCAAAGCCAGAATATCTTCAAGACCACCTTCTACCACATACCTCCCAGTGACCAGTAAGAGCCCACTGGGTTGGCCTCCTTCGGGTCCATGGGGAAGAGCCTTCTCTGTGGTGGCCCCAACTTTCTGGAATCAGCTACCTCCTGAGATCAGCACTACCCCGCCCCCCCTTATTGGCCTTTCGGAAAGCCATAAAGACCTGTCCTGCATGGCTCAAGCATATTCATGGGAATATATCAGAAAATGATTGGAATCTTTTGCCTTTTAATAAGACTAGGTCTCCTTTTGAATTGTGTTATCTGCTGCATGTATTCATATAAGGGACTTTGACAACGGTACAACACAGGTTGGTTGTTGCCTTCTTGGATTTCCTCTTCTTCTAAGTTTTCCAGTCTAGCCCATAATGGAGGGGTATATAATCTCATAACCTCTCATCTAAGTGCTGATCAGATCTGATCCCACTTATCTTTTGGGACATCAGCCAAAGTCAGTGAGATGCACACTGCGTTTCGGACATAAATACATTAGAAAACATCCAGAGATATTTTACGAGAAGAGCCGTCCACTCCTCCACTTGCAACAGAATACCCGATGCAACAAAACTCAGAATCCTAGGCTAAGAACGTTTAGAACTACGTCATCTTAAACACGACCTAAGCATAGCCCATAAAATCATCTGCTACAATGTCTTTCCTGTCAACAACTATTTCAGTTTCAGCCCCAACAATACACAAACACACAACAGATACAAACTCAAAGTAAACCGCTCCAAACTTGACTGTAGGAAATACGGCTTTAGCAACCAAGTAATTGATGCATGGAACTCACTACCTGACTCTGTAGTATCCTCACCTAACCCCCAAAACTTTACCCTTAGACTATCCACTGTTGACCTCGCCCGATTCCTAAGAGGTCAGTAAAGAGCGTGCATAAGTGCACCAGTGTGCCTTCCGTCCCTGTCCTAGTCTTTCTCTATTATTAGTACCAATATCATGTTAATAAACCTGGTTATCTCTTTGTCAACTACTTACTTGATAAAACAAATAAAGACTAGATGCTGCCTTCCAATTGGGCATGGCCTCTTTCAAAACCTGAGCCATTATTAGGAGACAGGATTGCCTCTGGCACAATATTTATATGAAGGGAAGCCATCACCTACCTCCTTCTTACCCCCTAACCAGACATTTGAGGACCTGCAATTTTAATGAAGAGAACAGATGCTGACATGCTTCGTGTGTACCCGCCAGCTCCTCCTCCTACACTGGGTGACATCTCCTCCCCCAAGCTTTCAGAGGACGGTTACTAATTATACCCTTGGCTTGGATGGCAGGTGTCTGACTTAATTCAAGTTGCATTGCCTTGCGGTGAGATCATTGGGAGTGACCGGCTCAATTATAGGGGAGAATGTGCTGGGCCATCCAGCCACGCGGAGAAAGTCTGGGCTTGGACAAAAGAGGGGAAATGTTGGAAAATGTAGCCAGGGACTGAAGAGCAAATATCATTGCTAGCAAATATAAGATACTTTTTCCTAACTCGAGTCCCCTTGAGATGCATAGAATTCAACTTCTAGGAATTTCAGCACTAGATGTACTGGCTGGGAAAGCCCACACTATTTAGGGGCTTCTTTTTTAAAAAATATTTTTTATTGTTTTTCAAAAGACAAACAAAAACAAACAACATTAAACATTTAAGGAGCTACCATTGCTCCGCTTGTCGTAGAAGTCTAACTGATACAGAAAACAAAAACCTAACTATAGTCAGATCAATACAGAAATGCCACACGTGCACATTACATTCTTGTTAAATTTAACTCTATATTCTTATGTCAATTAGATTTCTTTATCTATAAAATACTTGTTCAAAAAATAAAATATAGTAAATAGCACATCTAACTTTATCATACTATAAAGAAAAAAGAAAAAAGAGAACAAAAACTCTATGTTTATATTGTTTTTAAACTATTTCACTCTATCTTCTAAAATTTCAAAATAATAAGTTCAAATAGTTCTAAATTCTTATTTGTTTAATTTTTAATACTATTTTAAAAATTCCACCATTCATATACTTTATCCCATATTTTATAAAACTTCTAAGTTGGGAGAAGAGTTGTGTAAAACACAGTGTTGGACTATTTCCCCACCCCCCAATTGTTTTCTTTTAATTGGATGACAATGTTTTTTTCCCTTAAAGGAGAACGTGCTTGGGGAAATTGCATGGATGCAGCACATGGGTTTTAAGCTATTGCCTTCCTGAAAAAGATGGCTGAGAATTATGTCTAAGCCTTTGAATATATAATATGGTTGTTTCTAGCCTCCATGGCTACCTCCCTTCCTTCAAATACCCCCCCCTTCTAGGAACACATGAGCAAGGAATTATTTTTTCCCTGGGGGAAAGGATCATAGCAGGACAACCCACGTAGCTATGGCAACCCAAAAGACAACCCATATTATGGTACAGCTATGGTGCAGTGTACAGAAGTGCAACCGAAGCAAACTTAATGCAGCCAATACATATAATCCTCAACGTACAACTGGAAATGGGGCCTCAATTTATGTTGTTAAGCAAAGCGGTTAAGTTATCACACGTTTGCCATGATGGCTAAGTGAACCACTGCAGTTCAGAGAATTAGGAAGTTGTTAAGCAACTCCAATTTCCCCCACTGATTTTGCTTGCCAGAAGACCGCGGGAAAGGTTACAAGTGGTGATCCTGGGATGCTGCAACCAGTGTAAATATATGCTAGGTGCCAAGCACCCCAATTTTGGTCACATGACCATGGGAATGCTGCAACGGTTGTAAGTGCAAGGATCCCTTTTTTAAAAAATGCCATTGCAACTAGAATAGTCATGAGCCGGGGTGGCGCAGCGGGTAGAGTGCTGTACTGCAGGCCACTGAAGCTGACTGTAGATCTGTAGGTCAGCGGTTCAGATTTCATCATTGGCTCAAGGTTGACTCAGCCTTCCATCCCTCCGAGGTGGGTAAAACGAGGACCCAGATTGTGGGGGCAATATGCTGGCTCTGTTAAAAAGTGCTATTGCTAACATGTTGTAGGCCACCCTGAGTCTAAGGAGAAGGGCGGCATAAAAATCGAATAAACAAACAAACAAACAAACAAACAAATACATAAATAAATAAAATAAAATATGCAGAGGTGGGCTGCTGGGGGTTTGCAGGGGTTTGGGAGAACCTCTGGCTAAGAGTCTGGGCAGTTCAGAAAACCCTCCCAAATCTCACTCCTGGCTGGCCCTGCCTATCCCTCCCCTCCCTGCAGTCCCCATGTGGCCCATTTGGGGTGCAGGTAAGACAAAGGCGTCCGGAGCCTGGGGAGGCCATTTTTGCCCTCCTGGAGGCTTGAGGAAAGCCTCTTGAGCCCAATGAGCAGTAGTGGGTTCCTACCAGTACAGTTGATCCCATCGTACCAGTAGCGAAAATTGAGCAGCGTGCAGCTCTGCGTCTCCAGCGTGCGCCACTCATCCAAACGAGATTTTGTTTCTGTGCATGCTCAGGAAGCAAAATCTTATGATGGGATGTGCATGTACACCAGTTTTCGGTGATTTTTTTGCGCATGCACGGAAGCAAAACAATCACCAAAATCTCTCTCACGTGTGTGTTCCTGCACAAGCGCAGAAGCAAAATCTCACTTGGACGCACGCACATGCCAGAGACACAGAGCTGTCGGCGCAGTGCACCAGTAGCAGCGGGAGCGGCAACCCCCGCCTGCCAGGAACGACAAAAATGCCCCCACCCTGACATGGTGCAGGAGGCTGACTAGGCCACACCCATCATCGTCCACCAATCATGCCCACCCGGCAACCAGGCAGAGAACTCCCTGCTATATTTATTGGTTATATTTATTTATTTAATTATTAATTGGATTTATATGCCGATTTGAACGGTTTTTGTTGGCTTGTCTCGGTTAGCTAGGTTATGAAACCTTCAACAATACCGAGCAGAGAATTTTAACAGAGCGTGGATGTGTGATAAAGCCAAGACACAGACTTAGTTAAATAAGTATTATTTACATATAAACAAAATATAAACAATCCAGAATAAGCACGAAGCAAATACAGAATAATACGCACTGAGCAATTACAAGATTAGCACAAAGCAAAACTCAATATAGATAAAAGCACAAAGCTTATACAAGCATGAAGCTTAAACACAACTCCCCCCCACCCCCGTCTCAGGCAAAAATAAAGGAAAGGAAATGACCGAGCAAAATAATGAGCTTTTATAGCTTCAATGAGGAAGTGGCGAAACAGCCTCTTCAAGTACAAGTTAACCCTTTAAGTGCACATTAACTCTTTAAGTACAAGTTTGGTACAGTTTACAATATGCAGTTTGTAATGGCAATCCCTAACAGCCATGTACCCTGTACTAACAGTTTTAAGTCAAAGGTTACCTGAACTCCAGGCAGTAGCGTATGTTCTACCCTCCAAAGTTCTCAAATCTCTGGAGAACGAAGTAAACAAATAGAAGCCTCTTCTACAGGAGAAGAAAACCTTTGGAGGTGGATTACAAACTTTGGCAAAATTTATTTATTTATTTTATTCATTTATTCAAATTTTTTATGCTGCCCTTCTCCTTAGACTCAGGGCGGCTTACAACATGTTAGCAATAGCACTTTTTAACCGAGCCAGCCTATTGCCCCCACAATCCGGGTCCTCATTTGACCCACCTCGGAAGGATGAAAGGCTGAATCAACCTTGAGCCGGTGATGAGATTTGAACCGATGACCTACAGATCTACAGTTAGCTTCCGTGGCCTGCAGTACTGCACTCTACCTGCTGTGCCAACCTGGCTCTTTTACTAGTAAAAGAGTAAAAAAAAAACCTAGTAAAAAAAAATACTACTAAAAGCACCTACGATGGTTGTCACTAAAAGGCCTACCTGGAAAGGGCAGGTACAATCATTTGGAATATTTCAGAAAGGAATGTGGCTCCTAACAACCTGAGTGATGGAATTCTCTACTCTTTTCCTGCAGGACCCAGCGGACTGTTCTGCATGCTACTTATTGGGAAGGCTGTCCAGCCCAATCTAAATATTAAAGACAGACCCATCAAGTGAGAACAGAAGGCCTGGAAATTACCCAGGAGGTAAATTTTGATGACAGAAATAACATATTGATCTAGACTGAGAAGTGTCACATGGGAATTATTTATCTTGCTAGGCTGAGCTTATTAATTAGACGAAAGTTAATAGTTGTTACAATTATATCTAGATTTGCATATAACGACATAGCCATTAGCATATTTCAGTGTTCCTCAATCTTGGCAGCTCAAATATATGTGAAGTTCAACTCCCAGAATTCCCCAGCCAGCTTTACTCCATACACTTTTAAGGCTGAAAAACACTTGCATATCTGAATATCATTTGCCTCCTCCTTTTTTTAGTACTGATACATTTTTCTCTTTCTGGTGGCAAATATTCCTTGCTGGTAAGTGGAATTTTGAGAACTATTTTAGTAAGGTGCCCAATTTTTTTTTTTTACAATGAAAAGGAGGGTGAAAAAATTTAAGAAAAAAGTACAACGTAAATAATTGAAACATTTATGTCATTATGAATAAAATTAATAATTAAAGCTAAAACTTTAATAACAAAAGTGACAAAACTTTACTAGATCTATATTTAAATTATTTTACACTTGTGTTGGACACAGGGTTGCATAAAATTGAATTAATGAATTAATAAAACGTGAACTGTACTTACCTGAGTATAATATTCACTGAGAAAGAAATAATTTTGTATTTCTGTTAGAAGTAAACACGAAGTATAATATAGAGGTAATGGTGGGAGGCAGGTGAGAGATACGCGAAGTTCTCCTGTGCCCTGCGCATGCGTTTCATAATTGCGTCTTTCCGAACTGTACCGTCACATGATGCGTAACAGTTCAGCGCAGCATCTCTGAATACAGAGATTAAGAGATTAGTTTTAAAATTTTGAAAATAAGGACAGGTAGGAAAACACTTTTTGAGGAAGGACAGAACCTACAAAAGAAGAATTGTCCTCCCTAAAGGAGGACGATTGGTCACCTTAATTTTGTAAATTATTATTATTATTATTTATTGGATTTGTATGCCGCCCCTCTCTGCAGACTTAGACCTTACACCTAAACGTGGCATTTTTAGGGCATCTTCTTACAAATTCCAGCAAATTTCCTTGAGAAATGAAAAAATAATCTATAATGGCAGCAAGAGCATTAGATCATAATAGTTCTATGCAAATTAAAAAAGGGATTCTATAGGAGCATTTCCACCTGTTCCAGCAGGATCTCTTCGTGTATCTCTAAGCACCATTTCTCCTAACCCTGCTGCTGATTTCAACTACTTAAAAATGAGAATTAAAAACCAGGAAGAATTGGAAGCCAGTTCTTCTGAAAAGATCAGATTGGAAACGATTCTTTGCACGTCATTTCTCTAGAAGGGTTATAAGGAAATGAGCTGGAGTATATGAAGATTCATCACCGCTCTCATGAATGCAACTACCACAAAGATTCTTGTGCCTTTGATGCTAAGGACAATGTGGGTGTGCTAAAATATTTGGCTGAGTATTGTCAGAGGCCGTCGGGAGAAACCTGTTTTGCCAAGGACCCCATTTGGTAGATTCATGTCTGTCCCAGTAGTAGGAATGAGAACCAGTACCTGCAAGTGTGAAAGTTTATTGGAGAAATCTGTCTCCAGAATTCCCTCATTATGTCTCTTGATCTCTAATTTATTTATTTATTATTTATTTATTTATTGGATTTGTATGCCGCCCCTCTCCGTGAACTCGGGGCGGCTAACAACGGTGGTAAAAACATGTGACAATCCAATACTAAAAACAGCTAAAAACCCTTGTTATAAAACCAATCATACATACAAACATACCATGCATAAATTGTAGAAGCCTAGGGGGAAAGAATATCTCAGTTCCCCCATGCCTGACGGCAGAGGTGGGTTTTAAGGAGCTTATAAAAGGCAAGGAGGGTGGGGGCTATTCTAATCTCTGGGGGGAGTTGGTTCCAGAGGGCCGGGGCTGCCACAGAGAAGGCTCTTCCCCTGGATTCCGCCAAACGGCATTGTTTAGTTGACGGGACCCGGAGAAGGCCCACTCTGTGGGACCTAACCGGTCGCTGGGATTCGTGCGGCAAAAGGCGGTCCTGCAGATAATCTGGTCCGGTGCCATGAAGGGCTTTATAGGTCATAACCAACACTTTGAATTTTTAGGAACTGTCTATTCCAAAAATAATAGTTTGAAATTTCCTGCCAGAACAATTAATCAGTGGAACAGCTTGCCTCCAGAGGTTGTGAGTCAGTGGTGGGATTCAATTTTTTGCTACCAGTTCTGTGGGTGTGGCTTGGTGGGCATGGCAGGGGAAGGACACTGTAAAATCTCTATTCTGTCCCCACTCCAGGGGAAGGTTATTGCAAAAACCCCATTTCCCAATCATCTGGGAATCAGGAGGCGGAGAATAGAAATAGATATATTTTATTTTATGTACACTGAGAGCATACGCACCAAAGACAAATTCCTTGTGTGTCCAATCACACTTGGCCAATAAAGAATTCTATTCTATTCTATTCTATTCTGCAGGGGGTTGGAATAGAAGACCTCTCAGATCCCTTCCAACTTTATTATTCTGTATTCTGTCTACATCTTGGAATTCTTTGGCTGGGCTTGTTCATGCAAATCTGTTCAATTCTTTTTATTCCACATTCCAATCCAGCTGTCACTTAAAATCAAGACTGCTCACAGCTGTATCAGTTGGATAGAGTTTGAGCTTTTCCTTGAATACTGGCTGCATTCCTACTATCGGCAGCAATGGCTCCTTCTGGACTGATGGAGGGTTCAGCTCTCAAGGCAGCTTGGCTACCTTCCAGCCCAGGTGCTCTGTATTCAAAAGAGTTGGCACGCCCTCCATGTCCTTAGCCCAACCTGCTCATCACTGCACAAAGGAGGTGAGGTTAGGTTGCTGTGAACAGCTGGGACGACATACACAAAGTAATGTACCTTTCACACCTGACAACACTTGTCTTGCTAGCTGTGCTGTGGAGGGACCAGCTCTTTGGCAGCCAAAGATAATTGAAACCCCAATACCCAGGCAGTTCCTGGGGGAGACAGTGACTATCACCAGCCTTCCTGCAAAGATAGCCTTGATTCTTACAAGAGCTACATCCTAAGAAAATCAGGGATGGGTAGGGAAAGCTGCCCACATGCACGCTTGCCGTTGAGATTCTTGGCTTAGACTATATTAGCCTTGGGGGATGCAAAGAAGATAGCAACTGTCTCCCATATTTTCTTACTTGCCAGATCTCATGCTCCAGAAAAGTACAGTATATCAGCTGCAAAGCCAAGACAGATGAGCTGGCATCAGTACCGCGTTGACAACCTCTTACTTATTTAACCATCCATTTATTCCTTGAGATACACTAAAATGGCAAAATAGCAAAGCAAAAGGCAGTAGTTTGTTGCTAAACGCAGGGAAGACTAAAATGGCAGAGATTAAAGTTTATTAGTTTAGAATACCACATTGCAACTGAAGTGCAGAAAACTACAATTACGATAAAATTAAAAAGCCTGGGAGAACTCAACAGTCTTTGCCTGGTGCCAAAAAGGTGACAAAGGAGGCCCCAGGCATGCCTTTTTGGGGAATGCATTCCAGAGATTGAGGAGAGGGTTGACTGCTAACAAAAATGCTGCTCATTTCCTCCCATGCTTTCCTCTGCACTCAGGCAAGATACATCCAGGAAGGGATGCTTCTTCCCTTCCTGGATATATAGGAAATTGTGGTCCTCAAGCTCTCTAGAGCTTTCCAGATTAAAACCAGTACTCAGACGTGAACTGGAAGCCAGCATCTCTAATGTAATGCTGCTGTAACTTAATTATAACCTCTAGTTGTATAACTTTAGACCAGTGATGAAATTCAAATTATTTTACTACCAGTTCTGTGGGTGTGGCTTGATGGGCAAGGCAGGGGAAGGATGCTGCAAAATCCCCATTCCCTCCCCACTCTTGGGTCAGCCAGAGGAGGTATTTGCCAGTTCTTCAAACTACTCAAAATTTTTGCTACCCGTTCTCCAGAACCTGCTGGATTTCACCCTTGTTTTAGACACATTTTTTCATGTGATGGAAAAAATGTAAGAAGCTGCTTTGGACTGGGGCTGAAGCATTGATTCACCAATCTCAATGCTGTCTTTTCTTACTAGGGTGCATGATCTCCCCAGGTTGCTCAAATTGAGGTCTTTGGTATTGTTTTGCATCTTATTATTTGAACTGGAGATGCCTCTAATATATCAAATATGTTTGCCCATTTGCAATGTTTTTTTCCCCAGGATCTGGAAAAGTGGGATTTTACAGCTCTCAAGGCAGCAAGATTTCTGATGCTAATCTCTTGACTGCTAACAAATGTTATTATTTTACCGAGTTTGACACTAGTAGGATGACATTAACCTGAGTGATTCCTTTGGGTCACTTTTTGCTCTAGGGATAAATAAATGTTTGTTGGGTTGTTATTGCCCTCTAGCTTAAATGTATTGGAATTTGATTGTCAGATGCAAACTTCATTTTCCCTTTGTGGTGTATATAGTTGTTTTTTGCAATTAGTATCTCCATTTATTTTCAAATGTGTGATTGTAATGATCAGTTTGTTCAGAGAAAAAAAACGGCTTTTTTGGGTGGGGAAAACTATAAATCATCCATCTCTCCATCCCTCAAAAGTTAACACTAGCTATGATTCTCAAAATAGGGATTCTGGATATGGAGTTCTTGTTGAAAGAAAAAGATGATGATGATTTGGGGATGAAAAAGAGGTTGGGGAAAAGTTAATGATAGTAATTACTTGATAGAATGGTGGAAGACATAACTATTCCCAGCCACCTCCTTCCCCTCCCTATTTCTTATTTTCTATTTTTTTATCTTGTTTGTGCTGTATATTTTTACTCCATTGAAAAATTCTAATTTCACATTTATGTGTGTATCCACAATTGCGCATTTTGGCCATGTATTTTACTAGATTGCCTCTTTGAGCGTTCTTTTTTGTAATTTAAGAAACATACTTGAGTCTTTGGGGAACTCTGGCAAAAACCATTCATAAAATAAAGTTGACACCATGTATTAACTATCGCTGCATTTATTTGAGAAATTGTTTAAAAAGAAAAAAAACAGAAAACAAATATGGGCGAAGGGAAAGAGCAATCTTATGGCAAAAAACAATGGCCAAATCTGAAGGACTTAATTGCAAGGGAAATGCGAATAAAAACGAATGCTGAAACCCAGAGGCGCTTAGGTTGAGATAATTATCTGCGAATTTGTCGTTTTGCCGGAGTGTGAAGTTAGTCATTAGAGCACTAGAAGCTAAGGCACATTAGGAAGATTACTTGAGGCTAGCGCGGCTGAGGCACCACCCCAGTATTTGCATTTATTTGTGTGTAGTGAGGCATGTGGTGTCATCTCAGGACACCGGGGTGAGTGCTCCCTTGCTTCAGCCAGGTGTCTGCTGCAAACGGGCAGAACACGCGCTCGTTCTTGCTGGTGCGAGCATATCCACCCGCCTCATTCACGTCATTATAGTTGGGTTTTTTTTTCCCCACTGCAACCGAGACATCCCTTTAAAAGTTTCTGAGGCAATGAGGTTTTTCTTTAACGACGGACGGAAAGTGTCTCCGCAGAACGTAAACGGAGAAAGGCGCGCCGGCTTCTGGAGCACGGCGGACTTTGAAAACTCCGCCGAAAACCCCCGCAGGGATTCACTCCGAATCGACGCAAAAGCGCGTCAGGCCAGCATCCTCAATGTGGGTCAATGTTAAAAGAGCCGCTGAGGAGACGCTCCTAAAAGGACAAGCCTGTGAGGAAAGGTGGGCGTAGCCAACCTCCGCCGCGCCGTCTTTTCGCTCGCAAGAGTCAGGCAGCGGAGGGGGGCGGGGCGGGGCTTCGATTGCCTCGGCGTGAATGGTCGAACCTGTGGGCGTGGCTTCGCTACACGGCGGGTCCGGGCTGGTGAGATTCGTTGCCCTGGGTTACCCGCGGGTAACTCGAAGAAGCGTAGACCTCCACAGAGGGGAGGTTCCCTTCGCCCGCCAAACGCGTCTCCCATTCCTTTTTTTTTTTTGGTAAACGCTAGCTGGGACCGAGCCAATGAGAGCGCGGAGGTCTGGGTCATGTGCCGCGCTCCTTCCAATCAGGGAGGCGGCACAGGGTCAGGTCAGTTTAACGATTTGGACAAGCCAGGGAGAAACCCGGGAAAAGCCAGCAGGGGGGGAGGAGAGGGGGGGCTGGGAAGAGCACGGCGGGTGGGCGGGGTCAAGAGAACCAGCTGGGCCTCAATTGCAAGACTGAGGAGAAGCCAGCTGTAGTCGCGCGCGGCAGTCCTGCCCGGCTGTGTGCTGAGGAGCGACAAGGCGCTCTTCACGCGCTCCGCAGACCCGTGCAGGGAAGGGGCTGGAATCATTATTTCCAAGCCCGGGTGTCAAGAGAGATTCCCTTCTCCCCTTTCTCACGGAAGACTACACTTCCCATGCGCCTGCAAAGCACCCCCAGTTCCCTCGCCTCAACCCTGAGGGGAAAAAACGCAAAGAGCATCGGCCGGGCGGGCAGTTTGGCGACTTCATCCGGCTGGGGTGGGAGGGGGGAATGTCGAGGCAGTATCCCCGCCGGGCGAGGCCACAACCGCCGCCTAAAGATCCCAGCGCTGCCCGAAGGCTTTAAAACGAGAGCCCAGGTTGTTGAGGAAGACATGCCGAGTCTATAAACCGCTTAGAATGGGCCGTAAAAGCACCACGAAGCGGTATCCAAGTCTAAATACTACGGTTATTGCTGCAGCCGCTTCGGCCGCCCTCTCGGCTGGGGAATACCCGGCGTGTTGTCCTCACGTGCCTCGGGGTCGGCCGAGGCCTCGGAGCCCCGTACGACTTGCGGCTCAAGCCGGCCAAAGAGCCGGGGAAGCGCGGCCGGAGAAGGCGGGGTGGGTGGAAGAAAGGCGGGGTACGCCTCCTCCTCCTCCACCTCACGCTCATCTGAGGTGCCGGGCGAGGCCCCGCCTTTCTGCCCTCCTCAGTCCCTCAAACAAACCGGGCCTGTCCTTATTCCCTCTCCTCCCCCTTCCCACCCCTCACCGAAGTGCGGCCGGCTGGCCTGGCGGTCTCCTCGGCTGCCCTTCCCGCGCGCGCTGCCTGTCCTCCGAGGCAAGCAAGGCCGGTCCGCTCGCTCGGCTTTCGGCTGGGTGACGAGAGAGAGAGAGCGACAGAGAGCGAGAGGGCAACGGAGCAGGGAAAGAGGCGAGCGAGCGAGCGAGTGGCGGTTTCCGCCGCTTTCTCCTCCTCTGCCGCCGCCGCCGCCTCTTCCTCCTCCTCCTCCTTCTCCTCAGCATGTTGCCATCCCGTCGGGTCCCCAGAGAGAGGCGGCGCCCGCTCGGGGCGGCACGAGCGCAGCAGCAGCAGCAGCGGCGGGAGGAGAAGAAGCAGCAGCAGCAGCAGAAGGAGGAGGAGGAGGAAGGCGACGGGTTGGCCGGGAAGATGACAGCGCCGGCGACCAGGGCTGCCTGTCGCCCCGAGCCTGCCGGCACCACCGCCACCGCCACCGCCACCGCCACCACCAGCAGCAGGTGCTAAATCGTCAGAGCGCGCCTCGGGCTCGCCCGGCCAATCGCCTTGCCCAGTCCAGCCGGTGCCTGCCGGCTCCCGGTGTGCCAGGCTCCTTCCGTCGTCGAGGAAAAGGACGGCGCGAGCATGGTGGCGCTCACCCGGCACCTCCATCCCCGGCTCCGGACCCCTTAGCGCCGGATTCTTCCTCTACGCCCGACCCGACGTTTATTATATGTCTATATCTATTTTCCTTGGGCGTGTTTTGTTCTGTTTGCACGGCTTGGGGGAAAAATAATAATAAAAAAAGACAAGATTTCCTCTTGGAAGCAAGAACGCTGCCTTGGCCTCCAGCCTGGGGTCTCCCCGGAAAACTGTCAGGCGAAACCCTCGAAAGGCCGCCGCCGCGTCTCTCCTGCGCTCCAGCTGGTTCATCTGTTGCTCCAACGGGCGTTCCCTTCGCCTTTTCTCTTGCGCTGCGCTCGCTGGAGGCGGAGGAAGAAGAAGCCGCCGCCGCCTTGGGCCGTCCTTTGCCCCTCGGCTGGAACTGCCGAGACCCGGCCCGGCTGCGCTGTTGGGGCTCCGGGTTCCCCCGCCGCTCTCGCTTCCCTCCTCCCCAAAGCCGGCGAGGCAGCGTCTCCGATCCCGCCTCCCTCGCGCTCTTTCTCTCCTTGCCCCCACTCCCTCCCCGACCCACTTTGGTGCGATGCTGCCGCCGCCGCCGCCGAGGAGCGTCGCTTCCTAACGCGCCCGTCTGCTCCGGATCTGCCAGTCGACGCTATATTTATTATTATTATTATTTGGGCGGGGAGGTAGAGACCTTTGGCTGGAATTTTTTTTAATTGAATTTTTTAAATTTTGATTAAAGGAAGATCGTCCCCCCTCCTTTTCCTGGGATATAAAGCGGAATAAAAGAGGGGAGGGGGAACAAGGGGGGGGGAAGGCGGCCGCGGGGGGGGGAGGGGGAGGACCATGGATGAGAAGCTACAGGCGCATCAGGTTGACATCGACCCGGATTTTGAACCCCAGAGCCGGCCTCGCTCTTGCACCTGGCCGCTGCCTCAGCCCGACTTCCCGGGCGAAGAAGACGATGGAAGCGGCGGTGCGGGAGGAGGAGGCGGCGGCGGCGCTCCGAAGCACCCCTTGGCCGGCGGCACCGAGGGCGCCGAGAACGCCGGCGTGGCGGCGGAGCGGGGCAAAGCCATCCCGGCGCTGCCTTCCTTGAGCGCGGACGTTGGACAGCTCCGCAAAGCCAAGACGTCGCGGCGGAACGCTTGGGGCAACCTCTCCTACGCCGACCTCATCACCAAGGCCATCGAGAGCTCCCCGGAGAAGCGGCTCACCCTCTCGCAGATCTACGACTGGATGGTCCGATACGTGCCCTACTTCAAGGATAAGGGCGACAGCAACAGCTCCGCCGGCTGGAAGGTACCTCCCCCCCTGCTCCCTCTTCCCCTCCCGCTACGAGACCCCCGAGTTTCCGAGAGGCGCTGGGGAAGTTTGGACGCCTCTCCTCCTCCGTTGGGGTCTCCGGCATCTGTTGCTTTGGTTTAGATGGCCAGGAGAAGAGGCTGACCGGTGGGGTTTTTGTCTTCCCGAGAGGTTGAATTAAAGGCTGTTCAAAGGCTGGCCCCTCTTTCTTTCTTTCTTTCTTTCTTTCTTTCTTTCTTTCTTTCTTTCTTTCTTTCTTTCTTTCTTTCTTTCTTTCTTTCTTCCTTCCTTCCTTCCTTCCTTTTCCTTCTTTCCTTCCTTCCTTTTGCTTGTTTCCTATCTTCGTTCCTTCTTTTTCCTCCTTTCTTTTCTTCTTTCTTCTTCCCTCTTCCTTCCTTTGCGTCCTTCTTTCCTTCCTTCCTTCCTTTTGCTTGTTTCCTATCTTCGTTCCTTCTTTTTCCTCCTTTCTTTCTTTTCTTCTTTCTTCTTCCCTCTTCCTTCCTTTGCGTCCTTCTTTCTTTCCTTCCTTCCTTCCTTCTTTCTTTCTTTCTTAATTTCCTACCTACCTTCTTTCCCTCCTCTCCCTCCTTCCTTCTTTCTTCCTCCCTCCTTCCTCCCTCCCTCCTTTCTTTCTTTCTTTCTTTCATTCCTTCTTTCCTTCCTTCCTTCCTTCCTTTACTTTGAAAGAAAGAGCTTTGCAGCCTTAGTTGGCATCTGGAGCATGGAAGTAATGGCAGAGATGGCCAACCCCGAATTCTTCCAAGTGATCCCTTGCTAGCTCATGTTTGGTCATCTTAGGGCAAGGCCCTTGGCTTGAGGGCAAATAGTTCTTCTCCGCCTCTCCCCAAACCAAACTCGGTCTTGAATCCAGAACTTGATTCCTGTGATCCCTCGATTGCATTTGACCTGGGAAGGCAAGTTTCTCTTGTAGCCTTATTAAACTCCCGACTGGAGAGCACTTTTGCTTCTGGCTGAGCCAGAGAAGAAAGTATTGTTGGCAGTAGTGAGGAGGGTGTGAGTGATTGCTTTTAAATGTACATATCTTTTTCTTTTTTGCACTGGGGAAGAGAGCCGGATGTGGGGGGGTCATTTATCAGTAGCCTGGTCACTTATTCAACCGTTTCTTTTGGCCAACCTCCCACATTTCCTTCTGCTTCTTCAGTGCCCAGCAGCAAGGAGGTGGGAGGGAGGGAGGGGGAAAGAAATGATTCCCTCCCTCTCGAATTACAGTTAAGTGGCACCTGTCTGTCTGGTAAGGAGGGAGCCAGAAGTACTTTTTTGAAGCTTTCTTCTGCTCTGCTTGATTGAAATGACACTTGGAGAAAGGATGTTGGAGCTGGGGGTGGGGGTGTTGCTTTTCAGATTTTTGCTTTTCAATTTGGGCAGTGGGGAGCGGGGGTGATGTGGGGGTGGGAGATCTTTTCTTCTTCTTCTTCTGGAATGCAACCTGGATTCTTGGAGCCTTTATCATTATCCCAAAGAAAAATTGAAATGTGATTCCTTCTACTAAGTTACTCAGTCCTCCCCACACCCACAGGCTGAGCCAGTGGGACAAATGTCACTAATCCCATATGGATGCCATCAGGTCCAAAACTGGACAAAACATAAAACAGCCCTCATGTGCTTGTTGCAAACTTTGGACACCGGCAACATAGCTTTCCTGAATCAAAATGGGATTTAGTCTTTCTTCTTCTTCTTCTTCTTCTTCTTCTTCTTCTTCTTCTTCTTCTTCTTCTTCTTCTTCCTCCTCTTCTTCCTCCTCCTCTTCTTCTTCCTTCTCCTCCTTCCCTTCTTCTTCTTCTTCTTCCTCCTCCTCCTCTTCTTCTTCTCCTCCTCCTCCTTCCCTTCTTCTTCTTCCTCCTCCTCCTTCCCCCCTTCTTCTTCTTCTTCTTCCTCCTCCTCTTCTCCTCCTCCTCCTCCTTCCCTTCTTCTTCTTCTTCTTCCTCCTCCTCCTCTTCTTCTCCTCCTCCTCCTCCCCTTCTTCTTCTTCTTCCTCTTCCTCTTCCTCCTCCTCCTCTCCTCCTCCTCTTCCTCCTTCTCCTTTCTTCTTCTTCTTCCTCTCCTCCTCCTCCTCCTTCCCCCCTTCTTCTTCTCCTCCTCCTCCTCCTCCTCCCCTTCTTCTTCTTCTTCCTCTTCCTCTTCCTCCTCCTCCTCTCCTCCTCCTCCTCCTCTTCCTCCTTCTCCTTTCTTCTTCTTCTTCCTCTCCTCCTCCTCCTCCTCCTTCCCCCTTCTTCTTCTTCTTCTTCTTCTTCTTCTTCTTCTTCTTCTTCTTCTTCTCCTCCTCCTCCTCCTCCTCCCTTCTGCTTTGGTTTCTCTCTCAGCTCAGGTCATAGGTAAAAATGTGGTTATTTGCAATGCCATTGCTGTGATACCCTCTTGCTGGAGGGGCTTGAAACAGAGTTTCCCCCATGTGTGTATTGGCCCTGCAGAAGCCTTGTAAATCTGAAAAATAAATGATGGGGGAAAGAAGACAAAAGAACCATTTGTATTTTCTCTCTCTCTCTCTTATCTGTTGGTCTTATCCAGAAGAGTTAAGATATCCACCTCTCTCAATTTAACTCTATCAGCAGTAATCAATTCCTGCTTCATTGTGATTTAGTGTAGAGTTGGGCTGCATTCCCTCAATTTACAAGGAAAAAGGTGTGTGTGTGTGTGTTTGGGTGAGAAGAGGCTGCTTTTACAACAGTAAAACTCCCGTGAGAAAAAAGGTATTTCAGAAATACCTTTGGAAGGGGAGCAAAGATGAGCCATATTGACAGGAGAAAAAAAAACTTTTTTACTCTCCAGTTACTCATTAACAACCTTTCCATCAAGTGTCTGCATCGGCATGATCCAAGTATTTTCTGATGGATCTCAGTTCATGGGAATGACTGAAGGAACAAAATTTTTATTTGCGTCTTTGGGTGCGGAACTATTCTAGAAGCAGTGAACGGAAAGAGTTGTGATGGTTACAGGAATGTGCACTTCATAGTTGGCAGACTCCACATCCAGCCTGGTGTCCTCCAAATTTGTTGGCACTGGAACTCCTCGAGTTTCAACATGACCGAACAACCTGAAAATCCCAGAATCTGTTTTCTAAGCATCCTTAGATCAGTGTTTCCCAATCTTGGCAACTCGTTTGGCGGGACCCAGGAGAAGAGCCTTCTCTGTGGTGGCCCCGACCCTCTGGAACCAGCTCCCCCCCAGATATCAGAGTTGCCCCCATTCTCCTTGCCTTTCGCAAGCTCCTTAAAACCCACCTCTGTCGTCAGGCATGGGGGAATTGAAATTTCTCTTCCCCCTAGGCTTATAGAATTTATACAAGGTATGCTTGTATGTATGAGTGGTTTTTTAAATTGGGTTTTTTTTAGATTGTTTTTAATATTAGATTTGTTTACATTGTCTTTTTATATTGTTGTTAGCCACCCCAAGTCTTCGGAGAGGGGCGACATACAAATCTAATTAATTATAATAATAATGATAATGATAATGATAATGATAATGATAATGATAATGATAATGATAATGATAATGATAATGATAATGATAATGATAATGATAATGATAATGATAATGATAATGATAATGATAATGATAATAAATATAATAATAATAATATCTGGACTTCAACTCCCAGGATTCCCCAACCAGCGAATGCTGGCTGGGGAATCCTGGGAGTTGAAGTCCAGATATCTTCAAGTTGCCAAGGTTGGGAAACACTACCTTAGATAATGCAATTGGGATAGGCTACAGGATCAGTCTTATTCAACCAACTGCTAATCAAAAACCATATTTTCTAGTGCCCGTCCGCCCCATTTTCATTTTCTCTTCTTCAATCAAGAGCGACTAATAAACTCACTTTTTTCTTTAAAAAGTGTGCTTTAGCTGGTTATTCTATATCAGTAGGATTACAATTGCTGCACTCTTGCCTACCAAGGCTTGCCCAGTTAAAATCAGCAAGAATCTTCCTTTTCATACCCAATACAGGAAATGCCTTGGCCTTTTTAATATGTGTGGGCTTCGACTTCCAGAATGAATTCTGTGAGTTGAAGCCCACCCACCCCTTAAAATTTCTAAGTCTCTAGAAACGCCGCAATATAATATTAAGTTGGCCAGTGGAACTTTAGGACTACAGTACAATATAAAGCCCTACATGGCATTGGACCACAATACCTCCGGAACCGCCTTCTACCGCACGAATCCTAGCGGCCGATAAGGTCCCACAGAGTTGGCCTTCTCCGGGTCCCGTCGACTAAACAATGTCATTTGGCGGGCCCCGTGGGGAAGAGCCTTCTCTGTGGCGGCCCCGGCCCTCTGAAATCAACTCCTCCCAGAGATTAGAACGGCCTCCACCCTCCCTGTCTTTCGCAAATTACTCAAGACCCACCTTTATCGCCATGCATGGGGGAACTGAGACATCCTGCCCCAGGCTTTTATATATTATGTTTGATATGTTTGATATGTATGTGTTGTATGGTTTTAATTGCTGGGGTTTTATATATGTTTTATTTTTAATATTAGATTTGTTTCACTGTTATATTGTTTCTATTATTGTTGTGAGCCGCCCCGAGTCTTCGGAGAGGGGCGGCATACAAATCTAATAAATAATAAATAATAATAATAATATGCTTATTGCTCTGGGAATCCATGGCACAGCGTGGACCTATGCCATGGCTTGTTCAGGCTCCCCTGGCAATTAATACCTACAATTTCTTTCCTTCCCCCGAGAATGTATGCTTCACGAGGCCCCACACGAAACAAGTCAAGACCGTCTCTTTTTGAACGAAGCAAAAAATGTTCCTTGCATTCGAAACACAAAAATAATGAAACAGACCCCAGCAGTGTTATCGGTGTAACAGGTTAGTCAAAATCAGCAGGGATGGTGGCATTTTTTGCCTTGCGGTTCTCTACATACGGGGGAGTAGGAACATATGGAAGAGCTTCAAAGTAGCATCCGGACTTCTAGAGCTCTTATCATCGAGGTCGTCAAGTTGTCTGGTTTCCATGCTTTGGTTTTGGAAAAGCTCTAATGAGAGTTTGTACAGTGGGGAAATCTTTCTCCCTTGGATTCTGGCAATGAAAAAGTGGCCCCTTTTGCCAATACATGTGCTAGTCCAGTGATGGTGAACCTATGGCACGGGTGGCACATGTGACATGCAGAGCCATATCTGCTGGCACTCAAGCCCTAGCTCAACTCCAATGTGCATGTGTGCGCCAGTCAGCTGATTTTTGGTTCACACAGAGACTCTGGGAGGGCGTTTTTGGCTTCCAGAGAGCCTCCAGGTGGGATGGGGAGGGCATTTTCACCCTCCCCCAGCTCCAGGGAAGCCTTTGGAGCCTGGGGAGGGCGAAACATGAGCCTACTGGGCCCCCCAGAAGTTGGGAAACAGGCTGTATGACTGTTTTTATATAAGGGTTTTAACTGTTTTTTTTAAAAAATAGAATAGAATAGAATTTTATTGGCCAAGTGTGATTTGTCTTGGTGCAGATGCTCTCAGTGTACATAAAAGAAAAAGATACATTTGTCAAGAATCATGTGGTACAACATTTAATGATTGTCATAGGGGTCAAATAAGCAATATTAATAAAAATCTTAGGATATAAGCAACAAGTTACAGTCATATAGTCCTAAGTGGGAGGAAAAGGATGATAGGAATGATGAGAAAAACTAGTAGAATAGAAGTGCAGATTTAGTAAAAAGTCTGACAGTGTTGAGGGAATTATTTGTTTAGTAGAGTGATGGCATTCGGGGAAAAACTGTTCTTGTGTCTAGTTGTCTTGGTGTGCAGTGCTCTGCAGCGATATTTTGAGGGTAAGAGTTGAAACAGTTTATGTCCAGGATGCGAGGGATCAGTAAATATCTTCCCTCCCTCTTTTTGACTCGTGCAGTATACAGGTCTTCAATGGAAGGCAGGTTGGCAGCAATCATTGGATTTGTACTGTGTTTTGCTATTGTGAGCTGCTCCAAGTCTCCGGAGAAGGGTGGCATACAAATCTAATAAATCTAATTTAATCTAATCTGTTTCCGGACTCCAGAGTCCCTCCGAGGGGCAAGAGAAGCTGTTTTTGCCCTTCCCATGCACTCAAATCACGCATGCACGATAATGTGCGTCCATGCTCTTTCGGCACCCAAGGAAAAAAAGGTTTGCCATCACTGTGCTAGTCTGAGCTGATATCTTTTGCTCCTCTTCATGAGGTCAATCCAAGGGATTCTGCCAAAATGTGTCTCCGTCTTCCAATGTGGACCTGCCCATACATGAGACTCGGCATTGGTGCTATTACGAGGCTCAGAAGTTAAGCAGCTGCTTTCTACCACCACAATCACACCTCCCTGACCCTCTTTTCTGGAGAGGACTGCAACACAGGCACAAATCAGGTCCCACCAAGAACTGATATTGCAGACGAGAAATAGTAGAAAATCTTTGCCGTTTGGGTTGCAAACTGTATGGAATTTTGTCTGTCTGCGTCAACGGGGTGTCAAGCTCGAGTTCATTGAAGGCTGGATCAGGGTTGTGTTTCATCTGGGGTGGGTGGGATGGGGGGCATGGCCAGGGTGGGCATAGCCAGCCTGATGTCATTCATGTTGGGGTGGGGGGGGCGGATAGTGCCTGTGGCGGCCTGAGTGCTCTGCCAGCAAAAATGGCCTCCCATACACACAGCCCTTTTGACCTCCATTTTCGCTGGGGGAGGAATTGTGGACCGATCCTTTGCTGTTTCCAGTGCAGCCTCGTGGGTCAGATCTAAGCACACACACACACACACACCGTTCTATGTCATCCTATAAATTCCCTATACAGTATATACTGCTCAATAATAAAATAAAGGGAACACAGAAATAACACATCCTAGATCTGAATGAATGAAATGTTCTCACTGAATACTTTGTTCTGTACAAAGTTGAATGTGCACAACAGCAGGTGAAATTGATTGTCAATCAGTGTTGCTTCCTAAGTGGACAGTTTGATTTCACAGACGTTTGATTGACTTGGAGTTATATTGTGTTGTTTAATAGTTCCCTTTATTTTTTTTTGAGCAGTGTATATATAAAAGTATGGTGTAATAGAGGAGACTAGGTTCCAGTGGAACAAACTCTGGAATGGGGTCAGAATGTCAAGCAAACCTGTTTTATACATCTTTTGTGTTTGTTGGAATTAGGTTATGTGCCTTGAGCATGACTTTATATTTACTTTTTAAAAAATTTGGCTGTTCATTTGCTGTTTGTGGCAGATTTTGTGTGTTTGTGCTTGTTTTGGTTTTAATCTTCGTTACTCTACCCAGAGTCACCTATGTGAATGGATGGCCTTAAAAATAAATGATAAAACCAATAAATAGAGGTAAGCATTCATTGGAAGAAAGATCCAAAAGATATTCCAATGAACGCTATTTTTCTAGTTCTGTTTCATGCCTTTAAAGAAAAAAATATTTGGTGCAGCATTGAGTGGCTTTGCCCTAGTCAAAGACATTTTAGATTAAGGTTTTTGAAAATGCTTCTATTGAAATGATTGGTGGGGGGATGTTTCGTAGTGGCTTGCATTATCTTTGACTCTTTTCATGCTTAAAGTTGAAGTGTCAATTTGCTGCATCTCAAGGCAGGGCTGGAAGAAAATGCTGTTGAAAACCCCCCTAAAAATTGGCCAGAGTGTGTACAAATTGCCATTGAGGATCTTTTGGCACCTGTCTTGATAACTCTTTGTTGAAATGGGCAGATATTGGTAATGTATGATGGTGTCTCACATGTTTGGTACTTGGTCATGCTGGGAATTGAGAAGAGAGGTTATCTAAAAGGTGTTTTTCTTTTCTTTTCTTTTTGTAAATAAGTTTTTTTTAACACAAAACGTGTACATATTTTATTAAGAAATTGTTTTCTGGATCCTTTTTCTTAAATCATCTTTAATAGATAATCAATGGTATATCTTGTTTTCAATTTCAGCCATATTCTTCTTTCCCCCCACAATTTGTTATCCTTATTCATTTTTTACCTTATACATAATTTTTTTTAACACAAATCATACTATGCCCCATTATTATAATCTCTATTTCTCTCAACACCGTTTAGGTTTCCCTTCTAGTTCTTCAACCCTCCACACTTAAATCTTTAATTAATTTTCCATTCAAACCAATGTTAATTTCAGTCCATTTTCATTTATTGAAGTTTTCCATTCATCAGTAAGACGATATATGACCAGCAGAATCCGAGACCAAGCTACAAGAAATAAATTGGAATCACTCTATAATATGTAAATAGATATATTGCTCTTGGGTCAAGTGGACTATATAAGAAACACCCCCGATTTGGTGGTGGGGAATGTGTGTGTGTCTGGGTTGTGGGCACATTTCACTATGCACTGTTTTATGTTGTGTGTAATATATATTTGTTAAATTTTTTTTTTAAAAAGTTTTCCATCATCTAAGTGTATAGCATAATTCATCTTATTTTACTTTTACATATATGTACTGTATATAAAACCATTTATTTTCTTCCTTTCCTTCTAAGATATATTCAAAATCAACATGTTACCATTATACACCCTTAATTTCTTGTTTTCTTTAACAATTCATTTATTTACCCATTTTTCAACATTAGCTTACGTCATTTTACAGTCAAGATTTTGTTGTGAGCTGCCCCGAGTCTGCGGAGAGGGGCGGCATACAAATCTAAATAATAAATAAATAAAATAAATTAATCCCATTTCCTAAAGGTGCTTTTCAAAAGGCAACTGAACTTTCTTAGTTTTTCCTTGAATGGATGACTGAAAATTTCCATAGGCATTGAGAACAGAGATTGTAAGGTTTAAGAGTCCCATTGCAAAGGAATTCTGTAGCTTTCTCTTTTGGCTCCATGAAAATTAAGAATGTTTGAAATGTGATGAAGGGGAAAAAAAGTCTACAATCCTCTAACAAAGTGATAAGGTAGATCTTATCACGGCATTATCTAAACACTTTCAGATAATTTTGTTTGCCGTCACAAGTCAAAGATTTTGAGTATCACTCTGTTCTGAAATGTTGCTGAGAAAGAGAAATAATCCTTTTGGGAACAGTGGTTCCATCCTTCAGTTGGGTTACTAAAAGGTGTAAGAAGCTGCATTGTTGATTATCCTACTGGAAATCTGTGATTTTGGACTTTTGGTATTCCTAATCCAGGCTGGCAGTCTCTTTCCAAGTCTATTTTGTCTGGGATGGTCTCTGACAATTAAGCCCAGCTGGTGACTCTTCCTTATTGGTGATGAGCCCTAGCGTCAGTCCTTTTTAATTTTGCAGTTTTACAAGAGACATCACTTTACCAAAGAACAGTGATACATTGTCTTACAAACTTAATTGGTTCTGGGACGAGGTTCTTAAGGTGAAAAGTTTGTAAGACGAAACAATATTTCCCATAGGAATCAATGGAAAAGCGATTAATGCGTGCAAGCCCAAAATTCACCCCTTTTGCCAGCCGAAGCCCCCGTTTTTGCACTGCTGGGATTCCCCTGAGGCTCCCCTCCATGGGAAACCACACCTCCGGACCTCTGTGTTTTTGCGATGCTGCAATTTCACTGAGGCTCCCCTTGCTGGGAAACCCCACCTCCGAACTTCTGTTGCCAGCGAAGCGCACGTTTTTGCGCTGCTGGGATTCTCCTGCAGCATCACAAAAACACGGAAGTCTGGAGACGGGGTTCCCCATGGAGGGGAGCCTCAGGGGAATCCCAGCAGTGCAAAAAATGGGTGCTTCTCTGGCAACGGAAGTCCGGAGGTGGGGCATCCCAGCGGCGGCGGTGGGTTTGTAAGGTGAAAATAGTTTGTAAGAAGAGGCAAAAAAATCTTAAACCCTGGGTTTGTATCTCGAAAAGTTTGTATGACAAGGCGTTTGTACATTGCCAAAATATTTTTCCAGGTTTGTGATTCAGATCTTCTACTGGTCTGTAATTTCTTCTTTTCATCCCTCATTTCTCTCCCCCTTCTCTTTGTTTTTCTAAACTTATTTTCTCCAATTCAATTCCTTCTCCTTGTTCGTAATTCAGATTTCTGGGACATTTTATGCAAGAGTCTTGCACAATATTCCAAACCCTAAACCGGGTCAAAAAACAACCCAAATTTCAATTGTATTCTACATCCAAACAAATAAGCCATATTATGGTTTACTGCAGCTTTTATATATTATGGTTTACTGGCTGCTTATATAACATGCTAACAGAGGTCTTCAAAGTTAGCGACTTTAAGACTTGTGCACTGCAACTCCCAGAATTTTCCAACCAGAAATCTGGGAGTTGAAGCTCACAAGTCCTAAAGTTGCCAAGTTTGAGGACCCTTGTGCTAAGACAATAGCTGGGTTTCCCTAAAGTACTAAAGCTATGAGCTCTATTGTAATCTAGTCCAGTGTTTCCCTACCTTGGCAACTTGAAGATATCTGGACTTCAACTCCCAGAATTCCCCAGCCAGCATTCGCTGGCTGGGGAATTCTGGGAGTCGAAGTCCAAATATCTTCAAGTTGCCAAGGTAGGGAAACATTGACCTAGTCTAACAAGTTGTGCAGACCCAGTCTGTATATCTAGGGTTCAGAAGCATCATGGTTTTCTTTGTGTGTGTGTGTGTGTATGAGGAGAGGGCATAAGGGGCCCTTTTTCCTATGGTACTTACATAATTAATCTTCTCTGGTCCCTAATGAATTGTCAGCCGCGGAGCCCTCTTCCCAATTCCCCGAGAATTCCAAGGCATTTTCTTGTGTTATGGAGACAGCTCCCCCCCCAACACACCCTCTTTACCAGCCGCTGCTTTGAAAGGTGGGATTACAAGGTAAGATTTAAAGCTCCCAGTGGTCCCCTCCATCCTCTTCCCTAAAGCCAATTGGGAACTTCAGCTCCTGTGCACCATTTAACTTGCATCACCGCATCCCTCCCTCCCACCTCGCGCTGTTTAAACGTAGATCTATTACCCTTCTGGGAGCAGGCTTCTGCTTTTGGACGGATTATTTAAGTGGGACGTGGAGGGGGGTGGGTTTTAGACAGAGACAAGTAAAAGTTACTGAGTTTAAAACTTAACCCAGCTTAGCGTGTTATGTAGAAACAGGCGTTAGGTGTGTAACTCTGCCGGTTAAGCATGTGGTGTGGGCACAACCAGTCTCTCTTTCTCTTTCCTTTCCCCCTTTCCATTCTCTTTCTCTTTCTCTCTTTTTCTATCTTTCTCTTTCTCTTTCCTTTTCTATTCTCTTTCTCTCTTTCTCTCTTTCTCTCTTTCCCTCTTTCCCTCTTTCCCTCTTTCCCTCTTTCCCTCTTTCCCTCTTTCCCTCTTTCTCTCTTTCTCTCTTTCTCTCTTTCTCTCTTTCTCTCTTTCTCTCTTTCTCTCTTTCTCTCTTTCTCTCTTTCTCTCTTTCTCTCTTTCTCTCTTTCTCTCTTTCTCTCTTTCTCTCTTTCTCTCTTTCTCTCTTTCTCTCTTTCTCTCTTTCTCTCTTTCTCCCTTTCTCCCTTTCTCCCTTTCTCCCTTTCTCCCTTTCTCTCTTTCTCTCTTTCCCTTTCCTTTTCCCATTCTCTTTCTCTTTCTCTCTTTCTCTCCCTTTCGCTTTCTCCCCTTGCCCCCTGGCCTTTAACAGACAGTAAAGCCTACACATGAAGTCCACAAGTCTTAAAGTTGCCAAGTCACACATCGTTTTGATTTATTTATTATTAGATTTGTGCATTGTCTATCTTATCTTTTTACTCTGAAGAAAATATGGGTGCTCCACAGAAGGAGAACCGTGCTGCCTGTTAAAATAAAAGGCTTCTGTGGACAAGAAGACCACATCTTGCCTTAAGATGGCACATCTGCTGTTTTGTTTGTTTGTTCTTTTGTTTTAATGGAGCCACATTCACTTTTAAAAGCTTCTGAACTAAAAAGCCCACTAGGTCCTGTTGAATATCACCTCTGCAGAACATTGGGGCTTCAATGAAAGCGGGAGGAACTCAGGTCCCAGGAAATAGGATAATTGATTTTTAATGCACAGACCTAGGAAGTTCGAAGGAAGTTGTGTCCCGAGTGTTCTTTTCTGCAGAATAATCTTCCTGCTATTGCTCGGAAGTGGTCCTAAAAGCAATGTAGGTTTTGTGTAACCTCTATGATAGCTTGCAACCTGGACCAGGGATTCTGGACATATTCCCTCTTGACATGCAGATTGTAACATCTTTGGTCTTTGTGACTTACAGTGTGGGATGCTGGCCTTGTCTCCGGAGAGGGGCGGCATACAAATCTAATAAATTATTATTATTAATTATTATTAATTGTAGTAGAGGACTCAGTCTTAGGCGTTTGTGCAGGGCCCCTTCCATTTTGGGTTTTGGAGCTGCAAGGCTGCCCACGTGTAGGGGTGTGGGTGGAGGGCACGGAGGCTATTTCCCGCCCGTCGCCTTCAGATGCTGCACAGAGAGCCTCTTGACTGACAGTTCTGTTTAATTAGGGAATTGTTATTTTATCAATTGCAAAGCGCCGGGAGTTTTCTGCTCCAGCTCCTGCATTCTACTTGTTAATGGGAAAACCAACACCCTCTGTCAAAGGAAGCAGCGGCTCGGATGCATTTTAAAGCACTGTTTGTGCCGCTTTGACATCCAAAAAATATAACAATAAAGCTATCAGCTAGTGGAAGCCTGCTCCAGGCAGGTCTGACGGTGCCAAAACCTTAATTGCCGAGCCTCCCTCCCCTTTCCCCCCACCCCCTCCCTCCTACATGGTAAGCCTGCCCTTTGGTGATGCAGTCTTGGAACTAGCAAAGTGGCATCCGGACACGGAGCAGGGCAGGTGCCTGGCTGATTAGGCAAATCCTTGCCCACAGTGGAAGCTCGCAAGTAAGCCTTCTCCTTGCCTCTACCCATCTCCGATCAGTTTCCGGTCACAATTCAAAGTGTTGGTTATGACCTATAAAGCCCTTCATCGCACCGGACCAGATTACCTCAGGGACCGCCTTCTGCTGCACGAATCCCAGTGACCAGTTAGGTCCCACAGAGTGGGCCTTCTCCGGGTCCCATCAACTAAACAATGCCACTTGGCGGGACCCAGGGGAAGAGCCTTCTCTGTGGTGGCCCCGGCCCTCTGGAACCAACTCCCCCCAGAGATTAGAATTGCCCCCACCCTCTTTGCCTTTCGTAAGCTACAAAAAACCCACCTCTGCCGTCAGGCATGGGGGAACTGAGATACTCTTTCCCCCTAGGCCTTTACAATTTTATGCATGGTATGTCTGAATGTATGTTTGGTTTTTACTTGAATGGGTTTTTAATTGTTTTTACTATTGGATTATTGTGTATACTGTTTTATTATTGTTGTTAGCCGCCCCGAGTCTCCAGAGAGGGGCGGCATACAAATCCAATAAATCAAATCAAATTTTTTAAATTGAATTTCATAATAACAATAAACATCTGAATACTAAATACATAGTTGTTAAAACTGAACTAACAGAGGACCCTCACTCAGTCAAAGACCTTGGAGTACTCATTTCCAATGACCTCGGTGCTAGAGCCCACTGTAACAGCATTGCCAAAAAAGCATTAAGAATTGTAAACCTAATCTTACGTAGCTTCTTCTCTAGAAACACTGATTTATTAACCGAAGCATACAAAACATTTGTCAGAGCTATTCTAGAATATAGCTCACCTGTGTGGAATCCACACTGCATATCAGATATTAATACAATCCAAGGAGTCCAGAAATACTTCACAAGAAGAGTCCTTCACTCCTCCTCATGTAACAAATTACCCTACTCCTCCAGACTTCAAGTACTAAATGTAGAAAATTTACAACTATGTCGTCTCCAAACTGATTTAACTGTTGTTCATAAAATCATACATCATAATGTACTCCTTGTCAGTAACTACTTCACCCTTAACAACAACAACACAAGAGCACGTAATAGATACAAACTGAAGGTAAATCGCTCCAAACTTGACTGCAGAAAATACGATTTCAGCAATAGAGTGGTCACCGCCTGGAACTCATTACCTGACTCTGTTGTTGCTTCCCCCAACCCCAAAATCTTCAACCTTACATTATCTACAATTGACCTCTCCCCTTTTCTAAGAGGTCTGTAAGGGGCGTGCATAAGTGCACTTATGTGCCTAATGTCCCTGTCCTACTGTCTTATTATCCTTTCTATTACTACGTTCTACTTATGTTATGTTATGTTAATATATCCTATAACACTATACTTGTTTGACAAATAAAAATAAATAAATAAATTCACACAACACGTAACAGTGTGCTCAGTGCTAAGTGCCCACCACGAAACAACAGCCATACCCCTCCACCAAATTGGGGGCATGATTTCTCTATACCATTTTAACTCAAGAGCAAAATATCTATTTACATATTATAAAGTAATTCTAATTTATTCTTTATGCCTTGGTCTCGAATTCTACTAACCACATGTCCTCTTACCTTGTCCCATCGTCCCATCAGTTCTCGCAGATCAGTTTCATGGGCCGAATTCATCCTCTTATCCATAATTTCAAACTGAATATGATCCACCATGTACCTGTACCAATTTTGCATTGTCCATTTTGCCGCATCCTTCCAGCCTAGGACTATTACTGTCTGAGTGCTTTCTCTCGCTGCTTCTTTTATTTCTCTAAATTCTCCCATCTCGTTCTTTTTGACTAATACCGCCATTTCCTTTGTAATTGTCCATCGTATATTTAATATCCTATTAGTGTCCTCTTGCACTTTTTCCCAAAATTTCTGCACTACCCCAGCCCATCTCTTCTCTTGCTTCTGAGCAAGATAATGCAGAATTGGAGAATTCTTAGAGTTGAAGGGCACAAGCCTTAAAGTTGGCAAGTTTTCCAGAGTAATTTTTTTTATTTTTTTCTTCCACATCATATAATACAAAAAGTCATATACTCAGTCATTGACTCAGCCTTCCATCCTTCCGAGGTGGGTAAAATGAGGACCCGGATTGTGGGGGCAATAGGCTGGCTCTGTTAAAAAAGTGCTATTGCTAACATGTTATAAGCCGCCCTGAGTCTAAGGAGAAGGGCGGCATAAAAATCGAATGAATGAATGAATGAATGAATATATAACAAAAGTTGGCAAGTTTGAAGACCTCTGTCTGAAGGGATTTGATTTTTTCCTCTTCTTGTTTAGCCTCTTGTGCAAATTTAATCTGGGAATAGGCAACCTGGTGTGTTCTCTTGATAGTTTCCCATCAACCCAAAGATCATGGCGAATTTCAAGTGTTTCTGGGATTTGTAATTAAAAATACACTAGTGCAGTGGTGGTGAACCTGTGGGATGGGTGCCACATTTATTTATTTATTTATTAATCAGATTTGTATGCTGCCCCTCTCCGCAGACTCGGGACGGCTAACAGCAATAATAATACAATATAAACACATTTAATATTTAAGTTAATTTAAAAAAAACCCCCAATTTAGAAACCAATCATTCATACTGACATACCATGCATAAATTTTATAAGCCTAGGCAGAGGGAAAGTCTCATTTCCCCCATGCCTGACGACAAAGGTGGGTTTTAAGGAGCTTACGAAAGGCAAGGAGGGTGGGGGCAACTCTGATATCTGGGGGGAGTTGGTTCCAAAGGGTCGGGGCCACCACAGAGAAGGCTCTTCCCCTGGGTCCCGCCAAACGACACTGTTTAGTTGACGGGACCTGGAGAAGGCCAACTCTGTGGGACCTAACTGGTCTCTGGGATTTGTGTGGCAGAATGCGGTCCTGGAGATATTCTGGTCCGGTGCCACGAAGGGCTTTATAGGTCATAACCAACACTTTGAATTGTGACCGGAAACTGATCGGCAACCAATGCAGACTGCGGACACACGAGTCATTGCCCTAGCTCCACTCCAACATGCATGTGTGTGCCGACCAGCTGATTTTTGGCTCACACAGAGGCTCTGGGAGGGCGTTTTGGCTTCCAGAGCCTCCAGGGGATGGGAGAGGGCGTTTTCACCCTCCTATGGCTCCAGGGAAGCCTTTGGAGCCTGAAGAGGGTGAAACACGAGCCTTCTGGGCCCACCAAAAGTTGGGAAATAGACCATTTCTGGCCTCCAGGAGACCTCCGGGATGGTGGGGAAAGCTCTTTTCACCCTCCCCAAACATTGAATTATGGGTGTGGGCACTCACGCATGCACTCGAGCATCCAAGGAAAGAAAGGTTCGCCATCACTGCACTAGTATATTATTTATTTATTTATTTATTCGATCTTTTTTGCCGCCCTTCTCCTTAGACTCAGGGCGGCTTACAACACTTTAGCAATAGCACTTTTTAACAGAGCCAGCATATGGCCCCCACAATCTGGGTCCTCATTTTACCCACCTCGGAAGGATGGAAGGCTGAGTCAACCTTGAGCCGGTGATGAGATTTGAACTGCTGACCTTCAGATCTATAGTCAGCTTCAGTGACCTGCAGTACAGCACTCTACCTGCTGCGCCACCCCGGCTCCATATTAAAAATACATTATCACTGCCTGTCCTTTGACCGATGGACCATTCAGGGCATTGGACTGATCTAGGAAATAGGTTAATTCCTAAATCAAAATTGAATTGTCAGGCAAACGTGGCCCTAAAATTTAAACCACTGAAGAGGGAGGACCACTCAAAACACCTGTTCCTTTTCTTCTTTTATCGGCTACTTTCCCATAACACACACACCCTGATTTAGGAATCACGCCGATATCCGGGTCTTCTCCCAAACCGTAAAAAGGAGCAGGGTTGAAGTGAGAGGGAGCTAGGTTGACACAAGCCACAGAAAACTCACCTTAACCCTAGAGTAGCTTAGCATGTTCTGTGCCAGTATGCTTTTACCTGACCTGATTTTTGTCTATAAAAACATTTCCAGTGTGTTATAACTGAAGCAAAATCCTTTTCTGCACTTGGGGTGCTTCTTTGAAAGAGGTTTTCAAAAGGAGCTTTGATCAAAACATGTATTATACCCTGCTCCTGTATTTCTGCTATACGTTTTGCTTAAATGTCCTTCCTTCCTTTCCTCCCTCCCTCCCTTCCTTCTTTCCTTCCACATTTTTTACACATAGGGTTTAAAATAAATATCTTCCTTCCTTCCTTCCTTCCTTCCTTCCTTCCTTCCTTCCTTCCTTCTTTTATACAGATAGGGTTTAAAATTCCTTCCTTCCTTCTTTTATACAGATAGGGTTTAAAATTCCTTCCTTCCTTCCTTCCTTCCTTCCTTCCTTCCTTCCTTCCTTCCTTCCTTCCTTCTTTTATACAGATAGGGTTTAAAATTCCTTCCTTCCTTCCTTCCTTCCTTCCTTTATACAGATAGGGTTTAAAATTCCTTCCTTCCTTCTTTTATACAGATAGGGTTTAAAATTCCTTCCTTCCTTCCTTCCTTCCTTCCTTCCTTCCTTCCTTCCTTCCTTCCTTCCTTCCTTCCTTCCTTCCTTCCTTCCTTCCTTTATACAGATAGGGTTTAAAATTCCTTCCTTCCTTCCTTCCTTCCTTCCTTCCTTCCTTCCTTCCTTCCTTCCTTCCTTCCTGTTCACCTTTTCCAGAACTGCTTTTTCAGGCAGTGCTAACTGCTGAAGTAACACAAACCTGCTAAACGGACGAGTTTTATGGTAGCATAAAAATGATACTACAGCAGTGAGTAGAGCTTTATTAAACCCCAGAGACAGGCTGCAAATGAACAGCTTGCTCTGCTCTTCATGCTCCCACCTACCCTCCCCATATTAAAAAAAATCCAAAAACAAAACTCAAATATAAATCACAATTAAAGTGACACCGACTAGAAGCCGTTTCAAACGACATACTAACTCTGATCTCCCCCTTCCAAGCCACCTGCCCCCCCCTCAAAATCTGGCTGCCTCTCTTTAATGGGAGTTTTGATGGGATCCTGACCGCCTAATGTTTGTCCTGCCCCGATTAGTCAGATGGGGTTCAGGGAAAAATGTGAGCTGACCTTCCTCACTCCATGCAACTACTGTTTTTCATGTTGCATTGCTTGAACGACGGGCTGTTTCCCCGGCCTTTAATATTGTTAGCAGAAAAGTGGGATTACACAGTTGAAACAGCATGGAATCATAGATTAGGTTCGCAAAACGCAATAAAACCCTTAAGAAACCCAAACTGCTTTGCCCACCTAGCAAGCTCGTCGCTGCTGTGCACACTGGATTATCTTTAAGGCGACGGCTGCTTTGCACAGTATCCTAAAAGTGATGGCCAAGCTCCTAGTGCACCTTGGTGAATTATAATCTCCCCAATTTCATTTTAGCCTAGCTAAATATACAGTATGTATGTATGTATGTGTGTGTGTGTGTGTGTGTGTGTGTGTGTCTGTCTGTCTGTCTGTCTGTCTGTCTGTCTATCTATCTATCTATCTATCTATCTATCATCTCTATCTATCTATCTATCTATCTATCTATCTATCTATCTATCTATCTATCTATCTATCTATCTATCTATCTATCTATCTATCTATCTATTTAATTCGACTTCTATGCCACTCAATCCCGAAGGACTCAGGGTGGATTACAACAATATAAAAATACAAGAACAATTAAAAGAAATCAATTCTAACTTTAAAATCCAAATTTAAAATCCACACTATTATTATTATTATTATTATTATTATTATTATTATTACTATTACTATTATTATTATTATTATTATTATTATTATTATTATTTATTAGATTTGTATGCCGCCCCTCTCCGAGGACTCAGAGCGGCTCACAATAGTGATAACAATACTGTATAACAAATCCAATACATTAAAACAACATCTAAAACCCATAACATTAAAACCATACAACTCAGTCATACCATACACAAAACTATAATAGCCTAGGGGTAGCTCAGTTACCCCATGCCTGGCGACAAAGGTGGGTTAACTAACTAAACAATCAATGCATACACAACATTCATACAATATAGGTATGGTGGTTATTAGTTCACGGGTCCCCAGGCCTGCCGGCAAAGCCAGGTCTTCATGGCCTTATGGAAAGCCATTAGGGTGGGAGCGATATGAATTTCAGGGGGGGGGAGTTGATTCCATAGACCCGGGGCAGCCACAAAAAAGGCCCTTCCCCAAGGCCCCACCAACCTGCATTGCTTAGTCGATGGGACCCGGAAGAGTGCTCTTATTGGTCTCTGGAAGGTATGTGGCAAGAGATGGTCCCATAAATAGTATTGGGGGAACTCAGCCCTATCGTCTAAGACTCAGAGCACCTCTTTCCCCAGACCTTCCTCAGCATAGAATCAGTAATACAGGCTGCAACTGCAGTATCTCTTCCTGGGGATTGTCTACTTTCAGTGCTTTCAGGATTCCTGGCGAGCTTCCATAGATCCACTACTTGAAAGCCCTCGTACAGTAAAAGCACTCTCAGCTCGCGCGTCAGCATTAAAGAGAAGGAGCGAGACCTGCAACAAAATGCACCCAGCGTCATAGAACGGTGCGCTTGGAAGGGATCCCTAATCCAACCTTCTGCAGGCTGCAAGCAATCCAAATGAGTGGAGGCTGGCCTGTCCGATCTCACCTTCAAAACCTCGTGAGAAAACTCCTCAAGGAGAGATCCAACCTGGAACTTTCTAGGAGAAATTTTGCGACTGTGGGAGAGAACAATTAATCAGTGGAACTGCTTGACTCCAGAAGTTGTGGGAGCTCCAACACTGGAGGATTTAAAGATTAGATTAGATTAGATTTATTGGATTTATGTGCCGCCCCTCTCCGTAGACTCGGGGCCATAGTTCCCTCTAAGCTGAGCAGTGAGCAATCGCTCACTTAAAAATCATCATCAACTCAGAGTTTTCCAAACCTGCCCAGAAGCCGAGAGGGAAAGAGTGAGAGGGAAGGAGAGAGAGAGGAAGAGAGGAAGAGAGAGAAACAGATAGAAAAAAGAGAGGAAGGAAAAGAGAAAGAAAAAGAATGGGAGTAAGGAAGAGAGAAAGAAAATCAAAATCTAGTTTGAAACTAGCTCAACTATTTAAGTGGCATTTTAATATTGATAGAGTTGCCCTATTATGAGCTCACTGTTATAGACACACAGTAGAAACATAGAAACATAGAAACATAGAAGTCTGACGGCAGAAAAAGACCTCATGGTCCATCTAGTCTGCCCTTATACTATTTTCTGTATTTTATCTTAGGATGGATATATGTTTATCCCAGGCATGTTTAAATTCAGTTACTGTGGATTTATCTACCACGTCTGCTGGAAGTTTGTTCCAAGGATCTACTACTCTTTCAGTCAAATAATATTTTCTCACGTTGCATCTGATCTTTCCCCCAACTAACTTCAGATTGTGTCCCCTTGTTCTTGTGTTCACTTTCCTATTAAAAACACTTCCCTCCTGGACCTTATTTAACCCTTTAACATATTTAAATGTTTCGATCATGTCCCCCCTTTCCCTTCTGTCCTCCAGACTCTACAGATTGAGTTCATTAAGTCTTTCCTGATAACGTTTTATGCTTAAGACCTTCCACCATTCTTGTAGCCCGTCTTTGGACCCGTTCAATTTTGTCAATATCTTTTTGTAGGTGAGGTCTCCAGAACTGAACAAAGTATTCCAAATGTGGTCTCACCAGCATTCTATATAGTGGGATCATAATCTCCCTCTTCCTGCTTGTTATACCTCTAGCTATGCAGCCAAGCATTGCCTGCTGAGTGCACTGGCTCACCAAAGGCCGAGAAGGATTTAATCAAATGTTTTTAACTGACAAATGAGGTATTTTATTTTGAAACAGTACAGTATTTTATTTTGAAATTCTCTTTATTAATTAATTAATTAATTAATTAATTAATTAATTAATTAATTATTTCTGTGCTGCCCAGTCCCAAAAGGACTGCCGCTCAGACACTATACCTTTCCGCCCACCCTAAAAGAAAATTAGAGGGAACACTGCTCGGGGCGGCTCACAACAATGGTAAAAAACAATACATAGTAATAAATCTAATATTTAGCAATCTAAATTACAGTTTTAGGTTAAGAAATCCAAAAGAAACCCCAATGTATAAGAAACAAGCACACAGTCGAATGATACACAGAAACTACATGGGCAAGAGGGAGATGTTTCAATTCCCCCATGGCTGACGGCAGAGGTGGGTTTTAAGGAGTTTCCGAAAGGCAAGGAGGGTGGGGGCAATCCTAATATCTGGGGGGAGCTGGTTCCAGAGGGTCGGAACCACCACAGAGAAGGCTCTTCCCCTGGGTCCCGCCAGACGATTGGACAGCCATTTTGTCTGAAATGGTTTTGGGTTTCTTCCCTGAGCAGGAGGTTGGACTAGAACAGTGATGGTGAACCTATGCTGTGGGTGCCACAGGTGGCACGCGGAACCATATATGCTGGCACGCAAGCTGTTGCCCTAAGTTTTGGCTTGCATAGAGGCCCTTGGAGGGCCTTTTTGGCTTCCAGAGAGTCTCTGGGGGTTGGGGTAGGGCGTTTTTATCCTGCCCCGGCTCCAGGGAAGCCTTTGGAGCCTGGGGAGGGCGAAACACGAGCCCACTGAGCTTGCCAGAAGTTGGAAAACAGACTTCTTTCTGGCCATCATAGGGCCTCCAAGGGGCGGGGGAAGCTGTTTTCGCCCTCCCTGGGCATTGAATTATGGGTGTGGGCACTCACGCATGCGTGATAGCGCATGGACACACTCTTTTGGCACCTCATGAAAAAAAGGTTTGCCATCACCGGACTAGACGATCTCCAAGGTCTCTTAGAGTTCTGTCTACTATGCTGTGCTCTTTATTTCACCCCGAGTTTTCGGAGAAAGGCAGCAGACGATTCTAATAAATAATAATAAACTGATAATAATTCTATGAGACGGAGAACCGACAACCTGCAACCTTGCTCAAGGTTCAAATACAGGTTGTTTATACAAAATATGCAGCATCCTGGAAACATACAATCACCGTTTGCAAACTTCCCAGACCACTTACAATAAGCAAAAGTCGACCGGGGAAAGCTGGGGTTGGGTTAATGACTATATGGTTCATTTAACTACAGTAATTTGCTTAATAATTGTGGCCAAAAAAAAGGTGGTAAAATAGGGTGCAACTGACTGAAAAAACTGCCTTACTTAAGCAACAGAAACTCTTGTCCCAGTTGTGATAGTAAGTTGATGAATACCTGTAGCCAGGAATGAAATCCAGCAGGCTCTGACAGGTTGTGGAGAACCAGTAGCGGAAATTTTGAGTAGTTTGGAGAACTTCTAGTGAAAACTTTATGCTGCAACGTCCTGCCTGTCAGTGACTACTTCGGCTTCAACCACAACAACACACGAGCACACAACAGATTTAAACTTAATATTAACCGCTCCAAACTTGACTGTAAAAAATATGACTTCAGTAACCGAGTTGTCGAAGCGTGGAACTCATTACCGGACTCCATAGTGTCATCCCCAAACCCCCAACACTTTACCCTTAGATTATCCATGGTTGACCTATCCAGATTCCTAGGAGGTCAGTAAGGGGTGAGTACAAGTGCACTAGAGTGCCTTCCGTCCCCTGTCCTATTGCTCTCCTATATCTCCTATACCTTTCTTCTATTCCTATATCTCTTCTTCTATTCTTTCATTGATATTTTCTATTACTATACCTTCTTTTCTATTATTTCTCAGATATATTTTACTATGAGTATCTCCTCTATAACCTTCATCATGTATTTTACTATGTCTATATAGATATATACCCACTAAAACCCTCATTGTGTATTGGACAAAATAAAATAAAATAAAATAAAATAAAATAAAATAAAATAAAATAAAAAATAAAATAAAATAAAATAAAATAAAATAAAATAAAATAAATAAAATAAAATAAAATAAAATAAAATAAAATAAAATAAAATAAAATAAAATAAAATAAAATAAAATAAAATAAAATAAAATAAAATAAAATAAAATAAAATAAAATAAAATAAAATAAAATAAAATAAAATAAAATAAAATAAAATAAAATAAAATAAAATAAAATAAAATAGTTTGGAAAACCAGCAAATACCACCTCTGGCTGGCTCCAGAGTGGGGTGGAAATTGAGATTTTGCAATATCCTTCCCCCAGGAGTAGGGAGAGATTGGGGATTTCTTAGTATCTTTTCCCTGAAATCAGGTGGGACTGGAGATTTTATAGTATCCTTCCCTTGCCACCCCCACCAAGCCACGTCCACATAACCCGTTGTAAAAAAAATATGCATTTCACCATTGCCTGTTGCTGCACTTACCTGGGCCTGTAGAGGAGTGTGGAGGCAACCTTGACGTATGAATGCATGAATGGTTCGACCCCGAGAAAGAGGAGGAGGTGAGAAAGAAACTCAAGATCGTCCCATCCTTATTCTCTTTGATATGAGGGTGAGACGAAGGAAAGAAGCACTGCGAAGCTTTTAAGAATCTATTATTGTACCCGTGGAGTTAGGGCAGTTTTTGTAAAGTTTGTTTCCTGGCCTGGCATAACTTGATGGGCTGACAGCAGAGGTGGGTTTCAGCAGGTTCTTCTGACCAGTTCTGGAGAACCGGTAGTGGAAATTTTGAGTAGTTTGGAGAGCCGGTAAATATCACATCTAACTAGCCCCATGCCCATCTATTCTCTGCCTCCCAGTTGAGTCCCAGTTGATCAGGAGGAAATGGGGATTTTGCAGTAACCTTCCCCTGCCATGCCCACCAATCCATGCCACACCCACCAAGACATGTCCATAGAACCGGCAGTAAAAAATTTTTGAATCCCACCGGTGGCTGAGATTAACCTGCACACTCTTCCCAAAATTGCCACCACCAAACTTCA
This sequence comes from Erythrolamprus reginae, assembly GCF_031021105.1. Lineage (NCBI taxonomy): Eukaryota > Metazoa > Chordata > Lepidosauria > Squamata > Dipsadidae > Erythrolamprus > Erythrolamprus reginae. The sequence continues at coordinate 13,954,423 of NC_091960.1, forward strand.
GTTTGCACAAAGGAGAAACATTCTTTTTTAAAATATAATCTTTATTGCAAATAAATGGGGGAAGGGAGCACAGAAAACAAAAGGACTATTTAGACATTGGTACAAATGAGTGTGGTTTTAAAGTATGCAATTTTAAAATAGTATGCATATTTACACGGGGGAGGAAAAAAGGAGAAGAAAAATTAGAGCAGGAAAGGAAGAGAGAGAGGGGGTAAAAAGAGGAAGAGAAAAGAGGAGGACAAAAGGCAAGAGATGAAAAAGGGAAAGAAATAAAACCGCTAGGTGAGAAAGAAAGAGAGCGAGAATATATAGAAAAAAGATAGAAGGTGAAACCAGCAATAGACTGGTGTATCGTTTCCTTACGACGTAAAGTTCATATTTATCGTTGGAGTGTCGTTCCTTTTTTTTAAAAAGAGTAGTTGTAAATTTCTATTAGTTGGATTTGGATTGTAGTTTTAAAATTTTTTCCAGTGTTATATATATATAGGAGAAACATGTAGGAGAAACAAGGAGGTTAGCCACATGAATGAAATCAGTTTTAGATCAAATTAAATTTAGCCTTGTCCATGTTTCTTGTTTTTGTTCCATCTATATTTCTGGTGTGACTGCTGATCCCAAACAGGTTGGTGCCTCTTACAGCATAGAGCAGTGATGGCGAACCTATGGCACAGGTGCCACAGGTGGCACATGGAGCTATATCTGCTGGCATGCGAGCCGTTACCCTAGCTCAGCTCCAATGTGCATGTACGTGTTGGCCAGCTGATTTTTGGCTCATCTAGAGGCTCTGGGATGGCATTTTTGGCTTCCAGAGAGTCTCTGGGGGGGATAGCGGAGGGCATTTTGGCCTCTGGAGCATGGGGAGGATTGAAAAAGGGCTTACTGGGCCCACCAGAGTTTGGACAATGGGCTGTTTCGGGCCTCCAGAGGTGGGGGAGGGCATTTTCACTGTCCCCAAGCATTGAATTAAGGGTGTGGGCACTCAAGCATGCACGATAGCACATATATACACACACTTTCGGCACCCGAGGAAAACAAGGTTCGCCATCACTGGCACAGAGCCACAATATTTCAGAAAATGCATTATAGCCTCCTCGCCCAACTCAGGGCCAATCATTAGGCATTGCTTCACACCAGGAGGTAAATTGGGCAAGGCTGCTCTCCATCACCTTTTGAGGGATGCTCTTTTCTACCTGAGCACACCTGTCAGGGATCCAGGTATTTTAAAAGAATATGGGTGTATTGCATACTAAAACGCTCTACACGAATCTGAATTATTAACGGTCAAAGCAAATAGGTGGTAGATAAAAGCCAAAATAATACAAGCTGCGTCGGACTTCTTAGATCTTTTTTTAAAAAAAATGTTTTGTTTATTAGTTTTTGCACATTAAAAACATCACTATAATTTTAAATAGGTATACAGTATGCCCATTTCCTTACATAACCTACATTTCAATATTTCAATATATTTATATACAATATATTTCATGTCTATGCATTTCTCAATTTTTGCATTTTATCACAGTCCCTTGTTTCTATTCCCTATCCATTTGTTTCAAATCTCATAGTATTCAGAGTTACTTGTTCCCTTGCTTTCCATTGTCATTCTATTCATTTTTGCGCATTTGTAAATTTTGTCTATGGTATTATTTTCTGGTGGAACCATTTTATTATTCCAAAATTGTGCATACGATATTCTTGCTGCTGCTGTTATATGCATCATTAGGTATTTGTGTGTTTTGGGGAGTATTTTTTTCGTTGATTCCTAGCAACATACATTTCGGGGTGAATTCTATTTCTGCATTTATTATCTCCAGTAGCCACTTGTGAATTATTTTTCAGAATCCTTTTGCTTTGGGGCATGGCCACCACAAGTGGAAGAAGGTGCCTAATTCTTTGTTTCTTTTTAAGCATTTCGAATTTGAATTTGGATAAATGTTCACCAATCTGGTGTTTTGCTGGGCTCTCTGATAGGAGCCTCCCAAAAATTCAAGGGTATACATTTCAGACACACACACTTTTGAAAATTCAAAACAATGTTTTTTATCACAAAATTCAAAATAAACTAAGCGCTCTTTTTGTATTGCAAAGAGCACTCCTCCCAAAACAACCGGGTAGTCTGTACAATTTCCCTTAAGCAGTCATTAAGTACTTAGCTAGCAGCTGTGAAGAAACTTCACACCCCTTCTTCTTCCAACGAAGTGAGACACACACACACACACACACACACACACACACACACTTTGCTCTGCTTTGTTTTCAAAGGCGTGAAAAAACAACAAAGTCCAGAAAACACAGGATTCCTGATGAACTCCGATCAGATATTCTTCCACAACGGCCAAACCCACATGCTGCTATTTATAGCAGCAGCCCTAATTACTGGAGCCCTACCCAAACACAGGTGGCCTCCCTTATCTCCTGTAATATGTTCTTACTTGGTCTCTTCTATGCATAATTCTGTGCTTGCATGGGTCCAAAATGTAATCATCTGAAGCTATAGAAGATAAGGGAGATTGACTGCCTGGGCTGTGTGCCAAGCCCTCCTCTGCCGAGTCACTCCCACCTTCTTCTTCGTCCAAGGAAACTAAACTCTGAACTGATTCTGTCGGCAATAACACAGGCCTGTGACATGTTGAAATTTCCCCTGCATCCACCTCCCCATTCCCTGGGGCAGGAGCTGGGCCAGAGCCAACCACAACACCTGGATGGTGCTAAGTGCCATGTATAAAACATCTTATAATAATTTTCTTTAAATGCCGCTGATTTAGTTAATTTACAGTTTGTGTTCCTGGTCTTCTCCCAGTCTGCCAAGAGTGTGTTCTTAGATCTTTTGTGACCATGAAGGCATTTGAGGCTAATGACATCTTTGACTCCTCCCTCAGCCTGGTCATCTTCTACAATACCCTTTTCTTCTCCTTCCCCCCCTCCACCGCCCCCCAAGAAGGTAGATATTCCTCCTTCCAAAATCTGCGCTGCAATCCTACTAGCGTTTTTTATTTTCTAAGAATGCCTCCAGGGTGTATACAAAATTTCAAAGTACTTTTGGAAATCAAGATTGTGCCCCAGGCTGTTGTTTTGTTTGCAACATGCTGATTTCCTTCAGTATTTTAATTATGTAATCTATAAAATCACATTGGGTGGAGCATGGAATGTTTCGGGCAGCAAAGGAGGGGTGTGGGGGGGCACATCCAGTGGTGCAGGATTGGGAATCCAGGTTTTGCAATAGCGGGGCGGAATTTGGCATTGAGTTGGCAATTTGGGATTAGAGTTCCTTTGGGGAATTGGGGGTTTTAAGGGAACTTTTACCTGCTCTTCCGTGAGACCGAGAAGACACACTTTGCTCTTAACCTTCCTCCCAATACAGTGCTAAAAAGGTCTAAAAGAAATGGCCCTGAAGTTGTTTGCCTCATCCACTCTGCAGTAAGGGTGCTGGAGAGATTCCTTGGTCTGTTTCCCAGGCTTTGACTTCGCTTCTTTGGATGTCTTGTTTATAGCTCGGATCCTCAAATTGGATGGCAATTCCCCTGCCCCCCCTCTGCCCCTCTGGAGTACTCACTGTCTGGGCTTTTAGTCCAACACAATCTCCCCTTTGATCCACAGCCGCTGCCTGCCTGTGCGTTCCCAGCTTCCCACCCCTTTCCGCGAACCAGCTGCTTTGTCTGTGCCCTTTTGTCCTGTGGAAGGTGTCAGTGCAAACTGTTTGGAGGCAAAAGGCAGCTGAGGCTATGTAAGGGTCCTCAGAGTAGTTTGGCTTGTATCCTGCTGAAGCCTCTATTCGACGGGAATCCCTTCATTATTTGGGGCTGAGAGAGGGAAGGAAGGAGGGAGAAAGAGGAGGGAGGGAGGGAGGGAGAGGAGGGAGATGAGAAAGAGAGAAGAGCAAGGAGAGGAGGGAGATGAGAAAGAAGAGAGAGGAGAGGAGAGAGAGGAAGGAGAGAAGAGAGAGAAAGGAGGGAGGGAGAGGAGGGAGAAATAGAGAAGAGAGAGGAGAGGAGGGAGATGAGAAAGAGGAAAGAGAAAGGAGGGGGGAGGAAGAGGAGAGAAGAGGAGGGAGGGAGATGAGAAAAAGAGAAGAGAGAGGGGAGGAGAAAGAGGAGGGAGGGAGAGGAGGGAGATGAGAAAGAAGAGAGAGGAGAGAGATGAGGGAGAGAAGCGAGAGGAGGGAGAGAAGAGAGAGAAGAGAGAGAAAAGAGGGAGGCAGGGAGGGAGATGAAGGAGATGAGAAAGAGAGGAGAGAGGAGGGAGAAGAGAGAGTGAGAGGAGGGAGATGAGAAAGAGGAAAGAGAGAGGAGGGGGGAGGAAGACAGGAGGAAGAGGGGGGAGGAAGAGAGAGGAGAGAGGAAGGATGGAGAGAAGAGGAGAGAGGAGGGGAGGAGAAAGAGGAGGGAGAAAAGAGAGAGGGGAGAGAGGGAGAGGAGGGAGATGAGAAAGAGAGGAGAGAGAGGAGAGGAGGGGCATGAGAAAGGAGAGAGAGGAGAAGAGAGGAGGGAGGGAGGAAGGGAGAGAAAGGAGAGGAGGGGGATGAGAAAGCTAAGAGAAAGAGGAGGGAGGGAGGAAGAGGAGAGGAGAGAGAGGAGGGGGGAGATGAGAAAAAGAGAAGAGAGAGGAGAAAGAGGAGAGAGGAGGGGTGGAGAGAGAGACAGACAGACACAGAGAGAAATACAAAGATTGCTTTCACGGCTGGAGGAGAAAAACAGCTGAGGGATCGCTAGGCGGGAGGGAGTCACGCTCCTTGGGAAGGCAGTATCAGGGTTGGGGGTGGAGTGGGAAAGGCTGCCATTCAGGGATTAGAGCTCAGCTGGGTTTGGGCACCTCCCCTGCCAAGTTTCAAGGATTTGTTTGCTAGGTGCTCCCTAGGCGCCAGAGAACTCTGTCTCCCTCTCTCCCTCAGATCCTCTGGGTGATAGCAAACGCAGCTTCCTAGCCCTCTGTTTGTGTCTGAGAGTAGGGAAGAAGGATGACAGGCAGCCAGTGGTATATTCTGCTCTCCCTCCCTCCAAATCCCAACTCTTAGTTTCCTGCGTGCGCCTCTCTCTCGGTCCAACCTCTTTCCCTTTCGCCACTAGTGCCCTGTTCTATAACACAGTGTTCCCCAACCTTGGCAACTTGAAGATATTTGGACTTCAACTCCCAGAATTCCCCAGCCAGCGAATGCTGGCTGGGGAATTCTGGGAGTTGAAGTCCAAATATCTTCAAGTTGCCATGGTTGGGGAACACTGCTATAACACATGGTGTTTTCTAGATTGTTACGGCAGCTTCCTTCCACGCTTTTCTATGGCATCATGCTATTCTACCCCTATGGACTCCATGCCATACCCTATCTCATAACAGAAGCAGAATAACAGAGTTGGAAGCAGATGTGGGCTGCTAAGGTGGAGCGGTGACCTGTGCCCGCCCCCATGGCTCTGAGTGCTAGCACCTGGGCAGGTAGCGAAATCACACCCGGACACGCAGGTGTGCCTGGCCTGTATGTGAAAGGGCCTTTTGGGGATTTTGATTAGATTAAAGCAAAGCATGGGGCAAGAAAACCATGATGGGTGAGCAGTGTGGTCGGGCGGTAGGAAAAGCAAGTAGGATGCTTGGCTGCATAGCTAGAGGTATAACAAGCAGGAAGAGAGAGATTGTGATCCCGCTCTATAGAGCACTGGTGAGACCACATTTGGAATACTGTGTTCAGTTCTGGAGACCTCACCTACAAAAAGATATTGACAAAAATGAAGGGGTCCAAAGACGGGCTACAAGAATGGTGGAAGGTCTTAAGCATAAAACGTATCAGGAAAGACTTAATGAACTCCATCTGTATAGTCTGGAGGACAGAAGGGAAAGGGGGGACATGATCGAAACATTTAAATATGTTAAAGGGTTAAATAAGGTTCAGGAGGGAAGTATTTTTAATAAGAAAGTGAACACAAGAACAAGGGGACACAATCTGAAGTTAGTTGGGGGAAAGATCAGAAGCAACATGAGAAAATATTATTTTACTGAAAGAGTAGTAGATCCTTGGAACAAACTTCCAGCAGACGTGGTTGATAAATCCACAGTCACTGAATTTAAACATGCCTGGGATAAACATATATCCATCCTAAGATAAAATACAGAAAATAGTATAAGGGCAGACTAGATGGATCATGAGGTCTTTTTCTGCCGTCAGTCTTCTATGTTTCTATGATGTTCAACCTTATTTCATCCCTATGTAATTTCCCCCCTTTCTGTCCCATTAAAATTTACAGTTCAGAGAAAATAACCGGCATTTTTCTTGACCATCTGGGCATCCTGAGGCCTCCGGCTGGTGTACCTCTGATTTATATGATTGGAGATTTGTGAACGTCTTAGAGGGTACTAAGAAAACAAAGGAACAAGACATGGCTGTAGGCCAAACCAAGCTCCTTAGGTCAATCCTATTTATTTATTATTAATTGCCTGGATGTATGCCTTGCCTTTTGTACTAATGGGGATGACCTGGAAATTATGTGGAATAATAAATCAATCAATAGGAGTACTTTGAGATGGACTGAATGATATTACCACCAGTAAGGAGAAGAACGTTATGTACATCAACATAGAAAATGCGGAACTGGTTCAGTCTTTACCATCCTGGTGTTCTTCCAGGTATAGAATTATAGAGGAAGAGGGAGATTGTGATGCCGCTGAGACCACATTTGGAATATCGTGTTCAGTTCTGGAGACCAAACCTACAAAAAGATATTGATCAAATTGAACAGGTCCAAAGACTGGCTACAAGAAGGGTGGAAGGTCTTAAGCATAAAACGTATCAGGAAAGACTTCATGAACTCAATCTGTATAGTCTGGAGGACAGAAGGAAAAGGGGGGACATGATCGAAACATTTAAATACTGTATGTCAAAGGGTTAGATAAGGTTCAGGAGGGAAGTGTTTTTAATAGGAAAGTGAACACAAGAACAAGGGGACACAATCTGAAGTTAGTTGGGGGAAAGATCAAAAGCAATGTGAGAAAATATTATTTTACCGAAAGAGTCGTAGATGCTTGGAACAAACTTCCAGCAGACGTGGTGGGTAAATCCACAGTGACTGAATTTAAACACGCCTGGGATAAACATAGATCCATCCTAAGATAAAATACAGGAAATAGTATAAGGGCAGACTAGATGGACCATGAGGTCTTTTTCTGCCGTCAATCTTCTATGTTTCTATGTTTCTAGAGTTGGAAGGGACCTTGGAGATCTTCTAGTCCAACCCCCTGCTCAAGCAGGAGACCAAGGGTGTCAAAGTCAAGGCCCATGGGGCAGATCTGGCCCTCGGGGTACTTAAATCTGACCCATGGGGCCAACCTGGAAATAGCAAAGGCCCGATCCGCTGTGTCTCTGGCAGCCAAAACGGAGTGCCTCCCCCATATTCCATTTTTGACAAGCAGAAAGAGATTAAATGGACTCTGGGGGATGATAGAAGACAGCAAGGCCAGGATGCACATTGTCCATGGGGTTTGTGATGGGTTGGGCACGACTTTGTAACTAACAACAACAGCCCTCTCTAAGTGGTTTTACACAGTCAGCATATTTCCCCCAACAATTTGGGTCCTCATTTTACGCACCTTGGAAGGATGGAAGGCTGCGTCTACTGGTAGTAGAAATCGCCTGCAGTGCTGCACTCTAACCATTGTACCACCCTTGGCTCATAATTAAACAATGGTTAATAGCTTGACATTCTGTATACTCTCAGCTACTATGTCTTCTCAACTCTACTCGTGTTTGTCAAAACATGCTGATTTAGCATCATTTATGAACCTATATCTATGCCCTCATCCCCTCGAGGCTCGACTACTGCAATGCTCTCTACATGAGGCTACCTTTGAAAAGTGTTCGGAAACTTCAGATCGTGCAGAATGCAGCTGCGAGAGCAGTCATGTGCTTCCCCAAATATGCCCGTGTTACACCAACACTCTGTAGTCTGCATTGGTTGCCGATCAGTTTCCGGTCACAATTCAAAGTGTTGGTTATGACCTATAAAGCCCTTCATGGCACCGGACCAGATTATCTCAGGGACCCCCTTCTGCTGCACGAATCCCAGCAACCAGTCAGGTCCCACAAAGTGGGTCTTCTCCGGGTCCCATCAACTAAACAATGTCGCTTGGCGGGACCCAGGGGAAGAGCCTTCTCTGTAGCGGCCCCGACCCTCTGGAACCAACTCCCCCCAGAGATTAGAATTGCCCCCACCCTCCTCACCTTTCGTAAACTTTTAAAAACCCACCTCTGCCGTCAGGCATGGGGGAACTGAGATATTCTTTCCCCCTAGACCTTTACAATTTACACATGGTATGTCTGTATGTATGTTTGGTTTTTATAATAAGGGTTTTTTAGTTATTTTAGTATTGGATTGGATTGTTACATGCTGTTTTTATCATTGTTGTTAGCCGCCCTGAGTCTACGGAGAGGGGCGGCATACAGATCCAATAAATAAATAAAAATATTTAGCAAGACTCTACTCTGGTAAAAGATGGAGACGCTGAAGCCATGGGCATGAGCTTAAATGGACTCTTAAATGGGAATGGTAGAGGACAGGAAGGCCTGGAGGAGCGCTGTCCATGGAGCCGAGACAGGACTTCGCAACTAGCAACAATAACAATGCATGAATATAAGGAGCACAGCTTCCCCAAAGATTTGCACATTGTTAGCGAGTGAATGCTTACGGAAGAAGCAGATTATAGTGCTTATGGAGCAAACTAGGTTAATTATATTGAAGCAGGAGGGTGTGATCTTTGGCAAATGGCATAGAGCGCAGGAGTTTTCCATTTCTCTCTTCTAGTCTTTTAAACTTCTTTCCCCACCTGTCTCCTCTTCATACCTTTCTTGTTTGGCGGGTAATTCTGATTTCGTTTTGCATTGGCAGTCCCAAGCTTTTAAACACAAAATCCATGGGGCCGACAGGGAGGCAAGTGACCGTAGGTGACACGGACTACGGAAATTGGAAATCCATGGCTTGCTCAGCATATGCACTATGGACAGTGAAGGGCTACCAAACATTTTACTACCACACTGTGGGCCTGGCTTATGCAGGACGCCCTGCATTTTCTCTCTCTCCAGTTATGTGCATGTGATTCTACGCAGGACTCCTCAAACCTGGCAACTTTCAGTGCAAATTGGGTGCTCTGGGGTGGAGCTCCATTTTTTGCTACCCCACTGCGTTCCCCCCATCTGGGCAGCAGTCCCCCCCTGAATATGGACAATGTAATCCATGAACAACTGATCAAACACATCAAGGTGGACTCAGCCTTCCATCCTTCCAAGCTCCATTAAAATGAGGACTCAGATTATTGAGGGCAATATGCTGACTCTCTATAAATGGCTTAGAGAGGGCTGTGAAGCATTGTTAAGTGGTATATAAGTCTAAATGCTATTGCTAAAACATGGGGTGATATAAAGCAGGACTTAACGTTATATGCAAGGGCTGGTTGCATCCAAAAGCACAGGTTTTAAAAGGAGCGATAAAGAGGAGAGTTTATTTATTTTATTTATTTATTCCATTTTTATGCCGCCCTTCTCCTTAGACTCAGGGCGGCTTACAACATGTTAGCAATAGCACTTTTTAACTGAGCCAGCCTATTGCCCCCACAATCCGGGTCCTCATTTTACCCACCTTGGAAGGATGGAAGGCTGAGTCAACTTTGAGCTGGTGATGAGATTTGAACCGCTGACTGTCAGCTTCAGTGGCCTGCAGTACAGCACTCTACCTGCTGCGCCACCCCGGCTCATTTTGTTGATGGAATGTAAAACTGTTATCATTGGGCCCAAATGGCAGGTGTTGGGAATCAATGACTGACTAGGAAGGGACTTTAGCAATCTGGGGAGAGGCACACTTTATTATAAAGTTTATATCCTGAAATCCAGAATGACATTCATAAACCCTGATGTCCCTCACCCCCTCTCTCTCCAGTTATGCACGTCTGATTCTACACAGCGGTCCTCAAACTTGGCAACTTTTAAGACTTGTGGACTTCAACCCCCAGTATCCTCCAGCCAGCTGTGAATTGAAGTCTACGGGTCTTAAAGGTGCCACGTTTGAGGAGCCCTGCGTAGAATCACACCCACATAACTGGAGAGAGAGAGAGAGGGTGGGGGGCATCAGGGTTTATGAATATCATTTCTGGATTGCAGGATATAAATTTCAAAATAAAGTGTGCCTCTTCCCGGATTGCTAAAGTCCCTTCCCAGACTCCTAAGCTGTCTCCTTTGCAAGATGGCTGGCTGTTTCTTAAATCAGTACATCAGGAAAAAGGTCTACTGCATATTGGATCAGCCTGTCACAGAGGTCTTCAACCTTGGCAACTTTAAGACTTGTGGACTTCAACTCCCAGGATTCTCCAGCCAGCTATGCTGGCTGGAGAATCCTGGGAATTGAAGTCCACAAGTCTTAAAGTTGCCAAGTTTGAAGACCTCTGTCATTCTGCGGAGTAAACTCTGCTAGGAATATTCTGACCGAAGGCACATTAAGTTGCCAATTTGGAAGAAATTGAAGATTGCTTGGAAAAGACCGGCTGAATTCTTGCCTGGAGAGCTGTTAGTTGGTGCCCGAGGGCATAATGAATGTTTCAATCTGTTTACCTGGCTCTCTTTGTGAGGAGGGGAGAAAATAGCAGAGGTGGCTTGAGGAAGTGGGTAGAGGGACTTGCTGGAGACAGGCTGGCTGTTGTTCAAAACCCTCTTATTATACAACCAGGGAAGAAAAGTCTGGATGGATCTCTAGGGTGGCTAACAAGCTTCTGGTTGCACCCAAAGGACCCTGCCGTATCGGGGATTAAAAGAGGAGATGGCAATGAGGAAATTTCTTGGGACATTAATTTCAGATTTCATTATCTCCAGTGTCTAACAAAACCACCGAGGTCTCCTTGCATAGAAGCAGTGTGGAAGATTCTTTCCACCACCCCAAGATGAATAGAACCACAGTGACAAAGCAGGGTGGAGATGTGAGTTTGCTTTCTTTAGGGACCAAGTAAAATTTGGAAATGCTCTGAGCCCGAATTGAAGGAGAAGCTTTATTTGAGCTTTCTCTTCATACGAGGGTCACCCAAAAAGTAATGCACCACATTTTTTTCTTCAACAATTATTGATTGAACACAATGAAACTTACACACAAGAAAAAATTATGTTTCTTCTACACTCCCTATTTTTCCATGTAATCTCCGTCCCGTTCTCTGGCCTTCCTCCAACGAGACACAAGGGCGTGTACGCCCTGTCGGTACCACTCCTAGTTCTGGTCACAAAGCCATTTCTGCATTGTGCGAATCACTTCTTCGTCATCCTCAAAATGTCTTCCGTGAATGGTCAGCGACTAACCGTACTTCTGTCGACTGCAGATTCTCTATCAACTGTACACAAATGTTTGTGAATGTTCCCAACAGTTTGTTTCTTCATGGTGAGAAATTCAATGATGACACGCTGCTTGTAACACACATCACTTACAGACCCCATTTTGAAACACTGCTGCAGAAACACAAAATTTACACACTGATAATTCAAATAATGTACAGTGTTCCCTTGATTTTTGCGGGTTCGAACTTCGCGGAAAGTCCATACCACGGTTTTTCAAAAATATTAATTAAAAAATACTTTGCGGGTTTTTTCCCTATACCACGGTTTTTCCTGCCCGATGACGTCATATGTCATCGCCAAACTTTTATCTGACTTTAATAAAAATTTTTTAATAAACTTTAATAAATAAGCATGGTGAGTAATAATCTGAATGATTGCTAAGGGAATGGAAAATTGCAATTTAGGGGTTTAAAGGGTTAAGGGAAGGCTTGTGATACTGTTCATAGTCAAAAAATAGTGTATTTACTTCCGCATCTCTACTTCGCGGAAATTCAACTTTCGCGGGCGGTCTCGGAACGCATCCCCCGCGAAAAGCGAGGGAACACTGTATAGCTAAAGTTTCATATTCTGTAGGCTGAGAAAAAAAATGTGGTGCATTACTTTCTGGACGACCCTCGTACCTTGCGTAATGCCCACGCTGCTACTTCCACAACTCAAGTAAGACCTTGCCTTGAACTCACATACCAGCAAAGGAAATAAAAGGCTTGTCTGCAGAGCCTAGAAATTACACACAGGCCCACAGGCATTTGCATATTTTATATATCCAGCATTTAAATTTAGGCACCAGTTAACCCAGAAAGACATCCGTAGTAATAATTTTTTAAAATCAAGTTATTAAAGCATGAATAAATTCACTGTCCTTTGATTAACTGATAAGGTAAAGGTTTCCCTTGCACACATGTGCTAGTCGTTCCTGACTAGGGGGCAGTGATCATCTCTGTTTCAAAACCGAAGAGCCAGCACTGTCCGAAGACATTCTCCACGGTCATGTGGCCAGCATGACTAAATGCCAAAGGGGCACAGTATGCTCTTACCTTCCCACCAAAGGTGGTCCCTATTTTTCTATTCACATTTTTACGTGCTTTCAAACTGCTAAATTGGCAGAAGGTGGGACAAGTAACAGGAGCTCAGTCCATTACGCGGCACTAGGGATTCGAACCACTGAACCGTTGACCTTTCTGATAGGCAAACTCAGTGTCTTAGCCACTGAGCCACTGCAACCCCTTGAATAACTTGATACACATATGCGTATCTATTGTTCCTCTGAATAGGTCATTTGTTTGGGTGGTAGAGCCACAGAATTCCTTTTTAAAAAGAATCTCAGGAACAGGATGGCTTTGTATTAAAAGGGTGTTCAGAACATCTTATGGCACCTGCATAAAATCACAGCTGCGAGTAATAGACTTTTTCAGATGATAAAATGATAACATGGTGAGTATATCCAGTCATAGAGCACACCTTGACTGGGGTGGTTGTGTCCAGATAAGGGTGTGTTTTTTGACCGAATTATGTTCAGTCAAAAAGTGCACCTTTACCCAAAGACAACCTTTCCTTTTTTTCTTGAACAGGTAAACATACTTTCTACACAAAACATTAGGTTGCTGTTACCTACCACATGTTTATCATTGTACCTGGAGGCATGCCAGCATTTAATCAACAAAGAAAAAAATTGAGTGAAGCAGGGAGGCTGTTGCACCCTTAATATAAGTGGGTGCCTACTATAGTGTCTACTTTTGCTTAACCTGAACATTCTTGAATACACCAAACATCACTGCTGTTTGATGAGCTCTTTGCATTCATGTGATCCCCAGGTAAAAGAGACAAGAAGTGGCTAATGGAGGAAAATGGCCATTGTAGACCATTCTAGCTTTCCAGAGGCTTCCCTGGAGCAGGGGTAGAGTAGAAGATGTCCAAGATCCCATCCAACTCTGTTTACTCTACTCTACTCTATATACTCTACTCTACTCTGTTCTACCCCATCCCTATCCCTATCCTACCCCTACTCCAATCCCTATCCCTATCCCTACCCCTACCTCTACCCTACTCTATTATTCTACTCTACTCTACTCTACTCTACTCTATATACTCTACTCTGTCCTACCCCATCCCTATCCCTATCCTACCCCTACTCCTATCCCTATCCCTACCCCTATCCTACTCTATTATTCTACTGTACTCTACTGTACTCTACTGTACTCTACTGTACTCTACTGTACTCTACTCTATATACTCTACTCTATTCTGTCCTACCACTATCCCTATCCTACCCCTACTTCTATCCCTATCCCTATCCCTATCCCTACCCGTACCCTACTCTATTATTCTACCCTACTCTACTCTACTCTGTTCTACCCCTACCCTTACCCCTACCTCTATCCCTACCCTACTCTATTATTCTACTCTACTCTACTCTACTCCACTCCATTCTCTGCTGACAGATACAATGCACAGAGATCATATGAACATTTATGGAAGGTCTGCCTTGGCTGTCAGTTGCCTATGAAGCAATATCTAAGTTTATGTTTGACTTTTAAAACCCTAACTGGTTTATGGTTTGACTATCAAATCAACTTTGAGAAAGTTGATCGAATGAAACATCTGTTTTTACGGTTTGGGGGTTTTAGATCTTAAATTTAATTAATTGGATTAAGATGTTTCATATTGTTTTATCATATGTTGTAAGCTGCCCCGAGTCCTTGGAGAGGGGCGGCGTAAAAGTCCAATAAATAAATAAATGAATAAATAAAATTTGTGAGATTGCCTTTCCTCTGAAGACCCTGGTCAGCTACGTGGCTCAGAGGTCCTTCTGAAGGTGTCCTCTCCTTCCCTTGGCAAGAAAGGACCTTCTCTTGCGTGGAGGTTCATTGCACACCAACTCTTCCAGTGCTTAGGAAGAGGATACCCCCCCCGATCTTCTTTAAAAACATTTTTTGGGGTTGCCTTGAGTTTTATTTCCCACGAAGGCAAGATATAAATTCAGAATTAAAGATATGGGCAAGCCTCTCTACAGCCTTTTTGAATTGAAGGCTTGTTTGTTAAAGCAGGTCCCATCACTGCCCCACCCCTCAATCAGATGGGAACGAAGGAGCAGATGGCCCCCGGAGCCTTAACTTCAATTCCACCCAGTCTCGGCAAAACAAGAAGGGACAGGCCCTCCTCCCCCCCCTCTGCTTTCAGGCTAATTTGTCTGAATTCAGGGAGGTCAGCCTGGTGGGAAAGAAAGAGGCAAGCCTTGAGAAGTGGTGGGCAACGAAGAGAGAGAGAGACGAGGAGGGGAGAGGGCGGGGCAGTGAACTTCTGAACCCGGAGAAGATGGGAGGCCAGTTCATTACCTTAAAACAAGTACCAAAAAAAATAATAATAAATGCCTCATCTTTCTAAAGCTGTCTGTCTGCAATTACAGCTTGGCACGTCTGCTTCGGAGGCCCTGGCATCCTTCCAGGTGGCAAGCTGCTTCTAAGAACCTACTCTAGCTCTGCCTCCCTCTCTCTCTCTCCCCCTCCTCTCTCTTTGTAACAAATCAAAGGTGTCTGCTCCGTTTCTCTGTCTCCATCTCCCCCTGCTCTGGATGATCCCGAGACGCCAGAGTTCTTCAAAAAGCTGCCCTCAGCTTCCTCCAGCCTTTATGTTAGCCTCCACTAGACAAAAAAAATATTCTTCCTTTGCTACTTGGACTCCTGGGGTGGCTCTGAGTAGTGCCTTCTTCTAAGGGGACGGACAGATGGACTCTCTCTCCTTCCTTCCTTCCCTCCTTCCTTTCCTTCCTCCCCCTTCCATCCTCTCCACTTCTCTCTTCCCTCTCCCATTTTTTCCTTCTCTCCCCTTCTCTCTCATTTGTTTCTTTTTCCTCTCCCTCGTTCTTTCCCTCCATTATTTTCTCATTTTTTTCCTCTCTCTCTTTCTATCTCTCCTCCTTTCTTTCTTTCTTTCTTTCTTTCTTTCTTTCTTTCGCTTTCTCTCCCTCTCTCTCTCTCTCCCCTCTCTCTTCTTTCTCTCTCCCTCTCTTTCTCTTTCTCTGTCTCTCCCTCTTTCTCTCTTTCTATCTCTCTCCCTTTCTTTCTCTCTCTCTCTCTCTCTGGGTTTTAGACAGAGACAAGTAAAAGTTACTGAGTTTAAAACTTAACCCAGCTTAGTGTGTTATGTAGAAACAGGTCTTACGTGTGTAACTCTGCCGGTTAAGCATGTTGTGTGGGTACAACCTATCTCTCTCTCTCTTTTCTTTTAAAACCATATTTGATATTTTGGGGCGTGCATAAGCGCACCAGCGTGCCTATCGTCCCGATAAGAGTCGTAAATCACAACTAACATGGATATGATCAAAGCTGCTAGGACCTAAATATCTGGAAGCTCAAGACACAATATCAGAGTTCAGAATTATTGGTGGCTACCGACCGAATTATTTGGAAAGCACCCAGTTGCCTTCTCTTAATTTCATCTCCTGCTTGGAGGCCCGATGCCCACCCCCTTCAGCATGAAATTTGGCTTCTGCGCATGCACAGCAAGCAAAATCTTGGGTGAGGATGCTCGCATGAATGAGATTTCGGTGATCGGCGAAAATCACCAAAATCTCCTTGTGTGTGCATCCTCATGCAAAATTTTGCTTGCTGCGCATGTGCAGAAGCCAAATTTCATGCTGATGGGGGTGCATGCGCTGACCAGACATGTGTACATCCACAACGGCCTCGGAGGGCGCATCGGTAGCACTGGAGGGAAGCAGCCCTTCACTGATTGAGTGCCACATGAAGCTGAGTATATACAAATATATATGGAGCTGGGGTGGCGCAGCAGGTAGAGTGCTGTACTGCAGGCCACTGAAGCTGACTGTAGATCTGTAGGTCAGCTGTTCAAATCTCATCACCGGCTTCAGGTTGACTCAGCCTTCCGTCCTTCCGAGGTGGGTAAAATGAGGACCCGGATTGTGGGGGCAATAGGCTGGCTCTGTTTAAAAAGTGCTATTGCTAACGTGTTGTAAGCCGCCCTGAGTCTAAGGAGAAGGGCAGCATAAAAAAATTGAATAAATAAATAATAAATAATAAATAATAAATAATAAATAATAAATAATAAATAATAAATAATAAATAATAAATAATAAATAATAAATAATAAATAATAAATAATAAATAATAAATACTAAATAATAAATAATAAATAATAAATAATAAATAATAAATAATAAATAATAATAAATAATAAATAATAAATAATAAATAATAAATAATAAATAATAAATAATAAATAATAAATAATAAATAATAAATAATAAATAATAAATAATAAATAATAAATAATAAATAACAAATAACAAATAACAAATAACAAATAACAAATAACAAATAACAAATAACAATAACAATAACAATAACAATAACAATAAATAATAAATAATAAATAATAAATAATAAATAATAAATAATAAATAATAAATAATAAATAATAAATAATAAATAATAAATAATAAATAATAAATATTTGAGATGATTTAATAACCATCATAATCTTGCTTTAACTAGGGCGTTGCCAGATGCCATTGCCCACCAACTTCCTTCTTGCATATTAGTATCTCCGATCAGAGAACTGGGCGATAAAGTCTCTGCTGCTGCAAACTCTTGTCTTTTTGTAAGAAAGCAAATGTTGACATACCCCTGTGCGTGATTCCCAGAGAACAAATGGAAGAAGAACATTCTGTGTTTTTTTCTGACCATGGTAGCACAGCACATTGTTCACATGCCAAAGATATGAAGATAGGGCTCCTGACAGGGGGAAGGTACCAGTGTTGAAGCTTTAGAGTAGGGGTGTCTAACCTTGGCAACTCTTAAGACCTGTGGACTTCAACTCTAAATCTTCCCCATGCTGGCTGGGGATTTCTGGGTGTTTGTTTGTTTGTTTGTTTGTTTGTTTGTTTGTTTGTTTCTTTCTTTCTTTCTTCCTTCCTTCCTTCCTTCCTTCCTTCCTTCCTTCCTTCCTTCCTTCCTTCCTTCCTTCCTTCATTTATTAGATTCGTTGAAGTTCGCATGTCTTAAAAATTGCCAAGATTGAACAGCCCTCCTTTATCCCAAAAATCCCTAACTTGCTGTTTTCTAATGATGGATGTCCACTCTCATAATCCCTTGTCAAAGTCGGAATCATTGCGAAATAGAAAATACATCAGGCCAGGAAACATGGTTTTAAGACAATGATGGCGAATCATACAAAATTGATATCGGTACATGGTGGAACCCATTCAATTTGAAATTATGGAAATTAAAATGAACACGATGGATGAAAATAAAGTGGAAAAACTGATGGGAAGATGGGACAGGGTCAGAGGTTTTATGGCTAGTAGAATTCGAGACCGAGCCACCAAGAACAAATTGGAATCACTCTACATTGTGTAAATATGTTGATGTTCCTGGTTTTAAAATACTGCATTATAAAATAGTACACCTTCATTTGGTGGAGGGACTGAATGATTGTTGTTGGGTGGCGGGAGCACATATCACCGTGCACTGTTTTGTGTTGTGTGTACTTGTTTATATTATAAAAATCAATAAAAGTATTTTTTTTAAAAGACAGAATCTATGGCACTCATACCATAAGTCAGTGTTTCCCATCCTTGGCAACTTGAAGATATTTGGACTTCAACTCCCAGAATTCCCCAGCCAGCGCATTCTGGCTGAGGAATTCTGAGAGTTGAAGTCCAAATATCTTCAAGTTGCCAAGGTTGGGAAACACTGCCATAAGTGACACATGGAGCCATATTGGTGTGTGTGTGAGTGTGCGCACACACGCACGCACCAGGGGCATGAAATTATCGGTCTGGGGGCGTGCGCCTAACCCCTCCTGCATTCCCCCTCCCTTTTGGCACGTGAACCCCAAATATTTTTGCCATCACTGTTTTAGGGTATACAGTATTGCTTCCCATCGCTGCAGACAAGACTGAGCTAGGTGGAACAACACTCTCATGTTAGTAAAAGGCACTTTCCTAGGATATTGCTGTTTTCTGCTGTTCTCCATTTTTTATTCATCATCTTGACTGATAATTGGATTTTACCCTGATGCCTTCCATCCACTCCCAACAGCGGTAACCCTTGCCCATCTCCTGCGATAATCCCCCCCCCTCTGCTGCACCTCATATTTATTCAAATGGCTTTCATTTGAGAACCTTGTTAGCAACTGACAGTGGATGAGTTAAGGTTTCAGGCCCTTTCTGGCCTCCACATTTGCATTTTTAATGATTTATAATTAGCAGAGCGCTGATCCCATGTGCCTCCAGAACTTGCCCGTTTGAGGGACACATGCCAGAAGAAAAGGTGTGTCATGAGGTCCGAGCAAGATTGAGATTGACGTTTCACAGAAAAAAATTAGGGAGTCCTCGGAGAGGGGCGGCATACAAATCTAATAAATAATAATAATAATAATAATAATAATAATAATAATAATAATAATCATCATCATCATCATCACCCCAAAAAAGCCTGAGATGGCCAGGATTAAAGGGGGAATGGCAGGAAACTGGCCCGGCCTACCGGCTGCTCTCAAATTTCCTGGGAAATTTTTCCGGGCTCAGATTCATAAATAGAAAATGGTTCTTAAGAAGAGGCAAAAAATCTTGAACACCCGATTTTTATCTAGAAAGGTTCTTAAGTAGAGTTACCACTGTAGTTGTAGATCATCATAAATGTTTATTTCATTTATCTCTATTACTATTGCAAAGTGTTTGTTTTTATTTCTATATACAGTACACCGATACTTGTTACGTTTTGTTTTTATTTTGGATCCATTTGTGCCATGGGTTTTTTTTGGTTTCTTTATTTGTTGTTCCTTGAAATGAGTTTGTCATTTTGTCCATTTCTGCGCATCTATATATTTTATCAATAATTAAACTTATACGGAAGCAAAAAAATAGCCAAAATCTCTTGTGCGCATGCGTCCTCTCACCCAAATTTGCTTCCTGCACATGGGCAGAAGCAAAATCCCACTGGGACGCACCCACCCGTCCACCAGTCACCCAGAACTGCGTGCGCATCACCAGTTGTACTAGCGGTGCGCAGTGTGGCCAGTACCGGCTAGCAACCCAATACTTGTTGCAACCCCTATGGGGATCAAATGACCCTTTCACAGGGGTCGCCTAAGACCATCACAAAACATGTTTTCCATTGGTTTTAGGAACCAAGACACCATTCCTCTATCTGTCTCTAGACAGGTCCACCCACATGCAAATAGACTACTAAAAAAAAAAGAGCTGTACCACGAGAACTTCTGAGCATGCGCAGAAGCTGAATTTCTGGCACTGCGCATGCCTCACCATCTTGTTTTCAGCTTCTTTTTTTGCATTTTTTTTTCTGGCGGTGCACATGGAAATGAACAGTTAGGAAGGTAAACTAGAACCCACCCATAAGTTTCCTAATAATTTTATTATTTTATGGTTTGGGGTCATCACAATATAAGGAACTGTATTAAAGGGACGCAGCATTAGGAAGGTTGAGAACCACTGGTTTAAAGGACCGGGTGATAATCTTGCAATCTTTGACCATGGTTGGGTGTGGTGCTTTAGTGCTTAGCTGGCTGTTATAAAAATATGTATTTTGAATATTGCATGACGCGCTCTGCCTTATGCTTTTTGGCAATTAGCTGATGGTAGAAATCATTTTTCCCTTTATTTATAAAAGAAATAAGGAAGGAGAGAACCAGGTTAAGTACTTTTACACAACAGACCTTGGTTTGGTTTCTCTCTCTTTCTCACTTGCTTTCCAAGTGTGGGGCACTCGCCTCTGTTTTTGGGTTTGCAGGCTGTGAATAGTTCAACATATCTAAAGGGATAGTGGTGAAATTCCTCTCTATTTTCCTTCCTTCCTTCCTTCCTTCCTTCCTTCCTCCCCTCTTCTGTCTGTCTTTCTTTCTTTCTTTCTTTCTTTCTTTCTCTTTCTCTCCCTCTCTCCCCCCCTCTCTCTTCTCTCTCTCTCTCTGTCTCCCCCCCTCTCTCATTTAGCTCGATGTGTAAACCCAGGCAATTTGGTTGGTTGTTGGCTCAGTGACTTTATTTCCTTGTTTTTATGATTGCCCATCACACAACACAATGACTCCAGGCCAGTCCTTCTCAACGTTAGCAATTTAAAAATGTATGTATTTCAACTCCCGGATTTCTGAGAGTTGAAATCCACGCAATCTTAAAGTTGCCAAGATTGAGAAGCACTGCCCTAGTTTAGGCAGTGAAGGATTAAAAGTGAACCTGAAACACAATATAGATAGCTACCAGAACCAAAAAGACTAACATGTGAGTTTATCCAACACTTCTCTAGCAAGTGATTGCAGTGGACTACAGGTGGGCTCAATTTTGCGTGCTCCTCAATTTATAGACAGCAAAAAAATGAGGACCGAAGACTTGGTGGAATGAAACAGAGAGGAACAAATGAATGGGAGAAAAAAAAGAGAGAGAGAAAAAGTTACCTTACCTATTCATTACAGGCTTTGTTCCAGCACAAAAATGAGTGCGCAGTCCTTAACATATTATCCTCAGGGTAACATGCCTTGGACAATAAAAACTTTTATTCCTCCCCGATTGTAGCTAAATTATAGAATAGAATAGAATTTGTTATGGGCCAAATGTTATTGAACACACAAGGAAGTTGTCTTGGTGCATATGCTCTCAGTGTACATTAGGGAAAAAAAGATATGTGTGTCAAGAATCATAAGGTACAACACTTAATGATAGTGCAGTATAAATCGTAAGTGTACAAGCAACAAATTTACAGTCCTACGGCCATTATTGGGAGGAGATGGGTGATGGGAATGATGAGAAGATTAATAGTAGCGCAGACTTAGTGAATAGTTTGACAGTGTTGAGGGAATTATTTGTTTAGCAGAAAGATGGTGTTTGGAAAAAAATGTTCTTGTGTGTGGTTGTTCTGGTGTGCAATGCTCTATAGCAGTGGTTCTCAACCTAGCGGGCGGGACCCCTTTGGGGGTCGAATGACCATTTCACAGGGGTCACCTAAGACCCTGAGAAAAGACAATTTTTCCGGTGTTATCAGCTGGGGTGGCGCAGCAGGTAGAGTGCTGTACTGCAGGCCACTGAAGCTGACTGTAGATCTGAAGGTCAGCGGTTCAAATCTCATCACCGGCTCAAGGTTGACTCAGCCTTCCAGCCTTCCAAGGTGGGTAAAATGAGGACCCGGATTGTGGGGGAAATAGGCTGGCTCTGTTAAAAAGTGCTATTGCTAACATGTTGTAAGCCACCCTGAGTCTAAGGAGAAGGGCGGCATAAAAATCAAATCAAATCAATCAATCGATCGATCGATCGATCGATCGATAGGTAGGTAGGTAGGTAGGTAGATAGACAACCAACCAACCAACCAACCAACCAACCAACCAACCAACCAACCAACCAACCAACCAACCAACCAACCAACCAACCAAACAAACAAACAAACAAACAAACAAACAAACAAACTAAAGCTTCTATTCTAGTGGCTTGGAACATATTTTTACAATCCGACCAATCAGGCGTTTACATTGGGGGTGTCCCTCTGACCTTCCTGCCAATCAGCTTAAAGCTCTGTTGGGAGAATTGTGGCTAGACTTATGGTTGGGGTTCACCACAACAAGAGGAATTGTATTAAGAGGTCGTGGCATTAGAAAGGTTGAGAACCACTGCTCTGTAGTGTCATTTTGAAGGTAGGAGTTGAAACAGTTTGTGTCCAGGATGTGAGGGGTCTGTAAATATGTTCACAGCCCTCTTTTTGACTTGTGCAGTATACAGGCCCGCCATGGAAGGCAGGTTGACAGCAATTGTTTTTTCCGCAGTTCTGATTATCCTTTAAGCTAAATTTATAGAATTTGCTGTCAGAAGGTGCGGTGATGTCTATCAGTTTGGAAGGCAGGTTAATGAAGAATTGGGTTCAGGTCATAAGGACTATGTAATATTTCCAAATCAGAGATAATATATATGCCTCTAAATACCACTTGCTGGGATCCTGAGTTGGAAAATGCAATTATCCTCATGCTCTCTTTGTGTGTTCCCCTTAAATGCTCCATAGCGAGAAATTATAGTAAGCAAAAACTTTTTTAAAAAAACAAACAAACACCATTTTGTGTGACAAGCCCCAAATGACATATTCTTCTGAAATCATCATTTCACATTGGGTCCTGTTGACGACGTAATTTATTTTGAAATAAATGAAGCCGCTCAATACCGCAGTGAGTCATCCTGGTTCTTTCACTAGTAGAGTTCTTTCATACCTATGTGGCCTTGCTGATCACGGGCTTGGCTCGATGGATCAATTAATCTGTCAATCAGTTAGATTGACAAAAAAAGCAATAATGAGTCATCAGTTGGAAACATATTAGGAATCCTGTAGGAAATAAGCTGGAGGGAGATTTAAAAAGATGATTACAGTGGTACCTCTATCAAAGAACGCCTCTACTTAAGAACTTTTCTAGATAAGAACCAGGTGTTCAAGATTTTTTTGCCTCTTCTTTTTTTTTCTTCAATAAACTTTATTAATTTTTCTTAAAATTGACAAACATACAAACACACACTTAACATAAAGTGGGGTTGCAGATACCCCTCTTATTCAAGAAGTCAAATTACAATACGGAAAAAGAATACATTATTAATATCTTAAATCAACCTATTACTTTAAATGAAAAGAAGAAATTTTATGTTACCTTATTATAAAAGATAAACTTTGGAAATAAGCAAAGTGCAAACACAAAAATTAAATCCTAACCATACTACTATTGTGCAAACCTAATATTCATTTTTTTATTTCTTTTCTACTTAAGAACTTTTCTAGATAAGAACCGGGTGTTCAAGATTTTTTTTGCCTCTTCTTTTTAACATAAAGTGGGGTTGCAGATACCCCTCTTATTCAAGAAGTCAAATTACAATACAGAAAAAGAATACATTATTAATATCTTAAATCAACCTATTACTTCCAGTGAAAAGAAGAAATTTTATGTTACCTTATTATAAAAAATAAACTTCGTATATAAGCAAAGTGCAAACACAAAAATTAAATCCTAACCATACTACTATTGTGCACACCTAATATTCATTTTTTACTTCTTCTCTACTTAAGAACGTTTCTAGATAAGATCTTGGTGTTCAAGATTTTTTTGCCTCTTCTTAAGAACCATTTTTTACTTAAGAACCCGAGCCCGGAAAAATTTCCCAGGAAATTTGAGAGCGGCATGAAGGCCCGGCCAGTTTCATGCCATTAATGCCAGCAATCTCGGGCTTTTCTGGGCTGCCAGAGGAACCTACCGCTCCTCCTCACTGCCTCAGAGTCCTTTTTTTAAAAAAAAGCCTTAAAGTTTTGGATTTTTTTGATTCCCCTCACCATAGTTCCCTCTAAGCTGAGCAGTGAGCAATCGCTCACTTAAAAATCATCATCAACTCAGAGTTTTCCAAACCTGCCCAGAAGCCGAGAGGGAAAGAGTGAGAGGGAAGGAGAGAGAGAGGAAGAGAGAGAAACAGATAGAAAAAAGAGAGGAAGGAAAAGAGAAAGAAAAAGAATGGGAGTAAGGAAGAGAGAAAGAAAATCAAAATCTAGTTTGAAACTAGCTCAACTATTTAAGTGGCATTTTGATATTGATAGAGTTGCCCTATTATGAGCTCACTGTTATAGACACACAGTACAGTAGTTTATTTTGAAATTCTCTGAGGCAAAACAGGGTGGGTTTTTTATTTGTTTGTTTGTTTGTTCATTCATTCATTCATTCATTCATTCATTCATTCATTCATTCATTCATTCATTCATTCATTCATTTATTTATTTATTTATTTATTTATTTATTTATTATTTTTGTGCCGCCCAGTCCCGAAGGGACTGCCGTTCAGACACTATACTTTTCCGCCCAGCCCCCCCAAAAATTAGAGGGAACACTGCCCCTCATCTCACCTTCTTCCTTCAGCAGCGACTCTCCTCCTCTACTTCCTCCTCCTCCTCCCACCCAAATTCCAAGCTTTTATTTCTTTCCTAATGGGTTTGCACGCATTATTTGCTTTTACATTGATTCCTATGGGAAAAATTGCTTCTACTTACAAACTTTTCTACTTAAGAACCTGGTCACGGAACGAATTAAGTTCTTAAGTAGAGGTACCACTGTATTAGTATGGTGGCACCCAGAAAGCATTTGGTACATTGCAGCTTGACAGGAAGTGTTGGGTTCCTGCTTTCAAAAAAAAGTGGCTCTGTAATTTAGTTCCTTTGGCAGGTTTGGCAGTAGAACACCATGGGATGAAATGAGTAAGGCTTTTCAAATCCATGAATACAAAACCAACATTTCAGCAATGGAAATTACAGCCCTTTATTACTCTGTTTATCTGAGGAGAGAGTATAGAACTGCAATGGCAAACCTATGGCATGCGTGCAACAGGTGGCACACAGTGCCATATCAGAGGGCACGCAAGGTGTTGCCCTATGTTAGCTCTAGTGCACACGTGTGTGCTAGCCAGCTGATTTTCAGCCTTGGGAAGCTTCCCCGAAGCCCCAGAATGCAAAAAACAGCCCAGTGGGCAACCTGGAAATTAGGAAAACAGACTTCTGGTTTGCCGGTTGTGCTGTTTTTTGTACTCCGAAGGCTCCGAATTATCCTCTAGGCTACAGTATCCAATCCCTTCAGCTCTGCACCAGGGAAAGGTTACATATTTTTGTGTCGAATCACCCTGGTGTATTGAAGGAACATCTCAAGAAAAGATACTGCTGCTTTAAAGAGTTGTAGACAAATGTGTATCCATGCTCCTGCATTCGCCAAGGTGACTTTTCTTAATTCTTTTTAAAATACTGCACAGCTCAGTAAAGCAGACTCCCCCATCCTTTCTGACTTTGTGGGCTGGCGGATGGTGGAGGGAGGGGAAGGAAGGGACGCAGATGGTTCTAGATCAGCAGCCAGCATTTTTGCTGATTTCAAGACGGGCACCTCTCTGAATATCTGACTTTTTAAAGAACTTTTCCAGAGTAGCCAGTACGTTAGAAACTTTCCTCATTGTTGACCGGCATTGAGAAATCTGCTTAGGAAATACCTTTGTAAGGATGATCCAGTGGGTCAGAGGTTGGTCGGTTTATCTTCAAAGCCTTGTGGCTGGTAAATAGGTTAAGACCTGTAAATGGTATGTGGGAATTGGCTTGGGAGACAGAGCAGCGAGACACAACCGAAGGAACAGTCATATAAAAGCCAGGTTGGCCCTCAGCAGGAATGTGGGTGGGGCAAGAGGTTCCAAAGAGACCCTCCCTAGTTTTTATGCTGTAAAGAGAGGGGAGAAGTACTTTCGGGTTTGTAAGACTAGATCAGTAGATCAGATGGGGAACTCCTCCAGATGAGCTAATTCTGTTTTTCTTGTAAATGGTACATTAGCAGAATTTTGCAAATCGGAAAGTACTTCTCTCCCTGCCCCAGCGAAGGGCTGCAATTTTTTTTACTAAGACACATATTTTGTGGGTGTGGCTTGCCAGCGATGTGACCAGATGGGAGTGGCTTGATGATCATGTGAATGGGGGTGGCTTAAAGGTCATGTGACTGGCTTAAAGGTGGCCAACTTGACATCACTCATGTCAAGGGTTTGGGTTAGGGTGCCTGGCCTTCCCTACCTCAAAGAGATACAATTTTCCTTACTATTACTGAACATCTGAAATATACTATTTAATTCTGTGTATACGCTGCTCAAAAAAAAATAAAGGGAACACTTAAACAACACAATATAACTCCAAGTCAATCAAACTTCTGTGAAATCAAACTGTCCACTTAGGAAGCGACACTGATTGACAATCAATTTCACCTGCTGTTGTGCACATTCAACTTTGTGCAGAACAAAGTATTCAATGAGAATATTTCATTCATTCAGATCTAGGATGTGTTATTTGAGTGTTACCTTTATTTTTTTAAGCTGTATGTGCCATATGTGTACATACATGTTAAATGCTACATATAAAGTAGTAGATAATGTATATTTTTCTGTACCTGTGTGTAATATGTATGTACACATATGGCATATGCAGTAATGGGCAGCCAATTTTTTTACTGCCACACTGTGGGTGTGGCTTATTTTGTGGGTGTAGCTTGATGATCATGTGACCAGGTGGGAGTGGCTTGCCGCCCATGTGACCAGGTGGGAGTGGCTTGAATGATCAGCATTGTTCAAGTGAACTGTTAAATCCTCGACTTACAACCTCACTAGTGTCGCTCTCTGGCATGGCAATTTGCTTCGCGATTCCCGCGCTCTCCTTCCTGGGTCGGTCCCTGCCTCAGGCTGGGTAGCTAGGCGAATGGGTGCCGATCAGCTGTTGAAAAAAGATGGGGGAGTAAATGGACCCCCTGAAACACCTGCCGGTGCTGGACTGGCCTCCCTGCCGCTTTCCAAGGAGGTGGAGGAGGGAGGATGGGAGTGGGGGATTGTCAGCTGGAGCTGGGCACACAGCTTCATTTATGTTGTGAGCTGCCCCAATCCTACACATTCAACCTTATTTACTGTGATAGGAAAAACATACCCAGAGCCCAGAAGGGAAAAAAAGAAAAAAAAGAATCAATTTTTTTCTCCCGGTTCTGCGTACCTGACCGTACCTGTAGGAGCCCATCACTGCCCTGCCCTCATCCTAAACTACTGAGGGTCACTTCTGACTTCATTCCAGAAGTGGAATTCAGCAGGTTCCGACCAGTTCTAAAGAACCAGTAGCAGAAATTTTGAGTCGTTTGGAGAATCGGTAAATACCACCTCTGACTGGCCTGCCTCCATCTATTCTCTGCCTCCCGAGTCCCAGCTGATCAAGAGGAAATGGGGATTTTATGGCATCCTTCCCCTGCCATGCCCACCAAGCCAAGCCACGCCCACCAAGCCACACCCACAGAACCAGTAGTAAAAAAAACTAGAATAGAATAGAATAGAATGTTTTATTGGCCAAATGTGATTGGACACACAAGGAATTTGTCTTGGTGCATATGCTCTCAGCGTACATAAAAGAAAAATATGCATTTGTCAAGAATCATGTGGTACAACACTTAATGATTGTCATAGGGGATCAAATAAGCAATGAAGAAACAATCAATATTAATAAAAATCTTAGGATATAAGCAACAAGGTACAGTCATACAGTCCTATGTGGGAGGGAAAAGATGATAGGAATGATGAGAAAAACTAGTAGAAATAGAAGTGCAGATTTAGTAAAAGGTCTGACAGTGTTGAGGGAACAACAACGATGATGATGATGATAATAATAATAATAATAATAATAATAATAATAATAATAATCCTACCACGGTGTCATTCCTGATGTGGGCTAAGCTGCCCTTTTATCTGAGTATTTCCTTGGTAGCCTCTCCTTGCCCTAGCAAGTTCATTCCCACGGACCATTACGGGATCGCAGCTTTCAGAAGTCCCAAGTTCCACCCAGCTTCTGATTGTCTTTTTAAGAATTCGGAGAACTGTAATCCTACACTCCAGAATTGCACAGCGAGGAGACATACACTTTTGCAGCCTTAATGGGTTCAGTAAAGGGCAGATTAATTCATAACAGAGTAAATTCATTCCTCATTGTAAGGGTCATATGTCACTCTTCTAATGTGCAGTTGCTTTAAAAGTCTGTATTTATGACTTCACTTTTATTTCCCATTCTCAAGCTAAAGCTCAGAGTGGTCTAACTCTTTCCCCCCATTTTACCCTCACAACAATTCTGCAACTTGAGGTCAGTTAAATGTCTACTGTTAGAAGTGGCCTTTTAGCAGATCAAACCATTCCCCCCCATTTATTCCTGTCTTGTGCCTTGATCAGCTAGGGTCTTGGGCAGAGATCTTGAGTTTATAGCTGATAAGAAGCTTCTTGTTCAGGTAGGTAGGGCTTCCGAGGTGCCCTACAAGAATAATAAACAATAACTATTCTGTTGGATATGGTATTATTTGCTGCTTGGTTCTTTTCATTGAAGCCACTAGGGAGTGTAGTACTCTCTTGCATACAATTTATTTATTTATTTATTTATTATGCCCTACATGGCATCGGACCAGAATACCTACGAGACCACCTTCTGCCGCACGAATCCCAGCGGCCGAATAGGTCCCACAGAGTTGGCCTTCTCCGAGTCCCATTCACTAAACAATGTTGGTTGGCGTGGCCCAGGAGAAGAGCCTTCTCTGTGGTGGCCCTGGCCCTCTGGAATCAACTCCCTTCAGAGATTCGAACAGCCCCCACCCTCCTTGCCTTCCGTAAAATGCTGAAGACTCACCTATGTCGCCAGGTATGGGGATGATTACCTACCCCCTTTGTTGTGTTTTCTGACCTCTGTTGTATGATTAACTGGGTTGAATGTGTACGATTATGTAGTTGGGGATTTTACGACACTGTTTATGTTATATTAATGTTTTTTAATTGACTTAAAATTTTATTCGATTTGTAGTGTATTGTATTATTGCTATGTTGTGAGCTGCCCTGAGTCTCCGGAGAGGGGCGGCATACAAATCTAATAAATAATAATAATTATTATTTATTAATTGGATTTGTATGCCACCCCTCTCCGAGGATTCAGGGCGTCTCACAACATATCAAAACAATATACAATATACATATCTAAAAAATCCAATTAATATAGCTAGAAAACTTTAAAAACTCTAATTACATTTAAAATCATTCATTCCCATTCACACAGCAAGACATACTACACTCGTCGGCCAGGGGGCTAGGGTCTAATGGCCCCAAGCCTGGTGGCACAGATAGGTCTTTAAACTTTTACGGAAGGCAAGGAAGGTGGGGGCATTGTGAATCTCTGGGGGGAGCTGATTCCAGAGGGCTGGGGCCCCCACAGAGAAGACTCTTCCCCTAGGTCCCACCAAACAACGTTGTCTAGTTGACGGGACCTGGAGAAGGCCGACTGTGGGACCTAACCGGTAGCTGGAACACAATACCCATATTTGTGTTCTTTCAAGCTCACAGTGTCCAATGCTAACCATGGTAATTCAACAAGCTTCATTATTTAGGTCATTTCCTTGGTATGCACTTTACACCAGATTCTGATGTTACCTGCTGTCATTGAGATGATGTAACTGTTGTCCTCATTGTTTTATATTGGCACAACGACAGATGATGCTAAAAGATGCCACAGGTATCTGGTGGAGAAATAAATCTGATGTGAAGCTTTCCATCCAGATTCCACGGCCATTTGTTTGGGTTTAACGTTGCCTTTTCCAACCTGATGTCAACTGGGGGGAGTCAGAGTGGCATGGTGGCCTAGTGGTGAAGACGCTCAACCTGTCACTCGGAAGGTTGGGAGTTCAATTCTGGGTAGTAGCAGATGTTTCTCTTCTAGAACGCAAAGAAAAAAAAATCTGCTGTGAACTCTGCGTAGTGTTGGTTATGACCTATAAAGCCCTTCATGGCACCGGACCAGATTATCTCAGGGACCGCCTTCTGCTGCACGAATCCCAGAGACCGGTTAGGTCCCACAGAGTGGGTCTTCTCCGGGTCCCGTCAACTAAACAATGCCGCTTGGCGGGACCCAGGGGAAGAGCCTTCTCTGTGGCAGCCCCGGCCGTCTGGAACCAACTCCCCCCAGAGATTAGAATTGCCCCCACCCTCCTTGCCTTTCGTAAGCTCCTTAAAACGCATCTCTGCCGCCAGGCATGAGGGAATTGAGATTCCCTTTCCCACTAGGCCTTTACAATTTTATGCATGGTATGTCTGTATGTCTGTTTGGTTTTTATTATAATGGGTTTTTAATTGTTTTTAGTATTGGATTATTATTATATGCTGTTTTATTATTGCTGTTAGCTGCCCCGAATCTGCGGAGAGGGGCGGCATACAAATCCAATAAATAGATAGATAGATAGATAGATAGATAGATAGATAGATAGATAGATAGATAGATGATAGATAGATAGTGTCAGGAAGGGCACCCAGCCATTAAATGCTCACCTCCATCCAGTCGCCCTGACTCTATCCTGAATTAAGGGATTATAGGATTGTAAAAAGGGAATCATTCAGACGAGACTGTATTTCCCCAAGTCAGTGATGGTGAATCTTTATTCTCTTGGGTGCTGAAAAAGTGTGTGCATGCGCTATTGCACATGCACGACTGCCCACACCCATAATTCAATGCCTGGGGAAGGTGAAAACAGCTTCCCCCCCCCAGAGGCCTGCTGGAGGCCGGAAATGGCCTGTTTCCCAACTTCTGGTGGGCCTAGTAGGCTCGTGTTTCACCCTCCCCAGGCTCCAAAGGCTTCCCTGGAGCTGGGGGAGAGTAAAAACACCCTCCCCACCACCCTGGAGGCTCTCTGGAAGCCAAAAATGCCCTCCCAGAGCCTCTGTGTGAGCCAAAAATCAGCTGGCCGGCACACACATGCACGTTGGAGCTGAGTTAGGGCAATGGCTCGTGTGCCAGCAGATATGGCTCCGCATGCCACCTGTGGCACCCATGCCATAAGTTCACCATCATTGCCCCAAGTTCTTAGCCAGAGTGGCCAACAATCGGGAAGCAGGGATGTTTGTAGTCTAACACCCTCCGAAGACACCAGGTTGCAGAACATTGTAAGAAACTACTCAACGTGCCAGTTTGTTTATGTATTGCCTACGTAATGACTTTCATCCAGCTTTTTGAACTTGTGAAATTGGGTCTAGCCTATTGTTTATGAAACAATAGTGGCAAACTTCACCTAGTCAATGATGCAAGGAACAAGTTATCTGCCCCACATCACTTTTTTTGAACGACTGCAAGAGATCCAGAAACGTCACGACCATGGTTGATTCAAGGTTTCTTTGGATGGCTGCCCTATTCTGTTTTCCTTGGACAGAGACAAAGGATTAACAAGCTTGTTAGGAAAATGACAACCTCGTAAATTCTCCTTTTCTCCCCCCTCTTCCCGCCCACAGGCTTCCCTTTGAAATTGTCAAACCTGCTTGAGTCCTAGAGATGATGGTTACTGTTTTATTTCTTCTGTCCTAGAAGTGACTCTCCGTTCCGTGGCCTTGATTTATCTCTGCACTTTGTACTGATTGGATTAGAAGTTTAAATGCTTAAGAGTGCATAATAATATATTTTTCTTATTAATATTAAAAAATCATTATTGGCTGCTATTTCTTTTTTTTTTATCGTTCTGCTCTGAATTGAATCTCCTGTTTGATTTATTCTTGCTCTCAAAGTGGAATTTAATGCTAATAGAAGCAATCATTGCTTTGTTTTGATTCTTTGACTGTTTGGAAAACTTTCACTGCAAAAGGAAATTACAGCATTATTAAGAGTCCATTAAAAGAGGGCTTGCCTGGTGTTGCTAGTGATTATCTGCAAGGCAAAGGCAGAGTGAAGCAAAGACAAAGGACTTGTTTTGCAAGACCCTCTCTCTCGTCCTCCTTGGATATAATGTAATTATCCCAGTTATTATAATCAGGTCTATTATATTACAGGTATTAATTGCAAATCCCACCGGTTAAATTTCTTGTGGGACATCAGGCTAATAATGAGCGTAAAAGCACCGGGATGCATAATTCTTTTGTTTTAACCTTTGTTTAGCTCTTTATGATTCACCCAGGGCCAATATCCGGATCTTGTTTAAAACCCATTCCCCCTTTTTGCATACACCGCCTAGCCTCCATATCCGATTCATTTGCAAAACGCTAGCTACCTGGTGTGCCATATACATTGCAGCCTTTTGTAATGCCCCTTTCTCCAAGGTATCAATTTCATTATGAATGCAGATGTTGGTAGTGCTGTTAATTTGAACCGGGTTGGATTGAGTTTACAGTGATTCTTGTGTAGATCATTCTCGTTTTTTTGCAACTGTTTGGTTTAACGCCCTCTTGCACTTATAAAGGGGATGCAAAAAAATTACTTCCTGACCAATCCTCCCATTTATGACCTTAAGCAAAAGAAAGCTGAAGTCAGATCAGAAGCGTAGTCACGATGTAGGAGAAAGAGGAAGAGTTGGGGGTGGAATTAAGTGCACCATCAGTTTAGAATCATTGGGTTATCACAAGTGCTCCAAGTCCAACACTTCCTGGATTCTGTGGACGGTGCCTGATGTTTGGTTTCACTTAGTACCTGCTCTGCTTAACAACCAGGTTGCTGATCACAGTTGTGGTGTTCTAAGCAAGAATTATCTGTAATTTTATATTTTACTAAATCCTATGGTTGAGAATAAGTGTACTGCTACCTCTAATTTCCATTACGCAATCACACTATTGATCAGGTTGCCTGGGTGTTTTAAGAATTGCAATCTGAACCCTGTGGAGAACATAGGTTGAAGGACAGTTGCTTTACCGAGTTCCCTCCCTGTGGCTACCTACAGAAATAATAAAATGAATAACAACAACTACACTTTTGTAGGAAATGGAGCTACCTAATGGATCCCATGTAGCCACTGGATCATTGATTGATTATTAGTCTATTATGCCACTCATTTCACCAAGGTGGGATACCCTTTATTAGGATGAGATAAACACCCTTTAGTCAATGGAGGCTGACATTCTTTTCTTAATCTTGATGGTCTCCAAATATCAATTCCCAGAATTCTTGGCAATGATCATTTGGACTGGAGAATCCTGAAGGTAATTTGGTGAGAGGCACATCCCAAATTGGGTGAGGTCACCCTCTATAATTCCATTTCCCCATGCCCTCCCTCCCTCGCTCCCTCTTCCCCTCTCTCCTTCTCTCTTTCTGTTTCTGTACCTCCTCTCTCCTTTTCATTAACTTCCCTGGATTCATTCTTTCTTTCTTTCTTTCTTTCTTTCTTTCTTTCTTTTTAAAATATTTTTTATTATTTTTCAAAAAAGACAAACAAAGACAAACGACATTAAACATTTAAGGAGCCTCCATTGCTCCGCTTATCGTAGAAGTCTAACTAATACAAACATATAAAACCCTAACTATTGTCAGATCAATACAGAAATGTCACACGTGCACATTACATTCTTGTTAAATTTAGCTCTATATTCTTTATGTTAATTATGTTAGTTAAATCTATCTATAAAATATTCCTCAAAAAGATAGAATATAAAAAAATACAAGGAAATGTAACACTTCTAACTTTATCATATTATAAAGGAAAAAAGGAAAAAAGAACAAAAATTCTATGTTTATATTGTTTTTAAACTAATTCACTCTATCTTATAAATCTTCAAATAGTTATAAATTCTTACTTATTTAATTTTTAATACTATTTTTAAAATTCCACCAGTCATACACTTTGTCCCATATTGATTGTTTGATTGTTCAAAAGTTTTGTCATCATATCTAGTTCTTTCTTTCTTTCTTTCTTTCTTTCTTTCTTTCTTTCTTTCTTTCTTTCTTTCTTTCTTTCCTTCCTTTCTTTCTTCCTTCCTTCCTTCCTTCCTTCCTTCCTTCCTTCCTTCCTCCCTCCCTCCTTCCCCCCCCCTCACCAAGTTGTTGGGTGGGGGAGAGGACAGGTAGCTTTTCCAAAGATCTGAATTAATTACCTGCGATGGAATTAGGCAAAATGCTGTGTAGGTTCCTACGGATGCAGATTTTCAAGATCTGCTTTAGAGCCAGGGGTGCCGCTAAGGCAGAAAGATGGAGAGAGAAGAGGGCTCCAAATTCCAGTTAGAAGAGACTCTATTTTCTGTGTTCTATGCTGAGGAATGAATGCCTGGCTTGGTTCTTGAATTGGTTCTGCAGGAATTCAGCTTTGAGGCTGGAGTCAGTAGCTCGCTCAGTCTGTATCTGAATCAAGCAAGGTTTCTGCCTTTATTGCTGTTGTTGTGAACCGAAGCGGGAGTTATGTTTATTAATTTTTCTATGCAAGATTAGAAAACCCAAACAGAGACATATATACATGGAGCTATTGTTTTTTTTGTTTGTTAAGGCTAAAATAAATCCTTGCCAGGGATGTCTGCCCAAAAGCTAATTCTGTAATGTCTTCAAGTAGCAAACAAGAATGATTTTGTATAACAAAGCATTCTAATTGTATGATGCCCTGCTTAATAATGTGGTTTTTTTTATCATCCACATTGTGTTGATTGTGAGGGTTTTTTTCTGTATTACACCATTTCTTGATTTTGTTGACTGAATTTAATCCCTTTTCAGAGCCAAAGACAGGAATATGAACACACACACACACACACAAAAAATATGTAACGAGACAAGATATACTTTTTCTTCCTTTTATTTATTTTCATAAATAAACACAGGGAGGAGATATTTTTTTAAAATGATTTATTGAGGATTACTTAAAAAATGCCAGAAGACGTTAGTTTGGAAATACCCTAAGACTTAAGACAGTGATGGAGAACCTATGGCATGGGTGCCACATGAAGCACTCGGAGCCATATCTGCTGGCACACGAGCCGTTGCCCTAGCTCAGCTCCAACCTGCATGTGTGTGCTGACCAGCTGATTTTTGGCTCACACAGAGGCTCTGGGAGGGCGCTTTTGGCTTCCAGAGAGCCTCCAGGGCAGGGGTGGGCAATTAATTTTGCCATGGGGCCGCATGAGAAATTGGGATGGTTTTAGAGGGCCGGACTAATATAATTAACTCAGTTCTACCCAATACTGTAAAGACCCAGACCCTGGTCTGACCTAAACACCCAAACCCACTCTACAGACCCCTAATTGTTTGCTTTACGGCAACACGGTACATCAGTCACTGCACTGGAGTGTTTGTGTGGTTTCTGTGCTCGGCAGCTCTTGGTAGGAGATTGGGGTCCGCTCCAGTGTGAGGATGAAAGAGCTCACCGCATCTGCCGGGACTTCTCCTGTTACTGCTTTCCGGCAGACGTGGTGAGCTCTTTCATCCTTGCACTGGAGCAGACCCCGACTTCCGTGGACCGGTCACAGATAGCGGGCGGGCCGGTCACAGACAGCAGGCGGGCCGAATGCAGCCCATGGGCCGCCCCGTGCCCAGGTCTGCTCCAGGGGATGGGAGAGGGCGTTTTTACCTTCTTTTAGTTCAAGGGAAGCCTTTGGAGCCTCGGAAGGGTGAAACACGAGCCTATTGGGCCCACCAGAAGTTGGAAAATTGGCCATTTCTGGCTTCCAGAGAGCCTCAGGTGGGGGGGAGGTGTTTTCCCTCTCCCCAGGCATTGAATTATGGGTGTGGGCACTAGTGCATGCATGATAATGCGCGTGTATGCTCTTTTGGCACCCGAGGAAAAAAAGGTTCTCCATCACTGACTTAAGAGGTCAAACTGTTTTATCTCAATAGTAGGAGAAGTAGATAATAAACTTGCAGTTATTCCATGCCTTCCGTTTGCTCTCTTACTGTTGGACCTTTGTGTCCATGTTTTTTATGGTTTTATTTTTAAGAATTTGGATCACACGAATCAAAGAATCGAACTTCAAACCCTGCACCTTTATGCAGGAGACCACACTCAGGTGGAGTGCTATGAGGGTCGCCCAGAAAGTAATGCACTATATTTTTTTCTCTCGGCCTACAGTAATGGTACGAATGCAAAACTTTAGATATACATTATTTGAATTGTCAGGAGTGCATGTATGTACATTTTGCGTTTCTTCAGACAGCGCAGCTGCAGCAATGTTTCAAAATGTCGTCTGTAAGTGATGTACATTACAAACAGCGTGTGGTCATTGAATATCTCACTGTGGAGAAAGAAATCATTGGGAACATTCACAAACCTTTGTGTACAGTTTATGGAGAATCTGCAGTCGACAGAAGTACGGTTAGTCACTGGGCACAGAGGGTGAGGCCATTACCGTGTAGAAATGGCTTTGTGACCAGAACAAGGAGTGGTAGCGACAGGGCATACACGCTCTTATGTCTCGCTGGAGGAAGGCCATAGAACGGGATGGAGATTAGGTGGAAAAATAGGGAGTGTAGAAGAAACATCATTCTTTCTTGTGTGTAAGTTTCATTGTGTCCAATAAATAAGTGTTGAAAAAAAATGTGGTTCATTACTTTCTAGGCAACCCTCGTATATAATTTGCCTTCTTCAGGGGGACCTTGAAACATCCGGTTCCTTGTAAGGCTATCCTATCTGGTTTGAATCTGATCTGTACCACTTCCTCCTTGCTTCTACCTTGAACAGGCGGGATAGGTAATATTTCTTGATAGGAGCTAATGGAGAGAGTTATTTGGCTTAGTATACAATGCCTCTTTTGACTCTCGTTTCTGAGCACAGGTGAGAGATTCAAACCTTACACTAAAGTGACAATTGTATGCCAATTCGGCAGGTATGCACTGCTTGTACTTACTTACTTACTTACCGTGTTTCCCCGAAAGTAAGACAGTGTCTTACTTTCTTTTTATCCCCAAAAGCCCCACTATGTCTTACTTTCGGGGTATGTCTTATATTGGAAAAAAATTGTCGAATTTTTTGTTTTAACCATAAAATTAACATTTATTAACAACCTGAACAGTATTGTATTCACCACAAAACAGCAGATGACACCCCAGTATGCCAGTGTGTATGTTTTACTGATGTATGATTAATACTGTGTGCATTACCGTATTTTAAGCAGGAGGCGGCAGTGACAAGTGCAGGGGACGGCGCGGTGAAGTATGGAGAGGGGGACGGCGCGGTGACGTATGGAGAGGGGGGCGGCGCGGAAGTGGGCAGGAGGCGGCGCTCATTTGGATCAGACGGAGGCGGCAGACGCGGTGACGTATGGAGGGGGGGTGGCGCGGAAGTGGGCAGGAGGCGGCGCTCATTAAGATCAGAGGGAGGTGGCAGACGCGGCGACGTATGGAGAGGGGGACAGTGCAGACGTGGGCAGGAGGCGGCGTGCAGCTAGATGAGAGGGAGGCGGCAATACCCCCGTGTTTCCCCAAAAGTAAGACATATGTCTTACTTTCGGGGTACGGCTTATATTAGCCGACGCCCCTGAAATCTCCGATACGTCTTACAATCGGAGGTGTCTTACTATCGGGGAAACAGGGTACTTACTTACTTACTTACTTACTTACTTACTTACTTACTTACTTACTTACTTACTGGATTTGTATGCCGCCCCTCTCTGGAGCTGCTTTGGGCTCAAGAAACAACCCCTCAAAAAGAAGTTTCCTTTATAGCTGGCAACATAGAAACATAGAAGATTGATGGCAGAAAAAGACCTCATGGTCCATCTAGTCTGCCCTTATACTATTTCCTGTAGTTTATCTTAGGATGGATATGTTTATTCCAGGCATGTTTAAATTCAGTTACTATGGATTTACCAACCACGTCTGCTGGAAGTTTGTTCCAAGGATCTACTACTCTTTCAGTCAAATAATATTTTCTCATGTTGCCTTTGATCTTTCCCCCAACTAACTTCAGATTGTGTCCCCTTGTTCTTGTGTTCACTTTCCTATTAAAAACACTTCCCTCCTGAACCTTATTTAACCCTTTAACCTATTTAAATGTTTCGATCATGTCCCCCCTTTTCCTTCTGTCCTCCAGACTATACAGATTGAGTTCATTACGTCTTTCCTGATAAGTTTTATGCTTAAGGCGTTCCACCATTTTCGATACAGGTAGAACCTCAAAGGTTGGAGAAATCTTAGGTCCCACAGAGTTGGCCTTCTCCAGGTCCCGTCAACTAGACCAGTGTTTCCCAACCTTGGCAACTTGAACATATCTGGACTTCAACTCCCAGAATTTCTCAGCCAGCATTTGCTGGCTGGGGAATTCTGGGAGTTGAAGTCCAGATATCTTCAAGTTGTCAAGGTTGGGAAACACTGAACTAGACAATGTCACTTCTCTGCCTTCTCTGTGGGGTCCTTGGCCCTCTGGAATCAGCTCCCCCCGGAGATTCATAATGCCCCCACCCTCCTCGCCTTCTGCAAGAATTTGAAAACCTGTTTATGCCACCAGGCTTGGGGTCACTAGACTCTGGCCAATGAGTGTGTGGTATGTTTGTGGTTTGAATCTGAATGAATGATTTTTAATGTTTTAGCCTTTTTAGAATGGTTTTAGATTAGTTATTTGCATTAATTGGATTTCAGATGTGCTTTTGCATGTATGTATGTATGTATGTATGTATATATATATGTATATGTATATGTATATGTCACATGTTTTTTTGCTGAATTTTGAAAATTAAGGGAGACTAGGATAGATTTATTTCGGCCTTATTTTGGCCTCATCAGCTAGCCATACCCACTGGGACTTGAACCTGCAACCTTTGCCTTATAAGGCAGAGAATTATCCTCTAGGCTACAGTATCCAATCCCTTCAGCTCTGCACCAGGGAAGGGTTACATATTTTTGTGTCGAATCACCCTGGTGTATTGAAGGAACATCACAGCTCCTTATTTGCCTCTCGGCCCAACCCAGGGCCATTTCCAAGGCAGTTAATTTTATTGATAGCCGACAATTCTATCTTTATGTGTCACATGTTTTTTTTGCTGAATTTGAATATGTATATGTATTTATATTGTGAACTGCCCCGAGTCCATGGAGAGGGGCGGCATACAAGTCCAATTAATTAATAAATAATAAATAATAAATCTTACGCTACCGGCATTTGAACCAACGAAGAATGAGCTCTCTTGTTCCTTATTCAGTGCCCAGGTTGATAATAATTTTTTTAAAACAAAATTCATTTCAGCCGGGCAAGTTAAAACAAGAAATAACCCTTCCAGTCCAGCCGGACCCCCCTTGCCTCCGAAGCCCTGTGTTTGTAAGCAACAGCTCCGTCTGGTTGGGGAGCCAGGGGCTTTGGGGAGTTCTCTGCACCTGCCTCCCTCCTTCAGAGTAACACCTGCCTCCTCCACTGAGGAAGGCTTGGGGTGGAACAAAGCAAGCACCTGCTGCAGGTCTCCAAGGAGCAGATCTTTGCCGCAGCTGCTCCCTAAGACACTGTGGCAATCATCTGACCCGAGTAACAGATCTGTTGGCGTCTCTGGTAATTCCCCCCCCCTTCTCCAAATCTGCCTGATTTGAAAGACTGGGTTTCAATTACCTTCACTACTGGTTTGCTATTGGGAGCACGCGTGCATATACGTGTGTGCGGTGCTTTTGTGCATGCACAGAGACATCCGGGCATGTGGGCAGAGCCTCCCATCCAGGGGTGAAATGCTCCCAGTTCACTCACGCCTGTCAGTGGTAGGAGAGCCGGTCGTGAAGGGAGCACGTGGCTCCACCCACATGCCCAGACACCGCCATTTGGGTTCTTTTACCCTCTGCGCATGCACAAAGCCTTCTGGGCATGTGCAAAGGGTAAAAAAACCCAAATGGCGGCATCCGGGTGGGTGGGCGGAGGCTCTCTTGAAGCCAAAAACGCCCTCCCGGAGCCTCTGTGCAAGCCAAAAATCAGCTGGCTATCACAGACATGCACGTTGGAGTTGAGCTAGGGCAACGGTTTGCGTGTCAGCAGATATGGCTCCGTGTGCCACCTGTGGCACCCGTGCCATAGGTTTGCCATCACTGGCTTAAAGAGTGCTGTAAAAGCACTATGAAGCAGGGAGATATAAATATATAAATAAATATATGCATCTATTTGCTATTGCTATTGTTATTGGTGTGGCCCTCAATGCAATTGAGTTTTACACTCCTGTGTTAGAGAGAGAGAGAGAGAGAGAGCCCAGACAGACTGAGAGAGAAAGAGAAAGAGAGAGAGAGGGAGAGAGAAAGAGAGAGAGAGGGAGAGAAAGAGAGAGAAAGAGAGAGAGAGAGGGAGTGTGTGAGAGAGAGATACAGACAGCCCAGACAGACTGAGAGAGAGAGAGAAAGAGAAAGAGAGAGAGAGTGAGAGAGAGAGAGTGAGTGTGTGAGAGAGAGATACAGACAGCCCAGACAGACTGAGAGAGAGAGAGAGAGAGAGAGAGAGAGAGAGGAAAAGAGGGTGAGGTGGATTTTCTAAGGGACCATTTGTGG
Source organism: Erythrolamprus reginae (assembly GCF_031021105.1). Lineage (NCBI taxonomy): Eukaryota > Metazoa > Chordata > Lepidosauria > Squamata > Dipsadidae > Erythrolamprus > Erythrolamprus reginae. The sequence goes on from NC_091960.1 coordinate 13,994,482, forward strand.
TCTGTCTGCCTCTCCCTTCTCCCTGGATTCCTCCAGTCCGCTGGCCTTCCTACGACCTCGTCCCTGCACTGCCAGCAACTAGCATCCTCTCGCGTGTCACAGTGCTCCAGATAGCGTGGCTAGGGCTGGCGATCTTTCGCTTGCTGTTACAGGCACGCTGCCCGTTTGCTCTTTGGCAGGTGTTCTGCCTGGACTGCTTGACCCCCCCTTCCCCCTCCCCCCCCCCCAGTGCATGGAGGTCTTTTGGAGTCCGGCTCCTGCCAAGGCGGAAATGAGTCTTTATGTGCTCTCAGGGCTTGTTTTGTTTTGTCGAGGGGAAGAAAGCAATTCACCCAAAGGCTTGGGAACACACGTACTAGAAGGCACATGGGAGGAAGGTTGTAGAGTCGGTATGAAGCAGGAACATTGTGCTGGGAGTTCCTCAGTCAGTCAGTCAGAGTCTCTGTCTGTTTCTCTCTCTCTCGGTCTCTGTCTCTCTGTGTTTCTCTGTCTGTCTGTCTGTCTCTCTCGGTCTCTCTGTCTCTGTCTGTCTGTCCCTCTCTCTCTCTGTCTGTCTCTGTCTTTGCCTCTGTCTGTCTGTCTGTCTCTCTCGATCTCTCTCTCTGTCTGTCTCTGTCTGTCTGTCTGTCTGTCTGTCTGTCTGTCTTTCTCTCTGTCTGTCTCTCTCTGTCTTTGCCTCTGTCTCTGTCTGTCTGTTTGTCTGTCTCTGTCTTTGCCTGTCTCTGTCTGTCTGCTTCTCTCTCTCTCTACTTCTGTCTCTCTCTCTCTTTCTCTCTCTCTCTCTGTCTCCGTCTCTCTCCCTGTCTCCCTGTCTCTCTCTCTTTCTGCTTCTCTCTGTCTCTGTATCTCTCTCCCCCCCGTCTCTGTATGTCTGTCAGGATTCAGCAGCTAAAGGGAAAATGCAAAAGCTTTCAGAAGAACATCAAAGTCCTCCCTCAGAGAGTGGGGCAAGGCCACCGAGAGGATGTTTAAGTTCTGGAACAAGAGTAACATGGCCCCCCCTCACCTACACATGGACATGTATCTTTAAATTGAGAATTTACTGGATCCGAAGGTTCTTGAAAATCCAAAGTGGCCTCATGAGATTCCGACCTTTGTTTCAATTCTGCACTTCTCTCACCCTGTTCTGAATTTAAAGTTTCATTTGGGTTAGTTTTACTTGTTTTGCATTTTTAATGCCAAATTGAAAAAAAAAAGCATCCCCCCCCTTTTTAAATTAATCTATTTTTTCCTTGCGTTTTGGAGCTCCAGATTTTTAGGACGACGTTTCATAACCACTCATAAACTGAAATGAAATATAAAATATGATTCCTAAACAGAATGGAACTAAACTTGCAAACTTAAATAAGTAATGGAATTAAAATTCAATAAATTACATAAATTCATTGAGTTTCAGATGAATAAAGGTTATATCAAACAAGGCGGTTTTGCTATACACTGTGTATAACAAGCACAAAATATAGAGTATGATGTACATATGCAATATTGTTTTTCTTTTTAAAAATTTGGTTTTGTAAAACCAAATTTTTGGTTTTGGGGGGGCTCTGAGAGACCCCAATTCTCCCTTCCTCCACCTCCAAATGTGGCTTCTCTCCAGCTGGTTAGAACCCTGAAGATAAGTCCTCCTGGCTAGAAGGTTATATGTTACAGAACCTAGGAGAAGTAAAGTCGAAACAACCTGGATTCCCCAGTCCAGAACAACTGACATAATCCACCGCTGGCTGCCTCTTGAAGGATCCGCTCCATTTGTTCTAAACTGTAACTATATTTACTTCATCCGTTATAACTTGGCTGTCACATTCATTCCAAGAAGAGGGATGGGCAGCTGCCGTTCAGGAAGGAGGCAGACTCGTTTCAGCCGTTCAAAAATATAGTGTAAAATGGTTGTTAGGTGTGCAATAGACACCATAAGACAGTGATGGCGAACCTTTTTTGGTTCACGTGCCCAAAGGGGTGTGTGTAGGTGTGCCAGCAGGTGTATTTGTATTTATTAGATTTGTATGCCGCCCCTCTCCGAAGACTCGGGGCAGCTAACAACAATAAAAAAGACAATGTAAACAAATCTAATATTAAAAATAATCTAAAAAACCCCAATTTAAAAGAACCACTCATACATACAGAGGTGGGTTTTAAGGAGCTTGCGAAAGGCAAGGAGGGTGGGGGCAACTCTGATATCTGGGGGGAGTTGGTTCCAAAGGGTCGGGGCCGCCACAGAGAAGGCTCTTCTCCTGGGTCCCGCCAAACGACATTGTTTAGTCGACGGGACCCGGAGAAGGCCAACGCATGTGCCCTCACCCGTACCCCCCTGCATGGGCACACACACCCATGCTGTCCCCTGCTCATGCGCCCAGATCTTTCTGAAGCCTGGTAGGTAAAAAAAACCGGGCAAACCGAAAGTTCAGAAAAGCGTACTTTGCCATTGTGCTGTTTTTTGCATTCTGGTTCAGGGAAGCTTCCCGAAGCTCTGGAGTGCAAAAAACAGCACAATGGCAAACCAGAAGTTCAGAAAATGCGCTTCCTGTTTGCCCATTGTGCTGCTTTTTTGCACTCCGTGGCTTCAAGAAGCTTCCCGATTGCAAACCGGAAATGCCTTTTTCCAAACTTTGTCTGTTGGGTGATTTTTTTTTTGTCTCCAAGGCTTCCGGGAAGCTTCCCCGAAGCCTCTGGAGGGTTAAACGGCCTTTGCCAAGGCCGAAAATGAGCGAGCTGAAACATGGCAAAGTCTTGCATGACCTCTGATATGGCTCCATGTGCCAGTTGCGGCAAGCATGCCATAGGCAATAGGACATCTTGCTGTCCTTGTATATAAAATCTTTGGATGGTTGTATTAGGCTGGTGATGGCACATGGAGCCATATCTGCTGGCACATGAGCCATTGTTCTAGCTCAGCTCCAACATGCATGTGTGTGCCAGCCAGCTGATTTTTGGCTCACACAGAGGCTCAGGAAGAGCGTTTTTGGCTTCCAGAGAACCTCCAGGGGGATGGGAGAGGGCATTTTTACCCTGCCTCTGCTACAGGGAAGCCTTTGGAGCCTGGGGAGGACAAAACACAAGCCTACTGGGCTCACCAGAAATTGGGAAACAGGCCATTTCCAGCCTCCAGTGGGCCTCCGTAGGGCGGATGAGTCTGTTTTCGCCCTCCCCAGGCATTGAATTATGGGTGTGGGCCCTTGTGAATGTGCGATAGTGTGCACCCATTCTCTTTCGGCACCTGAGGGAAAAATAGTTCACTATCACTGTATTAGGCGCTCTTCGGAATCTGAAGTTCAGAGCAACTTGGCCTTTTGGCAGCGTCTTCAAACAACATTCCAGCCCAGGCATTTTCTGGAAGTAAACAAATAAGCAATTAATAGAAGCAGTCATTTAATACGGTCACGTTTACCAGAAGGTTTGCGTCCTCAACTGGCGGTTGAAGAATAAGGAAACTGATTCATTAAAATTGCTTTGGACGGAACTGCAAAGCTGGGGGTTGGGGGTGAGGCAAAAGATGGACATGATAGAAAGACAGCCCTGGTCGCTTTTCAGAGCAAGACGGGATTATTGGATCCACAAAATTAAAATAATCTCAAGTGGCAAAAATCCTGAGCAGTCTGGCAGCCCTTGTTCCACCATTTTTATCCGCAGGCCTATATTTACTTGAGTCTGCTGCAGCAAAATAAAACTGATTTTCTGAAAGACAATATAAAAAAGGTTGTCTGATCTTACATTAAACCCACAGAGTTGAAAGGGGGGAGGGGGTCAGTGGTGGAAGAAATTAAGACAAATCAAACACACAAGAGAAACCTAACAATAACTGAATGCACCAGGGGTGGGTTCTACTCAGCAGAGGGCTGCCCGCCAATGGCGCTACCGATACACTCCTGGTGGCGGGAGCAGGCACGTGCATCCGGTGCGCATGGACACGGGTGAGATTCATCTTCCTGCGCATGCACAGAAACATAGAAACATAGAAGACTGACGGCAGAAAAAGACCTCATGGTCCATCTAGTCTGCCCTTATACTATTTCCTGTATTTTATCTTACAATGGATATATGTTTATCCCAGGCATGTTTAAATTCAGTTACTGTGGATTTACCAACCACGTCTGCTGGAAGTTTGTTCCAAGGATCTACCACTCTTCCAGTGAAATAATATTTTCTCACGTTGCTTTTGATCTTTCCCCCAACTAATTTCAGATTGTGTCCCCTTGTTCTTGTGTTTACTTCCCTATTAAAAACACTTCCCTCCTGAACCTTATTTAACCCTTTAACATATTTAAATATTTCGATCATGTCCCTCCTTTCCCTTCTGTCCTCCAGACTATACAGATTGAGTTCATTAAGTCTTTCCTGATACGTTTTATGCTTAAGACCTTCCACCATTCTTGTAGCCGGTCTTTGGACCCGTTCAATTTTGTCAATATCTTTTTGTAGGTGAGGTCTCCAGAAGCCAAATCTTGCACGAGGACACTCGTGTGCATAAGAGTTCACCAATTTTAGCTGATTTCTCTGTTTCTGCGCATGGGTGGAAGCAAATAAACGGCAAAGATCGCCGAAATTGGGCCAGTGTCCTCTTGTGAAATCTCGCACAGGGCGCGCACATCCTTGATTTTACTACCACTCTATAGAGTAGCCTGCACTGGCAGCAGCCTACCACTGGTTCTACTTACCTTCCCCATCAGTTCACATTGCAATGGAAGCGCACATTTTGGGCACTTGCCCCTTCCTGGAAAAATATTCAAAAAATAGCTTCTGTGCATGCGCAGAAGAAAAAAACCCGCAGCTTCTGCACATGCGCAGAAGCAAAATCCAAGGTGGTGGTGCCCACAAACCGATACCAACAGAACAGGCTCTGTGATGTCACTACCGCTTTACTAACAGTTCTAAAGAACTGTTTAGAACCGGTAGGAACCCACCTCTGGAATGCACCATTAAGGGGGGTTGCGGAAAAAAAGAAAGAAATATCTTTCAGCTGTGGCGAGGGGGGCGTTTGCCCAGGTTCGCCTGGTGCACCAGTTGCGGCCCTATTTGGACCGGGAGTCACTGCTCACAGTCCCTCATGCCCTCATCACCTCAAGGCTCGACTACTGTAATGCTCTCTACATGGGGCTACCTTTGAAAAGTGTTCGGAAACTTCAGATCGTGCAGAATGCAGCTGCGAGAGCTATCATGGACTTTCCTAAATATGCCCATGTCACACCAACACTCCGCAGTCTGCATTGGTTGCCGATCAGTTTCCGGTCACAATTCAAAGTGTTGGTTAAGACCTATAAAGCCCTTCATGGCACTGGACCAGAATATCTCCGTGACTGCCTTCTGCCTCACGAATCCCAGCGACCAGTTAGGTCCCACAGAGTTGGCCTTCTCTGGGTCCCGTCAACTAAACAATGTTGTTTGGCGGGACCCAGGGGAAGAGCCTTCTCTGTGGCGGCCCCGACCCTTTGGAACCAACTCCCCCCAGATATCAGAGTTGCCCCCACCCTCCTAGCCTTTCGTAAGCTCCTTAAAACCCACCTCTGTCGTCAGGCATGGGCGAATTGACATGTTCCCTCCCCCTAGGCTCATAAAATTTATGCATGGTACGCTAGTGTGTATGATTGGTTTTAATTTGTGGTGTTTTTTAAATTAACTTAAATATTAGATTTCTTTTACATTGTATTGTTATTGCTGTGAGCCGCCCCGAGTCTGCGGCGAGGGGAGGCATACAAATCTGATTAAACTTAAACTAAACTTAAACTATTGCTTGGTAGAGAATTTTCCCACCTCGGTGTGTCGGGAATGAAGAAAAGCTTGTTGCTTCTCTCCCAGATGACAGTAAGGCCTTCGAGTGGGGGTCACCTGGTGTTGCGTTTAGAATGTGCCAGCTTCAGTCCTCAGCGTGATTAATTAACTGTTTGTAAAGGTGTTCCCAATTAAATGGCCGCGAGATTTATTACACAAAAGCTTTCTTAAAATGCCACCTGAAAGCAGCCTCGCTCTTGTCTGGGTAGGAAAATCTAATGCATGTCACAGTGTGTCTTTTGATTTTCACTGCGGGCACACTCTTACCGAAGAGATGACTTTTCTATATATACAATATACAGTATATACATATATATATATATTCCTGCGCTATTTTTGGTTGTGTCTTGTTTGGACTGGGATTTTTCTTCCTTTTGCTGTTCTCAATGTTTTGAAGGCACTTTTATCACCGGCCAACATTTTGTCCATTGTTTATAGATTGTCTGCTAACTTATAAAAGCAAATTGGCTGTACTCTATGGCAATGTTTTTCAACCTTGGTAACTTGATATCTGGACTTCAACTCCCAGAATCCCCCAGCCAGCATTCGCTGGCTGGGGAATTCTGGGAGTTGAAGTCTGTTGTGATTCAGTCTGAGGCTCCTCAGGGAACGGCTGGAACTCTGCCGGCTCCATGCTCAGAGGGGGAGGACGAGGAACAGGAGGAGGAGGAGAACCAGGCAGACGGGGAACAGGAATGTCAGGACGAGGAGGAGGGGGAACAGTCTGAGACCCCCGAGGGGGAGCTCTCCCCAGCAAGCAGCCTGGAGTCATTAGATGAGAACGCACAAGCCATCATAGATATGAGGCAGAGAAGGGCAGCACAACGAAGGGGACAATTAGCCAGGTATTTCCATCCCTAATAGGCAACAGCTGGGTTTGGGTGTGGTTCTCCTCAGAAAGGTTGAAAAGGCAGGCCCGCCCTTCCTGTATTGTGGAGAGTTATCTTTTGGGAGTCCTGTGACCTTGCTTCGATCCTTGGCGTCTCTGATTCTGGCTTGTGGCCTTGAAGGCTGAAAACTTGGGGGAGGCGTGGGTTTTATTATCTACAGTGGTGTGTGTGCCAGCAAGAAGCTTGTTGTATTGTCTGGCCATCGTGACTCTTCTGTGAAGCTTCATAGCATTCCAGTTTGTAAGAACAGTTTTTGTTATCTGTGTTTGTTTTCAAAGATATTAAATGACTTTGCTTTTTACCAGCGTGTCTGGCTACTTTTAGTTGGTGTTAACGTCTGGGGGAACCCAGACAGAACAAAGTCCAGATATCTTCAAGTTGCCAAGGTTGGGAAACACTGCTCTATGGATATGAAGTGGTCTTCCTCACTTGTATATGGAGATTCTCAGTTATCCAGGTCGTGCTTGTCCCAAAGGTTCTTTTTCGAGAGGCAACGGGATTTTCTGGGGTTTTTTTCTTTTCTTTTTAAATATCTTTATTAATTATTTCCTTATAGAAGAAAACAAACAAAATAATTAAATACAAACACAGGTGAAACAGGAAGGAAAAAAAGGAAATTGAAGGCAGGGGGAAAAGAGAGAAAAGAGAATGAAAGGAGAAAAGAAAGAAAAGGAAAGGAAAGAAGAAAAAGGGAGGAGGAAGAGAGTCAACTAATCTATTGACTGTCATTGTTACACAGCCTTTAAGTAGTATTATTTATTTTTCCTTTACTCTTTGTGGTTAATTGCGAAGGAGTATTTTAATCTCAGTAACTATTTTTCCATTTTATACAAGTAGAGTGTGAATTTAACAGCAACCAGTTATTTTTCTAATCGACTCTTATCGATAGGATTGTAACATTACACATCTGTATTTACATTCAAAATTTCTTATGAATCGCGGGTAGTATATACGTAAGCTTTATGTTTTTAAATGATTCTTTTGCTTCAACCAGTCTTACCACTTGTCCCATATTTTATAATATTCGGTATCGTCTTTCTTTGATGACGTTTCGCTTCTCCTCCAAGAAGCTTCTTCAGCTCTGACTGGATGGTGGGGAATGGATGGATTTATTACTCCTTGCAGACGGCTGGTCATTTGCATCCTTTTAGAGAGCCATTGAGGCCACCTGGAGGTTTATTTGTGTTGATCTGGGTCACCTGAGTAGCACAAATGGGTGTGGAGCTTTCTTGGGACTGCAGAAAGCACTGTGTTGTAGATAGATGGTGCTGTATCCCTCCTCCTCTCTTGAGAGAGGCCATCTACATCAAAACTGAACAGGTGATTATTATTATTATTATTATAGCTCATCTGTCTGGAACCCATACCACATCTCAGACATCAACACTATTGAAAATGTCCAAAGATATTTCACCAGAAGAGCCCTTCACTCCTCCACTCGAAACAGAATACCCTACGAAAATAGACTATCTATCCTGGGTCTTGAAAGCTTAGAACTGCGGCGCCAAAAACACGATTTAAGTATTGCCCACAAGATCATATGCTGCAACGTCCTTCCAGTCAACGACTACTTCAGCTTCAACCGCAACAACACAAGAGCACACAACAGATTCAAACTTAATATTAACCGCTCCAAACTTGACTGTAAAAAATATGACTTTAACAATCGAGTTGTCGAAGCGTGGAACTCATTACTGGACTCCATAGTGTCAACTCCCAACCCCCAACACTTCTCCCTTAGATTCTCCACGATTGACCTCTCCAGGTTCCTAAGAGGCCAGTAAGGGGCGTATATAAGTGCACTGATGTGCCTATCGTCCCCTGTCCAATTGTCTTTCCTTTTCTCATATATCATATATATTCTCTCCTTATCTATCTATCTGTCTCTCTCTCTCTCTCTCTCTCTCTCTCTCTCTCTCTCTCTCTCTCTATCTATCTATCTATCTATCTATCTATCTATATATATATATATATATAATATATATTCTCTCCTTATCTCTTATATCATATATATTCTCTCTTTATCTCTTATATCATATATATTCTCTCCCTCCCATCTACTTCTCTTCTTTTTACTTTCTATCGTTATATATATTACTTAATGTCTATTCTCTTCCATATGTATTGTATATTGGACAAAGAATAAATAAAATAAAATAAAATGTATTATTTATTGGATTTGTATGCCGCCCCTCTCCGTAGACTCGGGGCGGCTAACAACAATGATAAAAACAGCATGTAACAATCCAATACTAATACAACTAAAAACCCTTATTATAAAACTAAACATACACCCAAACATACCTCCAAGTGGCCTCAACAACTCTCTAAAAGAATGAAAACGACAAGTTGCCTGCAAGGAGTGTAAATCCTTCCATTCCTCACCACCCAGTCAGAGCTGAAGAAGCTTCTCGGATGGAGAAGCGAAACGCCGTCAAAGAAAAACCAAATAGTCAACTTCAGTCTGACTGCTTCTTCCCTTTAGCAAGGCCTTGAGTCCGTTGTTTAACCGTCACGTCTTCTGATTATTAATCAGCACACATGGCACATACAATATGGTGGCAGCTGTCAAGCTTGCTGACACTCAACACAAAGGAAGGTATGATTGCAAATTGCACCTCGGGCAAAAAGGGGAGGGGAATGAGATCAACGAGGGAGGGGGGAGGTTGATTGTGGTTGGAGATGATCTTTAGGTTCAAGGCAAACATCTAAGAACGAAGAGTTTAAAGACACGTCTTTGCCGCCAGGCCTGGAGATATTAGACCTTCCCCCTGACCAACGAATGTTATCAGTGTGATTATTGAATGAATGAAGTTAGAATTTTAAAGAATCTTTTTAGTATATTAATTGGATAAACTGTATTGTTATGTTTTTGGTATATTTATTTATTTATTTATTGGATTTGTATGCCGCCCCTTTCCAGAGACTCGGGGTGGCTAACAGCAATAATAAGACAGCGTATAACAATAATCCAATACTAAAAACAATTAAAACCCATTATAATAAAAAAACCAAACATACATACAGACATACCATGCATAAAATTGTAAAGGCCTAGGGGGAAAGAGTATCTTAGTTCTCCCATGCCTGGTGGCAGAGGTGGGTTTTAAGTAGCTTACGAAAGGCAAGGAGGGTGGGGGCAATTCTAATCTCTGGGGGGAGTTGATTCCAGAGGGCTGGGGCCACCACAGAGAAAGCTCTTCCCCTGGGTCCCGCCAAGCGGCATTGTTTAGTTGACGGGATCTGGAGAAGACCCACTCTGTGGGACCTAACTGGTCACTGGGATTCGTGCAGCAGAAGGCGGTCCCTGAGATAATCTGGTCCGGTGCCATGAAGGGCTTTATAGGTCATAACCAACACTTTGAATTGTGACCGGAAACTGATTGGCAACCAATGTTGTGAGCTGCCCTGAGTCCACGGAGAGGGGTGGCATACAAGTCCAATTAATAATAATAATAATAATAATAATAATAATAATAATAATAATAATAATAATAATAGTAGTAGTAGTAGTTGTAGTAACTGCCTTCAAAAGAGGCAAAGGAAATGTCCTTTCTCTTTTGCGGGAAGGAAAAGGCCAGGACCGATCAGAAAATGTAGGTAATTGGCCTTGTTAGCCCAGCAAAAGGGAAGGGGGTACACAACAGACCAGGGGTAGGCAACTCTGGGCCCTTTAAGAGCAGTGCAGGGCAGGCGGGCATTCTTCGTCGCCTCCACCACTGCCCTTGCAGTTGCATGCACAGCTCAGGGTGACCTGTGGGTGGGTGGGAGCACCCGTGTGAGATTTGGCTTCTGCACATGCACAGGAAGCCCAATCTTGTGCGAGGACGTGCACACCCCGAGATTTCACCAATTTTCAGCATTTTTTTCCTGCGCGGAAGCAAAAAAACACCAAAAATTGGCCAAATCTCTTGCGCATGCACGAGACATGTGCAGAAGCCAAATATCATATGGGTGCATCTGCCTGTCCACTGGTCATCCAGAGCTGCACACGCAGCTCCATTTTCACTAATGGTGCAATGGCATCATGTGCACCGGTAGGAACCCAATACTAGTGCAGTGGTGGGATCTAACTTACCCGATTGCCGGTTTGCTTCTTCCTATACAGTGCTGAAAAATTATATATTAAAATAAAATTTTTTAAAAAATTAAAAGCTGAAAACAAGATGGTGATTTCTACCGGTTTGGGTGAACTAGCGGTTTACTACTGGTTAAGGTGATCCGGTCCGAACCAGGAGGAACCCACCTCTGGACCGTGGGCTCTAACTCTCAGACTTCCCGAGCCAGCCCAACTCAGGGATTCTGGGAATTGAAGTTCACAGGCTGTAAAGGGCCCAGAGTTGCTCGCTCTTGTAACAGATTCTCATTTTATCCTAAGCCTTCCATTATCTTTCAGCCAGCAGATGATAGGGCTGAGGAATAAGAGGAAGTTGCTTCCTTTGTGCCCCCGAAGAAGCTGGAGATCACAAGCAGCCTCTGGTGAAGGCTGTTCGGCAGCATTTTTAGGACGTTGTTCTGTTGACTTTCAAACGTTTGAGGCTTTCATTGAGGGTTGACAGTTTATTTATTTTATTTATTTATTCATTTATTCATTTGTCCAATACACAATTACATAGGAAGAAAATAGACATGAAGTAATATACATAAGGATAAAAGTGAAAATAGAGGAGAAGATATATGAAAGGAAGAAAATATATATGATATGTGAGATAAAGGAGAGACAATTGGACAGGGGACGAAAGGCACACTAGTGCACTTACGTGCGCCCCTTACTGGCCTCTTAGGAACCTGGAGAGGTCAATCGTGGAGAGTCTAAGGGAGAAATGTTGGGGGTTAGGGGTTGACACTATTGAGTCCGGTAATGAGTTCCACGCTTTGACAACTCAATTGTTGAAATCATATTTTTTACAGTCAAGTTTGGAGCGGTTAATATTAAGTTTGAATCTGTTGCATGCTCTTGTGTTGTTGCGGTTGAAGCTGAAGTAGTCATTGACCGGTAGGATGTTGCAGCATATGATCTTGTGGGCAATACTTAAATCGTGTTTTAGGCGCTGTAGTTCTGTGACAGGGGACAAAGTAGCAGTGCCTGACGTGGTGTGCAACAGGAGCAGTGGCTGTTTTTAAATATTTGAGTCAGAGCTGCTCATATTTGAGTTCCGTGCATGCACAGAAGCAAAAAATCAGCAAAAATCACCGAAATCTCACCCTTGCGCACATCCTAACACAAAACTTGGCTTCTGGTACATGAACAGATAGCTGAATCTCATGCCGATGTGAGCTCCCGCATGCCGGTTAGCTGGAGCTGCGTACCCAGCTCCATGTTCACTACCAGGATGCCAAATTGGACCATACTAGTTGTAAACCCAAAACTGGACTCAACCCACATTGGTAAAGAATCCCAGGTTGTGGGAATCTGGGCTAAATAGGCTAATAGGTGACTCCTGATAAACAGGGCGGCATGATCCAGTCCTGAAATCTACTTGCCTTCCCTAGCGGTTTGGAAATGTGCTTTTTCACCCTCTGCGCATGCGCAGAAGGCTTTGTGCATGTGCAGGGTGGTGAAAAACAAGAAAATGGCACTGTCCTTGCGGGTGGGCGGAACCTCGTGCTGCCGCCACTACGTTTCCCAAACCACTGTTGACTGCTGTTACCAGTTCACCCAAACCAAGCTGAACTGGTAGTATTTGTGTAAGATGCTGTAGAATGTTTTTTTGAATACTTGACTTGTAAACGCTTAGCTTTTTCAATATTTTAAATTAATTGTTTTGTTAATTGAATTTAGAAGTATATATTGTATTTTTATTGAATTGTCGTAAGTCGCCCGAGTCCACGGAGAGGGGCGGCGTATAAGTCCAATGAATAAAAATTTAAAAATAAATAAATTTCACCCTGGCATGATCCCACCAGTGGCTTTTGTGGCCCTTTATTTTTTTATTTATTTTTATTTATTTATTTTTATTTATTCATTTGTCCAATACACAATACATATGGAAGAGAATAGACACGAAGTAATATATATATATAAAGATAATATGTAAAAATAGAGGAGAAGATATACGAAAGGAAGAAAATATATATGATATATGAGATAAAGGAAAGACAATTGGACAGGGGATGAAAGGCACACTAGTGCACTTATGTACGCCCCTTACTGACCTCTTAGAAACCTGGAGAGGTCAATCGTGGAGAGTCTAAGGGAGAAATGTTGGCGGTTAGGGGTTGACATTACTGAGTCAGGTAATGAGTTCCATGCTTCGACAACTCGGTTGCTGAAGTCATATTTTTTACAGTCAGGTTTGGAGAGGTTAATATTAAGTTTGAATCTGTTGCGTGCTCTTGTGTTGTTGCCGTTGAAGCTGAAGTAGTCATTGACAGGTAGAACATTGCAGCATATAGTTGACACTATTACTGCCTGGGCTCTGCTGGCATGAGAAATAAAGGCGGTGGGAGAAAACCTGAGCCAGCTCTGGGGAGGACTCGAGTCTCCTCTCCCACACTCTTGCTTTTCTGCATGAAAACTCCTCCCGAGGAGCAACTGGTTTTGCAGCTCGAGCGAGTTAGGCACGAACGCTCGCAAGCTGCCTCTGGACAGGGCTGCCTCTCTGCTTCCCACCGCTTGTCCTCAGAGCACCCCTGGCAGGCGGAGAGCAACCATGTGGCTGCCTTTCCCACTACCCTCTTCACAGCCAGCCAGGCAGCTCTGGAATCCCAGTAATAGGATTGACTTACCCGACATCATTCTTGGCTCAGCTGCGGTCCTGCTCTTTTTTCTCTTAAAAAAAAGCAAAAGAAAGAAAAGGACGCAAGAGAGCAAATGCTTACAGAGGAAGCTGTGTGTATGTAAGCCAAGCTTCGAGGCAGCTGTGAAGGGCTTCAGGATCCTGCTGGGCTGACTGGCCGCGCAGAAGCCAAAGGGGTTAATTCCGAACCCTCATCTGCGTTTATTTATTTTAAATTTACGTGCCGCCTATCTCACTTTGCAAAGCGACTGTGCAGATTCCTAAATACCGGCGAGCGGGAGAGCCCCATCCCGATTTAATGGTGGATTTGGCATTCGCTCACCTGCAGGGCTCCAGGCAATCTTTGGCTTTTGTAAGTCAGCTTTGGCAGCCGCTTGCCAGGACTTCTCCAGCCAGTTCTTTGGTTGGAAAAGCTGGCCGTCGGTTGCTGGAGAAATTCGATTGCCCAGTTCTTGGTATCTGTGCAGCAGCCACACATCACCCCTTGGCAGGGGCGGAGTGGGGAGGAGGACTACGACTGCCTGGCACTTTGAAAGTGTCAGAAGTTTGCAAAAGGCAAGGGTGGGGGCAGTCCTAATCTCCGAGGGGAGTTGATTCCAGAGGGTTGGGGCTGCCACAGAGAAGGCTCTTCCCCTGGGTCCCGCCAGAAGACATTGTTTTGTTGGCGGGACCCAGAGAAGGCCAACTCTGTGGGACCTAATCGGTCGCTGGGATTTGTGCGGCAGAAGGTGGTCTCGGAGATATTCTGGTCCGATGCCATGTAGGGCTTTAATTTGGTGGCTGATCTTAACAATTGTATAGGAGATATGAACGAGGCCAGAAGTTCTGGAAAGTGTGGAGAGCATCTGACTTTGGATGCAGCTTTGGCCACATGTCCACCCGAGTTCCTAAATGGGAGGGAAAAAGTCAAATAAACGAGATGAGGAGCCTAAAGTGTTAAGAGGGGCATTTAAGAGCTGGCCTGTTCATTCTGTGTTGCACCTCTTCTCCAGAGTCCCTCCTAAAGAGCATCATAGTTCCTGTTCTTCTTCTGATGGTTGGGAGCAGATAAATCTCGATTTCCCAGAAGATTCCCCATCTAACCCTTTCATCTTCCCAAAGAAATAAGAATATTACTGTTCTGTCGGGCTCTCTGGTAGACTCCTCCCAAAAATTCACAGGTACAAATTTCAGACACACACATGTTTGAAAATTCAAAACAATGTTCTTTATAATGAAAATTCACTTAAATTAAGCCCTCTTTTTTTATAGCAAAGAGCACTGTCTCCAGCCAAACTGGTAATTGGTACAAGTCCCTTATCAGTTCTGTGATACTTAGCTTGCAGCTGTGAGGCAATTCACAGTCCTTCTTCTTTCACAAAGTGAAACACCCTTTGCTCTGGTTTAGTTTCAAAGCGGGGGAAAATCAGCACACAAAAGGTCAAAGTCAGTAAAGCAGTCACGAAACACAAGGATCAGATAATCCTCCACAATGGCCAAACCCACGGGCTGCTATTTATAGTAGCCTCACTAATTACCACAGCCCCACCCAACCACAGGTGGCCTCATTTTCTTTGATAATAATCTCTCAGTTGTTGCTGCCTATGCATCGCTCTCCGCATGCGTGGCTGTATCATTAACTCTTGTTCGAATCCAAGGAGGAGCTAGATAATTGATCTCCTTCTGAGCTGTCTGCCACACTCTCCTCCTCCCTGTCACTAATAATAATAATAATAATAATAATAATAATAATAATAATAATAATAATAATTTATTGGATTTGTATGCCACCCCTCTCCACAGACTCGGGGCAGCTAACAACAATAATAAACACAACATGTACAATCCAATAATAAAAAACAACTAAAAACCCCTATTATAAAACCAAACATACACACAAACATACCATGCATAACTTGTAATGGCCTAGGGGGAAGAGCTATCTCAACTCCCCCATGCCTGGCGGTATAAATGAGGCTTGAGTAGTTTACGAAAGACAGGGAGGGTGGGGGCAGTTCTAATCTCCGGGGGGAGTTGGTTCCAGAGGGCCGGGGCCACCACAGAGAAGGCTCTTCCCCTGGGGCCCGCCAAACGACATTGTTTAGTCGACGGGACTTCTTGGTCAGAGGAGCCTTCATCAGCAGATTCCACCAGGGGCAAAACAGGCCTGCAGCATGTGGATGTCTCCCCCACATCCACAGTCCTTGGGGCAGGAGCTGGGCCAGAGCTAACCACAACAATTACTCACATAGGCTTACGAGTGAGGCAACCTTTGGCCTTTGCACCTTCCAAATGGAAGCAAGGTGATAATAGAGGCGTTGCAGGGAATCAGTAGGAAATATCCTAAAGAATTTGCTTGAAGCTAGATAATAGCTGAGAGGGTGATGAATTTGGGGCGAGCCTGCTACTTTTTCCTGAGCATCCTTTGCAACCTCTCACATTTATAGGTTGTCTGATATTCCCTGCAAGTTTTCACGTTTTAAATAGTACCATGTTTTTAAAATCCCTGTTACAGTCCAAAGATATATTTTTAAATATCTATCCAAGGGTACAGTGTAATTTCCTGGGATATTTTAAGAGCCAAGTAATTGTTTCTTTTTCGGGGTGGTGGTTTAAAATAAAGGTAGGTAACTTTGAAGTCCGAGGTCTGCAAATTACATTTAGCTTAGTTTCCTGTGACTTTTAACAGGCCATTCTTGGAAAGAGGGTTTGACTTTCGACGTTTTGACTTAACAGTAGCAACTGTGAGAGGGATCTTGGAGTCCTAGTGGACAACCATTTAAATATGAGCCAGCCGTGTGCAGCTGCTGCCAAAAAAGCCAACACAGTTCTAGGCTGCATTAGCAGAGGGATATAATCAAGATCACGTGAAGTGTTAATATCACTTTATAAAGCCTTGGTAAGGCCACACTCGGAATCCTGCATTCAGTTTTGGTCACCAAGATGCAAAAAGGATATTGAGATTCTCAGAGCAGAGAAGAGCAACAAAGATGATTAAGGGACTAGAGGCTAAAACATATGAAAAATGGTTGCAGGAACTGGGTATGACTAGTTTAATGAAAAGAAGGACCAGGGGAGACGTGATAGCAGTCTTCCAATATCTCAGGCGTTGCCACAAAGAAGAGGGAGTCAATCTATTCTCCAAAGCACCTGAGGGTAGAACAAGAAGCAGTGGGTGGAAATTCAACAAGAGAAGCAACTTAGAACTAAGGAGAAATTTCCTGACAGTTAGAACAATTAATCAGTGGAACAGTTTGCCTCCAAAGGTTGTGCTGGAAACTCGGGCTGCACATGCACAGAAGAAAAAAATAAAATAAAATTTTAAAAAATCCCCCCCAAAATTCCAAAAAAAGTTGGCGGTGTCCATGGACCAACACCGACAGAACCGGCTCTGCGACATCACCAGTGGTTTGCTACTGGTTCTATAGAACTGATACGAATTGGGAGGAACCCCCCTCTGCCCCGAAAAATTGGATAGACGGCAATGACAGATATGCTGCCCAGTGATGGGTTCCTATGGGTACGCTTAGGTACGTAGCACTGGTAGAAAATGTTTGGTCAGGTATGGAGAATCGATAGAAAAATTTTGATTTTTTTTCTTTATTCCCTTCTGGGTTCTGGGTATGTTTTTCCTATTGCAGTAAATGAGGTTGAATGTGTATAATTATAGAAGAGCTGTGCGTGTGTGTGCGTGTATATACACATACACTTCATACGGTAGTGTATATTTTTATGTGCCTGTGTGTAATATGTATGTACACATATGGCATATATACATAGAATTAAATAGTATATTTTGGATGTTGAGCCACCCTGAGGCTTTTGAGAAGGGTGGCATACAAATCTAATTAATAATAATAATAGTAATAATAATAGTAATAATAATAGTAATAATAATAATAATAATAATAATAATAATAATTCAATTCAATTCAATTTATTAGATTTGTATGCTGCCCCTCTCCGAAGCAATAATAATAATAATAATAATAATAATAATAATAATAATAATAATAATCAGTAATAGTAAGGGAAATTGTACTTATTTGAGGTGAGGAGAGGTCAGGCACCCTAACCTTAACCGAAATCCTTGACATGAGTGATGTCAAGTTGGCCACCTTTAAGCCAGTCACATGACCTTTAAGCCACCCCCGGTCACATGATCATCAAGCCACTCCCACCTGGTCACGTGGCTGGCAAGCCACACCCACAAAACAAGCCAGTATGGTAGTAAAAATTTTTGCAGCCCTTCACTGATGCTTCCCCCATACCCATCGCTCTGACTCTCCTTCCTGCAATCTCTGTTGATAACTCAGCTGTCATTTTTTTTTGGATTTTGTCCTGCAATGGGGGAAGACGGCAGCCCCAAACGCAAGCCCTCCGAGCTCCTTCCTGAGTGAGTTAATGGCCCCTAACCAAGCGTTTGTGGAAGCGCATTGAGATTCAGACGCCGTTGTGCAGGAGGAGGGCAGCGTCTGCCAGCCTGAATAATTGATGGCCCCATTACGGGATCGTCAAACGTCCTTCTCCTGGTGCTGCTGCTTCTTCCGTCTGCAGAAGCTCCATCTCAGCCTGCCAAGGGCTCCCAGACAGGAGGGGGATGGAGGCCCAGCCATGGGGCCAAGAGGCATTTGTCAACTTGGAGAGGTGGTAGTGAAGACTCCGGTCTGCTCCTTGGAGTGGGGTGGAATTCATCAATTGCATCTATTTATTTATTTTATTTTATTTATTTATTTTGTCCAATACATAATACACATTGAAGAGAATACATATGTAGTAATATAAATAAAGAAAAGAATAGAAGAAAAGATATAAAAGTATAGGCAAACATATTTGAAAGGAAGAAAAGATAAATGAGATAAGGAGAGACAATTGGACAGGGGGCAGAAGGCACACTGGTGCACTTATGCACGCCCCTTACTGACCTCTAAGGAACCTGGAGAGGTCAATCGTGGATAGTCTAAGGGAAAAATGTCGGGGGTTAGGGGTTGACACTACTGAGTCAGGTAATGAGTTCCACCCTTTGACAACTCGGTTACTGAAGTCATATTTTTTACAGTCAAGTTTGGAGCGGTTAATATTAAGTTTGAATCTGTTGTGTGCTCTTGTGTTGTTGCGGTTGAAGCTGAAGTAGTCATTGACAGGTAGAACGTTGCAGCATATGATCTTGTGGGCAATACTTAGATCGTGTTTTAGGTGACGTAGCTCTAAGCTTTCTAGACCCAGGATTGTTAGTCTATTTTCGTAGGATATTCTGTTTCGAGTGGAGGAGTGAAGGGCTCTTCTGGTGAAGTATCTTTGGACATTTTCAAGGGTGTTGATGTCCGAGATGTGGTATGGGTTCCAGACAGATGAACTGTATTCAAGGATGGGTCTGGCAAAAGTTTTGTACGCCCTGGTGAGTAGTGTGAGATTGCCAGAGCTGAAGCTACGTAGGATCTATCCTGAGTTAATGCAAGAAGGGGGTTTTTTTTTGGGGGGGGGGCACTGCAGCCCAGTTTCTGCACCCAGAAAAAAAAAGAGGATTCTGTGAACTATTTCTATTTGCATAACACAGCACAGTGAGCATGATGTGTTGACCGCTATGGGGCTGCTTTTCAGATGCATTCAGGTCGCTGGGGTACAGACCTCATGAGATCAACTTTATCGCCAGCATAGAAACATAGAAACATAGAAATTGACAGCAGAAAAAGATCTTGTGGTCCATCTATTTATTTATTTATTTATTTATTTATTCAATTTTTTTATGCCGCCCTTCTCCTTAGTCTCAGGGCGTCTTACAACATGTTAGCAATAGCACTTTTTAACAGAGCCAGCCTATTGCCCCCACAATCTGGGTCCTCATTTTACCCACCTCGGGAGGATGGGAGGCTGAGTCAACCTTGAGCCGGTGATGAGATTTGAACCGCTGACCTACAGATCTACAGTCAGCTTCAGTGGCCTGCAGTACAGCACTCTTATCTGCTGCGCCACCACGGCTCATCTAGTCTGCCCGTATACTATTTCCTGCATTTTATCTCAGGATGGATATATGTTTATCCCAGGCATGTTTAAATTCAGTTAACTGTGGATTTACCAACCATGTCTGCTGGAGGTTTGTTCCAAGCATCTACTACTCTTTCAGCCAAATAATATTTTCTCACGTTGCTTCTGATCTTTCCCCCAACTAACCTCAGATTGTGTCCCCTTGTTCTTGTGTTCCCTTTCCTATTAAAAACACTTCCCTCCCGGACCTTATTTAACCCTTTAACATATTTAAATGTTTTGATCATGTCCCCCCTTTTCCTTCTGTCCTCCAGACTATACAGATTGAGTTCATTAAGTCTTTCCTGATAAGTTTTGTGCTTAAGACCTTCCACCATTTTTGTAGCCCATCTTCGGACCCGTTCAATTTGATCAATATCTTTTGTCAATATTTTATCAATAGATCATTTCGAGAGGAATGTATGAATTCGGCATCCTGCATAAAAATGGCTGTTGCATCATGTCCTCCGTGCCCAGGATTTTAAAATCCCACAACTGTCTTTGAATAAGAGAAATAGGGGTGGGTGGTGGGCAGGGGGATAGGAATTATAAAGACATTTATGATTCCCCCTGCTGAATGATGCTAAGCTTGTTTAGTGAGGAACAAATCCCCGTGAGTTCAAGAGGATTTACTCCTTGGTGAAGTTTGCACAGGATTGCTGCTTCAGGCTTCTAATTAAATCAATGATGTTATCCTTCTCCCTATGACGAGTATATCTCGGCTACTAGTCTGTACAAGTACAGTATTGCTTTAAATCAGGGGTCTCCAATCATAGCAGAATATCTCCGAGACCGCCTTCTGCTGCACGAATCCCAGCGACCGATTGGGTCCCACAGAGTCGGCCTTCTCCGGGTCCTGTCAACTAAACAATTTTTGGTTGGCAGGCCCCAGGGGAAGAGCCTTCTCTGTGGCGGCCCCGACTCTCTGGAACCAGCTCCCCCCAGAGATTAGAACTGCCCCTACCCTCCTTGCCTTTCGTAAACTCCTCAAAACCCACCTTTGTCGTCAGGCATGGGGGAACTGAGATATCTCCCCCGGGCCTATATAATTTATATATGGTATGTTTGTAGGTATGTCAGCTTAAAAATGGGGTTTTCTTAACTACTGTACATTTTAAATTTTAAATTATTAGATTTATTATGAATTGTTTTATTATGTTGTGAGCCGCCCCGAGTCTACGGAAAGGGGCGGCATATAAATAAGTAAGTAAGTAAGTAAGTAAGTAAGTAAGTAAGTAAGTAAGTAAGTAAGTAAGTAAATAACAACTTAAAGTTGGGCGGACTTCAATTCCCAAAATTCCCCAGTTGGCTGGGGAATTCTGGGAGTTGAAGTTCGCCTGCTTTAAAGTTTTCACGGTTGGAGACCCCTGCTTTAAATGGTCCATTGGCCCAATTTTGGGTAGGATGCATTCTTACTACCTTTAAAACCCCCTGCACTGCCCAAATTAGCCAAATGGAAGAGACCTAGCAGTGTGGAGTTTCCCAAGATTATGGCTGAAATAGAAACTAAGATAGAATCAAGATCACATGAAATCTTAATACCACTTTATAATGCTTCGGTAAGACCAAACTTGGAATACTGCGTTCAGATTTGGTCCCTCCAATGTTAAAAAAAATGATGTTGAGACTGTAGAAAGAGTGCAGAGAAGAACAACAGAGATGATTAGGGGACTGGAGGCTAAAACCTATGAAGAACAGTTGCAGGAACTGGGCATGGCTAGTTTAATGAAAAGGAGGACCAAGGGAGGCATGATAGCAGCCTTGCAATATTTGAAGAGGGAGTCATCAAGGCAAGGCAAGAAGCAATGGGTGGAAACTAATCAAGAAGCATCCTAGAACTAAGGAGACATTTCCTGACAATTGATCAGTGGAACAGCTTGCCTCCAGAAGTTGTGAATGCTCCAACACTGGACATTTTAAAGAAGAGTCTGGACAATGATTTGTCTGAAGTGATGTAGGGTTTCCTGCCTAAGCATGGAGTTGGACTAGAACAGTGTTTCTCAACTTTGGCAACTTGAAGGTATCTGGACTTCAACTCCCAGAATTCCCCAGCCAGCATTTGCTGGCTGGGGAATTCTGGGAGTTGAAGTCCAAATATCTTCAAGTTGCCAAGGTTGGGAAACACTGGACTAGAAGACCTCCAAAATTCCTTCCCACTCAGTTATTCGGTTAAATTCTGAAATATATTTAAGTCAGTGGCTGTATTCCCTCAATGCACTTGGTTAGGCTGGTTAAAAACCTGATACGATGTGCACAGCACGTTAAACCTTGGTTAATGCTAAACTTTGATTAGTATGAGAGTGTCTACAAACCATTTATCCATAGCAAGATTCAGTGGATTGTGAAGAAAATGATCTGTGAGTGCAACCAGGACAGGCAATTGTACACGGCAAGGTCTGACTTTGCAGAGATACATAATCCTCAATTTATGTCTACAACTGGGATTGCAACTATCGTTGTTAAGCAAGCTGGACTCACCAAGATTTTATGACTTTTTGTGCCAAACTCCTTAAGAAAAAGCACCAAGGTCATTTAATGAATCACGTGGTCATTAATTGACTCAAGATTTCCCCCATTGAATTTTTTTTTTTTTAATTTTTATTATTAAAATATAGACATATACATCATATATACAACGTATGGTACATTGCGGAGCATATCTCATATAAGAGAAAAAGACAAAAAACAAGAAACAAACAAACAAACAAAAACAAAACTAATAACAGTATCGGCGAATAAGCATGGGGGTTGTGTTGAAAACGAAAATTAGATCAAGATATTTTTGCTCAGTACCATTTTTCGAATAGGTTGTCAAAAATGTTAGAAGCCAGAGTTGCATTTACATATATTGTTAGGAAGTTAACAAATAATAATGGTAGATTTACATAGTTAAGTACATATACAGTCTCGTGTAATAATATTAGATAATGGAATACTTTATACCGGATTTGTAGCAGTTCATATTTATTTAGATTTTTACCTTCTTAGAGCCTATTGGTCTCTCTTGTGTTTCCTAGCCATTTATAGAGAGGGTCCCAACAATTATTAAACGTATCTAACGTTTCGTTCCTGACTAGTAGAGTCAGTTTCGACATTTCTGCGCAGTACATTATTTTTCTAATTATTGCTTCGTTTGGGGGTAGGTCTTCATTCTTCCACCACTGCGCATATGTTAATCTTGCTGCAGTAGTTAAGTGGATGATTAAGTGTGCTTGGGGTTTTGATAATTTTTGCCTGGTTATACCTAGTAAAAAACATTCAGGGGTTTTGTCAAGTGTTAAATTTAATATTTCTTCAATCCAAATTCCAATCTTATCCCAATATGTTTTGGCTTTGCTGCATTCCCACCATAAGTGAAAATAGGTACCCAATTCTTGTTGACATTTCCAACAATTTGGTGAAAGTTTGTTGTTTACTTTGGTTAATTTAATTGGGGTAATATGCCAACGGTAAAACATTTTGACCAAGTTTTCTTTATAAGAGGTGGCAATAGTCAGTTTATAGTTCTTAGTCCAAAGTGTTTGCCATTCCTCCTCTTTTATCTCTTTTTTGAGGTCAAGATTCCATTTCTTAACATTGAATTTTCTTGTTGGAGGCCAGCTGGGAAGGTCATAAATGGGGATCATGTGACTCCGCCTCCCCTCCCAACAGGATGCTGCAGCATAGTACCCATATAACCATGCAATGTTCGTTAGTGCGAGAACTGGATGTACAGTGGTACCTCTACTTACGAACTTTCCGTGATCAGGTTTTTAAGTAGAAAAGTTTGTAAGAAGAAGAAATTTTTCCCATAGGAATCAAAGTACTGTAAAAGCAAATAACGTGTGCGATTGGGGAAACCGTAGGGAGGGTGGGGGCCCTGTTTCCTCCCAGGATATTCCCAAAGAGGCCCCACAGAGGCTTCTCCCCACCTTTTCTGGCCCTGTTTCCTCCCAGGAGATTCCTAGAGAGGCCCCACGGAGGCTTCTCCCCGCCTTTTCTGGCCCTGTTTCCTCCCAGGAGATTCCTAGAGAGGCCCCATGGAGGCTTCTCCCCACCTTTTCCGGCCCTGTTTCCTCCCAGGAGATTCCCAGAGAGGCCGCACGGAAGCTTCTCCCGACCTTTTCTGGCCCTGTTTCCTCCCAGGAGATTCCTAGAGAGGCCCCACGGAAGCTTCTCCCCACCTTTTTTGGCCCTGTTTCCTCCCAGGAGATTCCTAGAGAGGCCCCACGGAGGCTTCTCCCCACCTTTTCTGGCCCTGTTTCCTCCCAGGAGATTCCTGGAGAGGCCCCACGGAGGCTTCTCCCCACCTTTTCTGGCCCTGTTTCCTCCCAGGAGATTCCCAGAGAGGCCCCACGGAGGCTTCTCCTCACCTTTTCTGGCCCTGTTTCCTCCCAGGAGATTCCTAGAGAGGCCCCACGGAAGCTTCTCCCCACCTTTTCTGGCCCTGTTTCCTCCCAGGAGATTCCTAGAGAGGCCCCATGGAGGCTTCTCCCTGTCTTTTTTGGTTACAGTTTCGGAGGCTCGGGTTTGTAAGTGGAAAATGGTTCTTGAGAAGAGGTAAAAATCTTGAACACCCAGTTGTTATCTAGAAAAGTTCTTAAGTAGAGGCATTTGTAGGTAGAGGTACCACTGTAACTCATTGCTTTTCAGCACTGTTGTAACTTTGGTCATTAAGTGAATCATTAACTGGTCATAAATTGAGGACTGCCTGCGCCTGCTCCCTGATTGTCTGAGTATGTGAAATAATAGCAAAAGCTGCCAAACGTGTTTCTAGGCTGTTCTGGTTTTGTCTAATTTTGGACGGGGAAAAACAGGTGGCAACATTATTCTATATTTCACATGTTTAAATTAAAATAAGTGTGGTGTTGCATTGACTCGCGCACCTGCTTGGAAAAAACCAATCCAGGAATAAATGAACATAGCATACAACATCTAGAAAAAACCTTCAGGCCAGGGCTGGGCTCCACTTACCTTTGCCATCGGTTGGCATCGCGAAATTTTGTGCGCATCCCCTGGTGGAATTTTCTTTCTGCACATGCTCAGTAGATTTAATCAGCCTGAAACACAATGGGAGGGTTGGGTCCTTAATCAAACAGCAGCAGAGGAAAAAACTTCCAAATGGTAAATTTTTTTAAAAAAAAATCCAAAAAAATGATGATGGCATCCATGGGCTGGCACCGACCGAACCGGACCTGTGATGTCATTGTGACATCACCAGCGGATTGCTACTGGTTCGGGCTATCCGGTCCCAATTAAGAGGAACCCACCTCTGCTTCAGGTGTGCCTAGGTCAGACTGTATGTATATTGGTGGACACTGGCAAAGCGATGCTCCGTTTTTTAATTTTTCCCTCTTTTCATCTATGAAATGTTGGTGGCATTATCATTATATTAACATACATGGATACTAGCATTTAAGATGATGATGATGGGTATACAGCCAGGGGTGGATCGTCCTTACCACTGCTACTGGTGCGCTGCGCATTTTAATCCAATAAATAATAATAATAATAATAATAATAATAATAATAATAATAATAATAATGCGCATCCCAGCGTGTTTTTGCTTCTGTGCATGAATCAAGAACGTGCTGAAATCTCACAAGGGGACATGCACATGAGAGATTTTGGTGATTTTATTTTGCTCCTGCGCATGCGCAAAATCTCTCTTTTCTGCGCCCCCTCGCGAGATTTTTCTTCTGCGCATATGCAGGAAGCAAGAACGCGCTGAAATCTCACGAGGGGACATTCGGTGATTGTATTTTGCTTCTGTGCATGCACAGAAGTAAAAAAACCTCTCTTGTGCACATGTTTCCTCGTGAGATTTCACTTCTGCGCATGCACAAGAAACAAAAATAAGAAAAATTGAAGAAAAAAGAGGGCCCTGCCGATAGGACTGGCACTGTTAGCGGCAGCCAGATTGTGCAATTTGCACCCAGCCACTGCAGCGCCAGTCCTATCGGCGGCACCATCTTTTTTCTTTCATTTTTCTTATTTTTGTTTCTTGTGCATGCGCAGAAGCAAAATCTCACGAGGAGATAATGTGCACAAGAGAGATATTTTTTTACCTTTGCACATGCACGGCGTAGCGTAGCGGCTGCATGCAAATTGCACAATCTGGCAGCCGCTGACGGTACGCCATCCCCTACCGTACCGGTAACAACCCGCTACTTGATAGGAGCAGAACTGTTTCACCTGCTGGATTCTGTATCCATAGGCTCCACTTCCCTTCCTACTTTTGCTGGGGAGTTCAGTGCGCTGCCTGTGATGGGTTAACAGGAATAAAACCCCTGCAAAATTTTGATTTGAGAGAGAGCTGCAGGCCAAAAGTACATTTGTAACCTCAAGTGGCTACTACCTTGAAGACACTCCAGCTCTGTCTAGCAGCCGTCTGCAGCTAAAACCCTTTGATCCACTCACTCTCCTCTGGGGAGCAGACTGCAGTAATGGTGCTAATGCCCCCATGGCGACAGGGGTTTAGCTGCTAGACGGATGGAGGCAAGGACCTCCCCCCCTTTGCTGGAAAGCAGCTCAGAGAAGGGCATGGCATGTTTGGGGCGGTGTGGGGGGGAGTAGGAGAAGGAGAGGGCTTTGTGACAAAGAACGGATGCCTTCAGGGGGCCTTAACTCTTGAGGTACCCCAACGCTAAGCTTGGAATGCCCCTCTGGAATGTTGCATTGGGAAAGAAACGAGAGACTCTTCATTATTTCCAGGCCTATTGGAGTAAACAAGCTGGGCGGGGGGGAATTGGTTGTGGTGTCTCTCTGTGTGTGTTTCATTCTTTGCATATAAAAAACAGAAATCGTGAATTCTGGGCCGCTGAGCTATGTTGCTGCATCATGGAAACTGCCTAGGATTGTCAAAGGAGGGCTGTCCTTGAGATCACAATTTGTGTGTGTCTGTGAAAACCCGGTCGCACAACTAACCATTTCTATTAAAAGCACAAAGCTTTCTGAACTGCGGCTCACTTTAACAGAAGTGAGAAGCACTTTATAAGGCCTTGGTAAGGCCACACTTGGAATACCGCATTGTGTTTTGGTCGCCACGATGCAGAAAGGTTGTTGAGACTTTGGAGAGAGTGCAGAGAGGAGCAACAAAGATGATTAGGGGACTGAAGTCTAAAATATATGAAGAACGGTTGCAGGAACTGGGTATGTCTTGTTTAATGTAAAGACGGACCAGGGGAGACATGATAGCAGTGTTCCAATATCTCAGGGGCTGCCACAAAGAAGAAGGAGTCAACCTATTCTCCAAAGCACCTGAGTGTAGAACAAGAAGCAATGGGTGGAAACTAAATAAGCAAAGAAGCAACTTAGAACGAAGGAGAAATTTCCTGACAGTCAGAACGGTTGATCAGTGGAACAGCTTCCCTCCAGAAGTTGTGAATGCCCCAACACTGGAAGTTTTAAAGCAGATGTTGGATAACCAACTGTCTGAAGTAATGTAGGGTTTCCTGCCTAAGCAGGGGGTTGGACTAGAAGACCTCCAAGATCCCTTCCAACTCTGTTGTTGTTGTTGTTTATTTATTTATTAAATTTGTATGCCGCCCCTCTCCATAGACTGTTGTTGTTGTTGTTGTTGTTGTTGTTGTTGTTCTTCTTCTTCTTCTTCTTCTTATTATTATTATTATTATTATTATCATTATCATTATCATTATCATTATCATTATCATTATCATTATCATTATCATTATCATTATCATTATCATTATCATTATCATTATCATTATCATTATCATTATCATTATCATTATCATTATCATTATCATTATTATTATCATTATTATTATTATTATTATGATTATTGAAGAGTGTGTGTGTGTGTGTGTCTCTTTGTGTGTGTTGTGTGCCAAAGGGGGAGGCCCACAGACCCTGAAGTGTAAAACCTAGAGTCCCTTCTGTCCACAAATGCTGAAAATTTGTTGATTGTTTCTTTGATGGTTTTGAAGTGAGAAATTGTACAAAACTGGCGCATCGGACGCCTCAAATTTATGGCTTCGGCTCATGAAGCAAAAGAAAAGAACAAGATTTCCACAACTCTTCTCCATCCCAGATATAAGAAAAATCACAGCATCCTGGGCTGCACCCATGTGCTTCACACCATCCCTCCCCCGCCCCGTAGGAATTCTGGCAGCTGCAATCCACGTACCTCTGAAAGCGATTGTCGGATTAAGGAAGGCTGGTTGGAAGCACAGGGAATTGAGTGTCTGCCGTTCTCCCCCAGTCCTATAATTTTAAAGCCCCCTCCTTCCCTTTTTCTTCTTATACAAGTTATGAGCAAACACCTGGCACTCCTTTGGATACCAGGAACCAGGAAGGACTCCCGAACAAGCAAATGTTGTGCTTGTATAGCGGCAATGCTTGATTTCCCCCATTGGATGCATTCACATAATACACAGGCCAGACTAAGATGAGTGTGGATCACATGTCAGTCAATATACCAACCTGCCCTTGACTGATCTTTCCTGCTCCCCCCCCCCCCCCCAAATTTCTATCCTGGTGCCTTAACCACTAGATCAGTGATTCTCAACTTGGGGGCTGGGCCCCCTTTGGGGGTCAAATGACCATTTCACAGGGATCGCATAAGTCCATGGGAAAATATTTTTACAATCCGACCAATCAGGCGTTTACAGTGGGGGTGTCCCTCTGACCTTCCTGCCAATCAGCTTAAAGCTCTGTTGGGAGAATTGGTGCTAGACTTATGGTTGGAGGTCACCACAACATGAGGAGCTGTATTAAGGCATTGCGGTATTAGAAAGGTTGAGAACCACTACACTGGACTAGGGGTAGGCAAAGTTGGATCTTCTATGACTTGTGGACTTTAAGTCCCAGAATTCCTGCACCAGTCATGCTAGCTCAGGAATTCTGGGAGTTGAAGTCTAGTCTTCTTTACTGCAAGAGCCCTCCACTCCTCTACCCTATGCAACTAGATTTACAATCCTAGGTATAGAAAGCTTAGAACTGCAGTGCCTTAAACATA
This sequence comes from Erythrolamprus reginae, assembly GCF_031021105.1. Taxonomy (NCBI): domain Eukaryota; kingdom Metazoa; phylum Chordata; class Lepidosauria; order Squamata; family Dipsadidae; genus Erythrolamprus; species Erythrolamprus reginae. The sequence continues at coordinate 14,022,835 of NC_091960.1, forward strand.
CCAAAGCATAGCCCATAAAATAATCTTCTACAACGTCCTTCCTGTCAACGACTACTTCGACCTCCACCACAACACTCGAGCTCACAACAGATACAAACTTAAAGTAAACTGCTCTAAACTCGACTGCAGGGAATACGACTTTAGTAACTGAGTAGTTGATGCATGGAACTCACTACCAGACTCTGTAGTATCCTCACCTAACCCCCAAAACTTTACCCTTAGACTGTCCACTGTTGACTTCTCCCGATTCCTAAGAGGTCAGTGAGGGGCGTGCATAAGTTGCATGATCCCCTGACCGTCCCCTGTCCTAATGTTTCTCTTTTACTGGAATCATGTATATAAATATTATTATATCTTTGTATGCCACCAATGCGTACTTGACAAAACAAACAAGTAAATAAAATATCATATTATAGATATTATATCATATTATAGATATTATAGATATTGTATTCGACTTCTTCTTATTGCTTGCATCTTTTTGTATTTGCATTATATTATTTTGTAAGCTGCCCCGAGTCTTTCGGGATCAGGCGGCATAGAAGATGAATAAATAAATAAATCATAGAAGATTGACAGTCTCAAAATGGGTGAACAGTGCAGTCAGGCGGTAGGGAAAGCAAGTAGAATGCTTGGCTGCATAGCTAGAGGTATAACAAGCAGAAAGAGGGAGGTTGTGATCCCGCTGTATAGAGCGCTGGTGGGACCCCATTTGGAATACTGTGTTCAGTTCTGGAGACCTCACCTACAAAATGATATGGATAAAATTGAACGGGTCCAAAGATGGGCTACAACTTGGCCTACCCTTGTACTAAACCAAACTGGCTGATTCAATAAAGCAAACCGTCGTTTCGTACGGTGATGTCCACCCAGGTCATCTACCCCAACTTCCTGGGTTGCTAAGGACACAGATAAGCCTTTTTTTTCTGAGCCTGAGACCTAGCTGGAATCTCGAAGTGATTGCTTTCCCTGGGTTAGGCAGCTTCCTGTCTTCTGAGTGACAGCTCTGGCAGCTCGCCCTGGAGAGAAGGAGGGGTGGGAGGAGGAGGAGGAGGAGGAGGCCAGGCGGGTGCACACACGTGGGATGGAATGAGCACAGGGCGTCCTGGCCTGGACTCTGCTGCTATTTGGAACATTCCACAGTGGAGCTGGGAGCAAGCCACCTCCTTGGCAGACCATCGCTGACCCCGGCTGGGAGAGGCTTTTCAGCCCTGGGGTGTGTGTGCAGTGTGTGTACTGTCTCTCACACACATGCATACTTGTGTTTAGAAGGGGGTGGGGGACTGTGCTGTTCCGCCGTGCTTAATTGTGTGCATAATGAACCTCATTCAAGTCGGCCAAGCCTTCCTGCGGCAGCTGGAGGTGGGTTGAAGTCGGTTACAAAATGGTTGGAGAAACAGCGTCCCCATTAGGTCGGGCGGCCAGCAGCAAGGCTGAGGTCCTGCCTGGTCATCTGGGGACGTCTTGTTGGCCTGCCTCTGCTGTTTTCAGAGCAAGAATAGCTTATCTGGAATATGGATGGGTCCAAAGACGGGCTACAAAAGTGGTGGAGAGTCCTAAGCGTAATACTCATCAGGAACGACTTCATAAACTCAATCTGTATAGTCTGGAGGACAGAAGGGAAAGGGGGGACATGATGGAAACATTTAAATATATTAAAGGGTTAAATAAGGTTCAGGAGGGAAGTGTTTTTAATAGGAGAGTGAACACAAGAACAAGGGGGCACAATCTGAGTATTGTATTGACAGTTCTGTGTTAGCAGAAACATCAGAAGAGAAGGATTTAGGGGAAGTGATTTCTGACAGTCTCAAAATGGGTGGACAGTGCGGTCAGGCGGTAGGGAAAGCAAGTAGAATGCCTGGCTGCATAGCTAGAGGTATAACAAGCAGGAAGAGGGAGATTGTGATCCCGCTGTTTAGAGTGCTGGTGAGACCACATTTGGAATACTGTGTCCAGTTCTGGAGACCTCACCTACAAAAAGATATTGATCAAATTGAACGGGTCCAAAGACGGGCTACAAAAATGGTGGAAGGTCTTGAGTATAAAACGTATCAGGAAAGACTTAATGGTCTCAATCTGTATAGTCTGGAGGACAGAAGGAAAAGGGGGGACATGATCGAAACATTTAAATATGTTAAACGGTTAAATAAAGTTCAGGAGGGAAGTGTTTTTAATAGAAAAGTGAACCCAAGAACAAGGGGGCACAATCTGAGGTTAGTTGGGGGAAAGATCAGAAGCAACATGAGAAAATATGATTTGACTGAAAGAATAGTAGATGCTTGGAGCAAACCTCCAGCAGACGTCATTGGTAAATCCACTGTAACTGAATTGAAACATGCCTGGGATAAACATAGATCCACCCTAAGATAAAATACAGGAAATAATATAAGGGCAGATTAGATGGACCATGAGGTCTTTTTCTGCCGTCAATCTTCTATATTGCTATGGATTGTGATAATGCATCTTTAATGCTTATTACTAACATGGGTTTGTTTTGTTTTGTTATTATAAAAATCTGATTTCATGAAAAAGCCAACAGGAAGCGTGTTTTTTAGCCTTGCGGCTGGATTGGACGTGCTGTATTTCTAAAGGCAGGAAGCAGAGGTAGCTCTCCTTCGGATGGGACAGAACTACCACGTTGCATTTTGTGCAACAGGACGATTCATCATTGGGATGGATGATCTTTTTCATAACAGGATTATTCTAATCCAGTGTGACTTGCAGATGTTGGCTGGATAAATCCAATGAGACTGGCAGTCCTTTCTCCCTAGCAAGCCTCTATTTGAAAATATTTGAGGCAGGCAGGCAAATAAATAAACAAATCCAGTGATAGGCTGCATCCAGTACTGGTGGGATCGGCGATCTGTTGGAACAGTGTTTCCCAACCTTGGCTACTTGAAGATATCTGGACTTCAACTCCCAGAATTCCCCAGCCAGCGAATGCTGGCTGGGGAATTCTGGGAGTTGAAGTCCAGATATCTTCAAGTGGCCAAGGTTGGGAAACACTGCGTTAGAACAAATGGAGGTGCATGGGCATCTACATGCCCCCGACATGTGCACGCTCATGCACACACGAGATTTCACTTCTGCGCATGCGCCCAAAGCAAAAACTCATGTGATTTTAGTGATTCCTTTCGCAAGGAATTTGTCTCGGTGCATATGCTCTCAGCAAAATGACAATTGGCTATTTTTTTAAAAAACATATCAGAACCTGTTATGGTTAGCTCTGGCCCAGCTCCTGCCCCAAGGACTGTGGATGTGGGGAAGACATCCACATGCTGCAGGCCTGTTTTGCCCCCGGTGGAATCTGCTGATGAAGGCTCCTCTGACCAAGAAGACATGAGTGACAGGGAGGAGGAGAGTGTGGCAGACAGCTCAGAAGGAGATCAATTATCTAGCTCCTCCTTGGATTCAGAACAAGAGTTAATGATACAGCCACGCATGTGGAGAGCGAGGCATAAGCAACAACAACTGAGAGATTATTATCAAAGAAAATGAGGCCACCTGTGGTTGGGTGGGGCTGTGGTGATTAGTGAGGCTGCTATAAATAGCAGCCTGTGAGTTTGGCCATTGTGGAGGATTATCTGATCGTTGTGTTTTGTGACTGCTTTACTGACTTTGACCTTTTGTGTGCTGATTTTTCCTCGCTTTGAAACTAAACCAGGGCAAAGTGTGTTTCATTTTGTGAAAGAAGAAGGACTGTGAATTGCCTCACAGCTGCAAGCTAAGTATCACAGAACTGATAAGGGATGTGTACAAATTACCAGTTTGTTTGGGGACAAACTGGTAATTTGTACTCTTTGCTATACCAAAAGAGGGCTTGGTTTAAGTGAATTTTCATTATAAAGAACATGGTTTTGAATTTTCAAACGTGTGTGTGTCTGAAATTTGTACCTGTGAATTTTTGGGAGGATTCTACCAGAGAGCCCGACAGAACAAGAACCAAAGTTAGAAACATCCATTTAAAGTGAATCACCAGAACACACTAATATTAAGTGAAATAATAAGCCCCAGCTAGGTGGCAGCAACGTAGCTGAGCTTAGTTTTATCTCCAAAAGATAGAGGAGTCTAATATGGTTAGTACATGAATGGGAGACCACCAGGAGTCCCACAGCTGTAGAAAAGACACGTTGGAAAAAGGTGATAGCGAATTACCTCTGTATTGTTAGCTTCAAAATATATGGATGTGTCTAGGGATTGAGTTCAAAATGAGGTTTGTCATAACAAGTCGCAGCACCAAGTTCATTTGGATTGATCTCGACCAAGATAAATTGAATCAGATTTGATTGATTATTGGATGAGAAGCAATCGAGTCTTATGAACTTGACGGGGGAAATCACCAATATCCTGGAAGAAGACAGTGGCAAACTCCTTCCATATTGTTGCCAGGAACAATGTTATTTTTAAATAGACTTTTGCAGAGACAATTTCATTCCTGAAAGAACAAACTATAACATTTTTCTTCAGTACTTTCATTAAAAAGTATATTACATGAGTAGAACAGCTACAAAATAGACAAATACATTTAAAAATTTAAAAGGGCATGAAAATAAATTTAAAAAGAAAATCGGTATCACAATTTTGATGTATCTCAACATAACCTATGTGAAAAGAAAAAAAAATCTATCTGAAATGTGGAAATCTATCATCTATAATGTTATAGATTAGAGTAATAGAGCAAATTCATAATAAAACAAGTAGTTTTTATCAGCCCGTTTAAAACTTTGAAGCTGAAAATCGTATTTGCTTTACTATCTCTTCTTCCCAAGTTGAAAAAGATTTCCTTTTTTCAAATTTATTGGTGTACTTATTAAAATAATTCCATTCCAGCTGTCAAGCAATGGCTTTTCAGACAGCAAACAATATTTCAAGAGAAAAAAATACAATTCCAAACCATAAAAAAAAACAAAAAACCCACAAATAGAATTTGAAACAAAGACCATGAGTAGATTGAAAAAAAGGAGCTTTGCCTTACAATTATGCAAACACGTCTGAGTCCAGTATTTGGCACCTCCAATGGAAAAAAAATGCATCATCTTGAAAAAAAACTTCTTTGTTGGAAATTTCAGAGTACGGTTGTGGCTGCTGTTGCTGATGAAAATACAGTAGGCAAAACTAGATCACCATCACCGCTCTGAAATTCAGAGGAGATGCTTTCCAATCGGTTGGCTTTTTAAAATATTTATTTAAAATATTTATTTATTTGATTTATATGCTGCCCCTCACCGAGGACTCGGGGCGGCTTACAACATATAAAAGAACAATATAACATCCTAAATCCAATTAGTTTAAAATTACTTAATCTAAAACCCCATGCCCATTAAAAAACCCTCATTCCCATTCAATCAATTGACATACAATTCATTTGTCAGCAAGGCTGGAGTTTAATGGCCTCAAGCCTGGCGGCATCAATGAGTCTTCAAACTCTTGTGGAAGGCGAGAAGGGGGGGCAGTGCGAATCTCTGGGGGGAGCTGATTCCAGGGGCCCGGGGCCCCCACAGAGAAGGCTCTTCTAGGCCTTGCCAAGCAACATTGTCTTGTTGACAGGACTTGGAGAAGGCCAACTCTGTGGGACCTGACTGGTCGCTGGGACCCGTGCAGGAGGAGGTGGTCCCGCCAGTAATCTGGTCCAATGACATGTAGGGCTTTATAGGTCATTACCAACACTTTGAATTGCATCCAGAAACTAATTGGCAGCCAATGCAGCCTGCAGAGTGCTGGAGAAACATGGACATATCTAAGGAGACCCATGACCGCTGCATTTTGCACAATTTGGAGTTTCCGAACAGTCTTCAAAGGTAGCCCCATGAAGAGAGCATTGCAGTAGTCAAACCTTGAGGTGATAAGGGCGTGAGTGTCTGTGAGTAGAGACTCCCTGTCCAAATAGGGCCGCAACTGGTACACCAAGTGAACCTGGGCAAGCGTCCCCCTCGCCACAGTGAATGAAGGCTAATTTTGACGAGTGAAGGCTAATGTACTTGTCCCAGGATAATGTTGCAAGATCCTACCTGGGCCGGTCATCGGAACCAGAAGTTTACTCGTCTGAGCTACCGATGGGAGGAAGCTAAGCACTAGATTGCAAGAACACAAACAAGTGGTCAGACAAGGATAGATGCTGGTCGTGTGCGCATGCATGCTGCAGCTGAACTAGGGCAAGGGCTCATGTGCCGGTAGATTTATTTATTTATTTATTTTTTATTTATTTATTAGATTTGTATGCCACCCCTCTCCGCAGACTTGGGGCGGCTAACAACAATAGTGAAACATCATATCACAAATCTAATATTTCAAATAATTTAAAAGACCCTAATTTAAAAGACAACCAAACATACACACAAACATACCATGCATAAATTGTATAGGCCTAGGGGGAAGGGCATATCTCAGTTCCCCCATGCCTGACGACAGAGGTGGGTTTTATTGTACATTGTTTTATTACTGTTGTTAGCCGCCCCGAGTCTCCGGAGAGGGGCGGCATACAAATCCAATAAATAAATAAATAAATAAAATAAATAAGGAGCTTGCGAAAGGCGAGGAGGGTGGGGGCAATTCTGATCTCTGGGGGGAGTTGGTTCCAGAGGGTTGGGGCCGCCACAGAGAAGGCTCTTCCCCTGGGTCCCGCCAAATGACATTGTTTAGTTGACGGGACCTGGAGAAGGCCAACTCTGTGGGACCTCACTGGTCGCTGGGATTCGTGCGGCAGAAGGTGGTCCCGGAGATATTCTGGTCCGGTGCCATGAAAGGCTTTATAGGTCATAACCAACAGTTTGAATTGTGACCGGAAACTGATCGGCAACCAATGCAGACTGCAGAGTAACATGGGCATATTTGGGAAAGCCCATGAGTGCTCTCACAGCTGCATTCTGCACGATCTGAAGTTCCCGACTCCACACGCCACCTGTGGCACACATTTCATAGGTTCACCATTACGGCCCTATATCTTCAGAAGAATATTGTATGGAATTTGAGAGCTCCATTTTTATTAAGAGACAAATGATTTTAGCTCCTGATTTCTCTCTGCAGGTGTAAAGGAGGCAGTTTAAGGAACCCCTGGGCCCTGAAATACCCTTCCACATTCCCTAGGATCGCAGCCAAAATGTCATTAAAGAAATAGGCACATTTTAGATTGTTATCAAATTGAAGCTAGGTTTAATTTCTGCCCGTGCCTTCGGTTTAACTAAAAACACTCTGCTGCCTCATTGTCTGGTAAGAACAGATGAAAATCTTAACGTTTAAGCTTTTCCCCATTCAGTAATAATGTGCTCTTTTCAAATGATAGTAAGTGTAAGAAATAATAATTCTCAGGCTGTGATCACAAAGGAAAGTTAACCTGATCATTGGAGTTGCAGGACAAATTGAAATAATCAAATAGCCCAACTTTACCCAAAGAAATAAAAAAAATAGAACAAAATAAAACAAATCAGGGTGCTAATTGATTAATCATGGTTTCCAAATTATGAGAGTGTAGTTTCTATAATTTTGTAACCTATAGGTAGTAAAAGGTCTGGATATGGTTTTGTTTTCATATCCTACTTAGTTTGTCAATTACCAATCCAGTGAAAGCATTCACCATATCCTAAACTTGGTTTGGTTTTAGCCTTGGATGATTGCTTAATATCTTAGCCAGCTGAATTCGGTCTTTTTCATTTGGTTTATGATTCTGCGGATAATGTTATTCTGAAAATGATTGCTAGCCAATTTGAAAAAAATGTTCTGTAAACAGCCAATATGTTTGTGAGTTATCATGGATCTTTTAAATGAGTTCTTCCTGGGACGTCCTGTATTGATGGGATTGAACTAGATATTTTCCTCTTTTTTTTAAATTGATTTTTAAAAAAAAATAAAACAAAACAAGACAAACAACATTTAACATGTAGAGGAGCTACCATTGCTCGGCTAAGCATAGAAGTCTTTCTAATACAAAAAAGAATAACTAATTCTGATTCGATCAATACAGAAAGGTAAAAGTTGTTAGTAGCATATCTCTTAATATACTACTATGGTATAAAATCTACTCAATTCAACATTTTTGTTGTATTATTGTAGTTAAAATAATCACAATCAATAAAACTAACACTTATCTATTAAGTATAAGTTTTCTATAGTTCATTTTTATATCATTAATAATCTTTATTAGCATTCCACCAATTATATACTTTTTGCACAAAACGTTTAAGTATATACTGAACTAGATATTTTCCAAGGAACTTCAACTGTAAAATTCTATGATACTCAGGGGTGCATCTTGCAAGTATCTGTTCCTGATCTTCTCAGTTCTAAACTTGGGAGTGATGAACTTCTATATTTTTTGGAGTATAAGACACACCTTAGTTTTGCAGGAGGAAACTAGGGAAAAGAATCTGCTTACCACCAGGTATTCATCTGGGTAGCATCCATAGTCTGGTCAGTTTCAGCACATTGTTTTATCCCCTGGTTAGGGCTTTAAAAACACTTTATTGGGAGAGAGTAATAATGAAAGAGCTTGCAAGCCAGTAAGAGCTGGGAACATCATTAGAACCTGGAAAGAAATATTTGGAGCAAGTAAAACAATGGGAAAAAAACCTGCAAAGACTTAGAGCTCAGAAAACATTATTCCCAGAGAGTAACAATGAAAGAGCTTGCAAGCTTATAAGAGCTGGAACATCCTTAGCACCTGGTTTGGGCTGGAAAGAAACTTATTTGGAGCAAGTTAGAGCAATGAAAAAAAAAAACCTGCAAAGACTTAGGGCTTGGAAAACATTCTTCACAGGGGGAAACAATGAAAGAGTCTGCAAAGTAAGAGCTGGGAAGATCATTAGCACCTAGTTAGGGCTGAGAGTATAAAACACACCCAAATTATCAGCCTCTTTTAGGGAGGAAAAAGGTGTGACTTATACTCCGAAAAATAGTGACTTATACTATACTCTGAATGCTGCACAGATTGTGCAGTGACTAAGAAAGAATTCCCGATGATGTCAGTTTTGCCATTACAGGTAAAAGTTTTTGAGCCCTTGTGGCTCAGATCACCTGGGAGTTGCTCATGTCCTTCTGACATTTTTATATACCATGGGATTACAGCTACAATGATGGTTGCAGCATCAACTTCAACCAGACACACCTCTTGGAATATCAGAGACTATCCTGATGTCACTTGAGTGTGTGCGAATCCACATTGTTCTTCTTATTCAAGGACTTGTTTCTGTGATATTACTCAAGTGGACCTGCTACTGCTTACAGTGGTTTCCTTTGAAGTGCTCATTTGTCAGGGTATCATCCTCCTACCCATCTTTACTATTATTATTTTTTAATTGGACCTAGGAATGGGTATGTTCAATGTTGTAGCAAGCTCATTCTTTGGTCTGCTTGCAGAAGTGACACATTACTAGCCAGAGAAAGACTATTAGAAAAGCTTTAACTACTCTCCTGAAACAAATTTAGGAAGGAGAGGATTTTGACGTGCCGGAATATGGTGCCTTACCGGAGTGTAGCTAACTTTCTTTCTTTCTTTCTTTCTTTCTTTCTTTCTTTCTTTCTTTCTTTCTTTCTTTCTTTCTCATTCATTCATTCATTCAGCTTTCATGCCGCCCTTTTCCTTAGACTCAGGGCGGCTTACAACATGTTAGCAATAGCACTTTTTAACAGAGCCAACCTATTGCCCCCACAATCTGGGTCCTCATTTTACCCACCTTGGAAGGATGGAAGGCTGAGTCAACCTTGAGCTGGTGATGAGATTTGAACCGCTGACCTGCAGATCTAGCAGTCAGCTTTAGTGGCCTGCAGTACTGCACTCTACCCATTGCGCCACCTCGGCTCATTAGTTAGCATATGGAAGGATTGATTCCTCAAAATGACTTGGAGAAAGGTCCATCCCTCCCTCCCTCCCTCCCTCCATCCATCCATCGCTCTGACCATCAGGAATTTTTTCCTTATTTCCAGGCTGAATCTCTCCTTGGTCAGCTTCCATTCGTTGTTCCTTTTGCAGAGGTGTCGGTTAAAGTGCAGTAATAGCTTTAGTATGCATCCACACACATTATTCATGACAGGCTTTTCTGCTGTGGGAGTAGAGTTAACAGGTTAAAATAGTTGCAGGTAAGGAATTGCTAATAATACTATGAAGTGTGACATGCCGAGGGACTTGAGAAATGCTTTTTATAACCACTAAATCAACGATTGAAGAGCAAAATAGGACCCATGGCTCAATCCAACCTGCTCTAACCTGTTATCTAAAATATAAGTAGATGTGGCTTACATTTTAGACAATACTGGCTGGGAATTCTGGGAGTTGTAATCCTTACGCAAATGGCTCATTAGTCAATAATCACAGGAGGAGGATTTTGATTAGTAAACCTTTTTTTCTGTGGACTTTGATACAAATCAAGAAATAGACAATTGCTTGCTTTGAAGTCATGGATTTCCCTATGCAAAAGTTCACCCAACTGTGTCCGAAGGAATCAGCCAACTTTAGATGTCCAAGGCCAACTTTGAAAGAGGGAAGGGCAGCAAAATGAATACTGGGAAATCCTTTCAGATATTTGTGTGTGTGTGTGCATGTGCTTTTTCTGGGGAACCCACACATTGTAAGAGACCGAAGATGCATTCTTCACTTCAACCCTTATTCTGAATCCCCGGTCTGATTCCTCTGCTGCAGTTCGTCTCTACCTAAAATTTTTGTGCAATAGTTCAAACTGTAGATCCTAGAATCTAGAATCCAGGGGAGGATTTTATTCCACAAGACATCCTGCAAAGATTGGCAGGATCACCTCAGAGATATGGATTGCAAAAGCGCACATAGCCAGAGGTCGATCTTACATTCCCTTAAGCAATTACCGGATACTTTTCATTGCCTTTACAGCTGTATTTTGGCTGTCAATAATGGCTTGCAATGGAAAATGACAGGCCACTCTAGACAGGCGGAAGAATTGCATGATGTCAAGGTCGGGAAAAAAAGATATGTGTGTGTGTACACAACACAATATAACTCCAAGTAAATCAAACTTCTGTAAAATCAAACTGTCCACTTAGGAAGCAACATTGATTGATGACAATCAATTTCACATGCTGTTGTGCATATTCAACTTTGTACAGAATGAGAATATTTCATTCATTCAGATCTAGGATGTATTATTTGAGTGTTCCCTTTATTTTTTTGAATAGTACTGTATATATTGCTCAATTTTGATATATATATATACTGTATATATATATACATATACACATACATATGAGTCTGTCTGTCTGTCTGTCTGTCTGTCTGTCTGTCTGTCTGTCTCTATCTATCTATCTATCTATCTATCTATCTATCTATCTATCTATCTATCTATCATTTCTCTATCTCTCTATCGTCCTCTATCTATCATCTATCATCCTCGGAGAGGGGCGGCATACAAATCTAATAAATAAATAAATAAATAAATCTATCTATCTATCTATCTATCTATCTATCTATCTATCTATCTATCTATCTATCTATCTAATCTATCTATCTATCTATCTATCTATCTATCTATCTATCTATCTATCTATCATTTCTCTCTCTATCATCCTCTATCTATCATCTATCATCCTCGGAGAGGGGTGGCATACAAATCTAATAAATAAATAAACCTATCTATCTATCTATCTATCTATCTATCTATCTATCTATCTATCTATCTATCTATCTATCTATCTATCATTTCTCTATCTCTCTATCGTCCTCTATCTATCATCTATCATCCTCGGAGAGGGGCGGCATACAAATCTAATAAATAAATAAATCTATCTATCTATCTATCTATCTATCTATCTATCTATCATTTCTCTATCTCTCTATCGTCCTCTATCTATCATCTATCATCCTCGGAGAGGGGCGGCATACAAATCTAATAAATAAATAAATAAATAAATCTATCTATCTATCTATCTATCTATCTATCTAATATATCTATCTATCTATCTATCTATCTATCTATCGATCTATCTATCTATCTATCTATCTATCTATCTATCATTTCTCTCTCTATCATCCTCTATCTATCATCTATCATCCTCGGAGAGGGGTGGCATACAAATCTAATAAATAAATAAACCTATCTATCTATCTATCTATCTATCTATCTATCTATCTATCTATCTATCTATCATTTCTCTATCTCTCTATCGTCCTCTATCTATCATCTATCATCCTCGGAGAGGGGCGGCATACAAATCTAATAAATAAATAAATCTATCTATCTATCTATCTATCTATCTATCTATCTATCTATCTATCTATCTATCTATCATTTCTCTATCTCTCTATCGTCCTCTATCTATCATCTATCATCCTCGGAGAGGGGCGGCATACAAATCTAATAAATAAATAAATAAATAAATAAATAAATAAATAAATAAATAAATAAATAAATAAATAAATAAATAAATAAATAAATCTATCTATCTATCTATCTATCTATCTATCTATCTATCTATCATTTCTCTCTCTATCATCCTCTATCTATCATCTATCATCCTCGGAGAGGGGCGGCATACAAATCTAATAAATAAATAAATAAATAAATCTATCTATCTATCTATCTATCTATCTATCTATCTATCTATCTATCTATCTATCTATCTATCTATCTATCTATCTCTCATCTACCTACCTACCTACCTACCCATCCATCCATCCATCCATCTATCTTCTCCCTTTTCCTCTTCGATGACAGTGCGATTGTGTGCATGTCCTATTTTTGTGCAGAGATTCAAACTTGGAGTGACTGCATTTTCCAGGTACCCCCCGTGTGAAGGATAAGTAACCCGTGCGGTAAAGAAGGGGCCAGTTGCAAAGCAGTGGCAGGGCACGACCGGACCTCAACCCGGACTGTCTTCAACAAGGAGCGCGTGCTGCCCTCTTTTCCTCCAGAAGAACCCAGCTCACGCGAGGTTAAAAGCAAAGAAAGGCGCTGCCTTGAACACCCGCTCTTCGAATAACCTGCCAGGACCCAATCTCAGGGTTCTGCGTTTCCCTGGCAACAGCAGAAGGCATCCCTAACACCTAAAGCAGAGAATTTCCCCGCTTGGCTCTAAGGTGGTTGCAATGTCATCAGCCGTTTCCTGGGTAACACAGAATCCGGAAGCTAAGTCCTGACAGGTGGGGGGTGGGGAGATGCTGAGTTTGGAAGCCCCCCCCCCTTTCTGTCAGATTGCACGGTTTTTGCTTCATCCACAGCTTTGCGGTGATATGATTGACTTGTACAGATGGAATTTGCGGTGCTCCTGCTTAAGACTCCACCTGGGTTTTCCACCCGCCCACAGCGCGAGAGGGTGTTTCCAAGGCTTAGCAACAGGCTCCCGAGGCTCGGCCAGGAGGCATCCCATAATTCCCCTACCCCCTTGAGGCTGGAAGACCTGAGATAGCCTGGGCACGTCAGCAGAGAATTCTAGCGCTTTCAACCTCCACCTCTTTGGGAAATATCAGGTTGGGGAAGTTAACCCCTTCCACTTTTTACGAGAGTCGCCCAGAAAGTAATGCACCACATTTTTTTTCTTCAACAATTATTTATTGAATGGAATGAAATTTACACACAAGAAAGAATGATGTTTCTTCTACACTCCCTATTTTTCCACGTAATCTCCATCCCTTTCTATGGCCTTCCTCCAGCGAGACACAAGGGTGTGTATTTAATGGGGGTGAACCGAGTATAACCCCAAAATATTTATGTGTGTATGCCATGTTGGTACCACTCCTTGTTCTAATGGCCCTACCGTCTGTTCTTCTGTTCTGTTCTTCTGATGGCCTCACCTTCTGTGCCCATCGACTAACCGTACTTCTATCGAGCCGGGGTGGTGCAGCAGGTAGAGTGCTGTACTGCAGGCCACTAAAGCTTGACTGTAGATCTGTAGGTCAGTGGTTCAAATCTCATCACCGGCTCAAGGTTGACTCAGCCTCCCATCCTCCCGAGGTGGGTAAAATGAGGACCCGGATTGTGCGGGCAATAGGCTGGCTCTGTTAAAACATGCTATTGCTAACATGTTGTAAGCCACCCTTACTCTAAGGAGAAGGGTGGCATAAAAATCAAGTCAAATCAATCAATCAATCAATCAATCAATCAATCAAACAATAAAAACTGCAGATTCTCCATAAACTGTACACAAATGTTTGTGAATGTTCCCAACAGTTTCTTTCTCCGCAGTGAGAAATTCAATGACGACATCACAGATGCCATTTCGAAACACTGCTACAGCTATCTATCAGTCTGAAGAAACGCAAAATTTATACACACACACACACTCCTGAAAATTTCACATTCGTACCATTACTGTAAGCTGAGAAAAAAATGTGGTGCGTTACTTTCTCGGCAACCCTCGTAAAAGACCCACTTGTTCGGTTCCTTCCCGATACTAAAAATCGTGATTTGAGATAAGTCACCTGGCACTTAGCGATCAAGGTACCCTCCTCTATGAAGTATCCCCCATAGGAATGACAATTTCTCATGGCAGTTGTAATTGTGGAGTACAGCCTCTTTATGTTGGGAGCAATAGGCTAACCCTGTAAACTTAGAGAGGGTTGTAAAGCACTGTGAAGTGGTATATAAGTCTAAGTGCTATGGCTATTTGTCTTCAGGCATTGTGTTCAAGCCTGGGGTGTTTCTAGAGTGTGGTTCAAGGTTGCATGCATGAGCACAAACTGGTAGTGATGGGATTTGAGACTCACTACTGTTGTGAAGGCCCCTGGATTAAGATCAAACGTTGAATTCAGCTTCAATCACAACATCACAAGAGCATGCAACAGATTCAAACTTAATATTAAGCGCTCCAAACTTGACTGTAAAAAATATGACTTCAGCAACCGAGTTGTCGAAGCATGGAACTCATTACCTGACTCAGTAGTGTCAGCCCCTAACCCCCAACATTTTTCCCTTAGACTATCCACGATTGACCTCTCCAGGTTCCTTAGAGGTCAGTAAGGGGCGTATATAAGTGCACTGATGTGCCTTCCGTGCCCTGTCCAATTGTCTCTCCTTATCTCATTTATCTTTTCTTCCTTTCAAATTTCTTCTGTTCGTTTCTCTAGTTATATTACTACATATCTATTCTCTTCTATGTGTATTATGTATTGGACTAACTAACTAACTAACTAACTAACTAACTAACTAACTAACTAACTAACTAACTAAATAAATAAATAAATAAATAAATAAAATTTAAAGGCAGCCTTGTAGAAGGGGAGCTGTGTTAATCTGAGTCTCTGGAGAGGGGCGGCATACAAATCCAATAAATAAATCCAATAAATAAATCTAGGGCAGGGGCAGGTAAAGTTGGCTCTCTTATGACATGTAAACTTCAACTCCCAGAATTCCTGAGCTAGCATGATTGGCTTAGGAATTCTGGGAGTTGAAGTCCACAAGTCATAGAAGAGCCAACTTTGCCTGCCCGTGATCTAGGATAGCCAAAATTTAGAAAGATTCTTGTAACACCTTTCAAGACCAGAGGTAAAAGAGCCATGGTGGCACAGTGCGGTACTGCAGGCTACTTCTGCTGACTGCTGGCTGCCTACAATTTGGCAGTTCAAATCTCAACAAGTTCAAGGTCGACTCAGCCTTCCATCCTTCCAAGGTGGGTAAAATGAAGATGCAGATAATTGAGGACAATAGGCTGACTCTGTAAACTGCTTGGAGAGGGCTGCAAAGCACTGTGAAGCGGTATATAAGTCTAAGTGCTGTTGCTATTATACCTTAAAGACACTTGCAATTAGAGCAGTGTTTCTCAACCTTGGGCGTTTGAAGATGTGTGGACTTCAACTCCCAGAATTCCCCAGCCAGCAACGCTGGCTGGGGAATTCTGGGAGTTGAAGTCCACACATCTTCAAACACCCAAGATTGAGAAACACTGAATTAGACGCTCAAGTTTCTAGTGGCTCTTAAGTCTAATTTTTTTTGTCTGAAAAGATTGAATCATCTTTTTTTACATTCTTTCGCATTGAGGTTGTTTTTCTTTTAATTAAATTATTTCCCATCCAACCATTCCTTGGGGGGAGGGGAAGAGGCTAAAAGATGCTTTCCCCTTTTATCTTCTTGATGCTTCCTCATTCTCTAGTAGCTTTCATAATGCAGGTTGTTTTTTACTTCTGTCTTTCTTCTTCTTCCAGAAAATCTACTCAGCGTCATCATTTTGTAATCAGTTTTTACAATGCACATTTCCTTGTTAATATTCCACGGCGAAACCTGATAAAACGTGGCCCTGAAATATATCTTAGTCAACAATCTACTGAATCTACAATGACCCAAAAAGACCTCTTACAAGAGGAGTCAAAGAAAGAGAGAGAAGAATAACTTGGCAGATAGCTTTGAAACTATGCTAGCTTCACTTGTTCAGAGAGTGAGGCAGTTGTCACATTGATAGATATAACATCTCCATCAATCTGCCCTAGGTTTTCAACCCTATTAAGCCACTCAGAGAGGCTTGGTTGTATATTATTGAGCGGCTTATCTTCAACAAAGGAGGTAGAGATATAATAGTTTTATTCTTGGCAAGAATCTCTCTCTCTCTCTCTTTTTTGGCTCTCCTTTGGCTTTTCAGTAGGCCATAAGAGAAGCATCTTGCAAGCCAAGCCGCATTTATTCCCACTCTGTTGCCTGAGTAGATTCGTTGGTCCTTTCCAATGGCTTAGCTGGGTCTTCTCCCGAATCCCTCTTCTCAGTTCAGCTCAGTTCCTCCCTTGCGGAGCTCAGAAGATGCCTTCTTGGTGAAGCCAGCACGAATCCCAGCGGCTGATTAGGTCCCACAGAGTTGGCCTTCTCCGGGTCCCATCGACAAAACAATGCCATCTGGCGTGACCCAGGGGAAGAGCCTTCTCTGTGGCAGCCCCGGCCCTCTGGAATCAACTCCTCCCGGAGATTCGAATTTCCCCCACCCTCCCCGTCTTCCGCAAGATGTTAAAGACTCACCTATGCTGCCACGCATGGGGAGATTAACTCCCCCCTCTTCTGACTCTAGCTCTTGAGAATGGTATGACTGTGTTGTATTGATTGTTTTTAATATTAAGGGGTTTTAATTCTATTTTTTATTTGTATTCCTGTTACTGTATTTGTTATTGTTGTGAGCCACCCCCAGTCTTCGGAGAGGGGCGGCATACAAATCTAATAAATTTGAGCCGGGGTGGCGCAGCGGGTAGAGTGCTGTACTGCAGACCACTGAAGCTGACTTGTAGATCTGAAGGTCAGCGGTTCAAATCTTATCACCGGCTCAAGATTGACTCAGCCTTTCATCCTTCCGAGGTGGGTAAAATGAGGACCCGGATTGTGGGGGCAATATGCTAGCTCTGTTAAAAAGTGCTGTTGCTAACATGTTGTAAGCTGCCCTGAGTCTAAGGAGAAGGGCAGCATAAAAATTGAATAAATAAATAAATTAAACTAAATAAATAAATAAATACATACATAAATAAATGCATAAATAATAATAATAATAATTATTATTATTATTATTAATTTTTATTTATTTATTTATTGGATTTGTATGCCACCCCTCTCCGCAGACTCGGGGCAGCTAACAACAGTAACAAAACAGCATATAACAATAATCCAATACTAAAAACAGTTAAAAACCCATTATTATAAAAACCAATCATACATACAATATTGTTGTTGTTGTTGTTGTTGTTGTTGTTGTTGTTATTATTATTATTATTATTATTATTATGTCAATACAACACAGCAAATGAGATCACTATGCTGGATTTCGTTTCCTGTGTTGTATTGACATAATAATAATAATAATAATAATAATAATAATAATAATAACAACAACAATAATAATAATAATAATTTATTAGATTTGTATGCCGCCCCTCTACAAAGATGATGATGATGATTATTATTATTATTTATATGTGTATGTGTGCATGTGTGTGTGTGTGTGTGTGTGTGTGTGTAAAACTTTCCTTGCCATCAGGCAGGCAAGTCATTTAACGATGAGGTCAAGGAAAATTCATTGCTTGGACTGCTGTAGTGAGCTGTCCTAGCCTTGCGCAGCTGTGCCTGGCTGGAGATAGAGACTAGAACTGAATTGAATGTGCGTCTTTGGGGGAATGCCTGATGGCTCATCCGTTCTTTGCCCGGCATGGAGGGACTTTCCTGAATTCTCAACGCGCAGACCATCGAGCCGTGTTGCCGACTCTCTTCTGCATGTCTAGACTATCCCAGCCTTCCTCACCTCCTTGGGCTACACGGAATGAATGCAGACAAAGTACCGAGGATATAAGGGGATGTGGGTGGTAGTGATGGGGCATGGCAGTCAGATGTCTAATCATTGTTTGGGTGTGGATTTGGGCCTCGTCTAGACATGCAGGAGAGAAAGCAATAAAATCCTGTGATAGCTGGATGCAATGGAGAATTCTAAATAACAAAGGGGTAACGATAGCAGGGCACCGAAATGATAAAACGGTGTTCCTTACAGATTGCTTTTCAGGATTTTCTACGTTTTGTTTAAAAATCCTTTTAATTTTTTTACTTTTTAAGTTTTTTACTCACAAATAAAAAACAATACAATTCAAAAATCAATAAACAACAATTACAAACATAATTAGAAGAAAGAAAAGAAAGGAGGAAGGAGAAAAAAAGGAAAAAACAGGGCAAGAGAAGAGGATCGAGAGAAAGGGAAAGAGAGACAAAAAGAGAAAAAAATAGGGGCAAAAGATAAGAAAATAAATAAAGGAAAACAGTTACATAGCACGTCATTATCATGTTGTTTGCATTCTTTGTGAATCAAAAAGCAAACTCTATATATCTCCTTATTGCTTTGCCTAGTCCGTATATCAATTATTTACATTTTCATTATGTTATTTATAGTTATCAGTTCTATCCATATATTATTATTTATTTATTGGTTATTTCTTCCGGTTTCAAGACATTTATAAAGATTTTCCCAAATTGTGTAAAAGTCTTTCTCTTGTAGTTCAAATGTGTGCCTGGACATTTCAGCACAGTCCATAAGTTTATTTATAATCACATTGTCTGTTGGGAGATTATTGTCCTTCCACATAAAATCCTTTTTAACGTAGACGGGGAGTTTTAAAAATGAAATTTCCTCACTACAGACTGGAAAAGTTTAAACCAGGCTGCTACTTCTTGACCATCGTTTTCAGGACTGTACTAGATTTTTAAGATTGATAAAGGGAATAAAGGGTGTGTTCTATTTTTATTTTTTGTTGTGTGTGCGTATTTGAGGGTTGCAGTCTTGCAAACGGTTACACTTGATTGCGGTGCATCCTTCTTCCCGCTGCATGGTGTAGAAAAAGCAATTCTGAAGTGACAGACAGAATGAACCTTGGACGAAATCCAAGGTTCTCATTGGAAGAGGAGGAGGAGGAGGATAGGAGGAGGAGAAGAATAGATTTATATAGGAACCAAAATCAGAAATACTCAAGGCAGTATCCGAAAAGATGCAAAAGATATAACTATACTCAAAAATATTAAAAGCCAGGGAAGTATGCAAACAAAATGCCAAACCCCTTTACTGGTTACAAATTACTGGCTTTCCATGGTTGTGCAGTAAATATTACTTTACTAGAGGAATAAAAACCTGCCGTGTCATGGATTGGCATCCACTGTGTTTCCACAACCGCCCCAAACTATGTATAACAGTGAGAAATGGGTACAAGTAGTCCTTGACCTATGACTACATAATTTATGCTGTTAAATGGGACATTTGTTAAGTGAAATCTCTCCCTATCTGCCTCTCCCCCTTTTCTCTTTAAGAACATAAGAACATAAGAAGAGCCATGCTGAATCGGACCAAAGCCCATCGAGTCCAACATTCTGTGTCACACAGTGGCCCATGGGGTACATGGGGATCTTGAGCAGAAAGAGAAGGCAAAACCCTCCCTTTCCTTTGACCCCCAACATAGAGGCGGCACTTAGACATCTGTTTCAATAACCACTGATACACTTGGCATCCATGAATCTGTCTAATCCTGCCTTGAAGCTATCAAGGCTGACAGCTGTCACGACCTCTTCTGGAAAGAAATTCCATAAACCAGCGACCCTCTGGGTGAAGAAATATTTCCCTTGATTTGTCCTCACTTTCTTACCTATGAGCTTTAGGGAGTGCCCCCTTGTCCTAGTATTGTGTGATAGAGAAAAAGAATTTTTCTCTATTCATCTTTTCTATCCCATGCATGATTTTATACACTTTGATCAAGTCCCCTCTTAAACACCGTCTTTCAAGGCTGAAGAGACCAAGGCGTTGCAACCTGGTTTCATAAGGGAGGTGCTCCATTTCCTTGATCATTCTTGTTGCCCTTTTTTGCATTCTTTCTCTCTCACCTTCTCCCTCCCTCTCCCACCTATCTCTGTGTTTCTCATTCTTGGCAACTTGAAGATGCCTGGACTTCAACCCCCAGAATTCCCCATCCAGATAGGGAATTCTGGGAATTGAAGTCCAGACATCTGGAGTTGAAGTGCAGGCTTCAACTCAAGTTGCCAAGATTGAGATGCAAGTACTCTGGAGGAATGCATGGGATGTTTGCCAGGCTGTGGGCTGTGCCTGTGACTCAGTCCGTTAGACTACTTGTTTGGGCCTCTGTTTCCCAGGAAAAGCCAGGAGGAATATACGGGTGAACAATTCTCCCATATTGTCTCTTAGCCAAGGGAGCGGCAGGACTCTGCGGCTTGGCTCTTACGCTGAGAACTAGCAGGGCCAAGCCCCCTCTGACTGTTTGTGTCCAAGAATGCAAGCTGGACTTTAGAATGCCACGGTCAATAGTCCAAGCCTAGCATCAACCCCAAGCTTCTTGGAGGATCCTAACTACTCACTTCGCTAATTCTAACTGACTCTTCCTTCAAACTTCTGATCCTGTTTTCTCATGAGATAGAAAAGGTGGATAGAGAAAAATTATTTTCTCTATTATACAATACTAGGACAAGGGGGCATTCCCTAAAGCTCACAGGACAAATAAAGGGAAATATTTCTTCACCCAGAAGGTCCTTGGTTTATATAATTCACTTCCAGAAGAGATCGTGACAGCTGTCAGCCTTGATAGCTTCAAGGCAGGGTTAGACAGATTCATGGATGCCAAGTGTATCAGTGGTTATTGAAACGGATGTCCAAGTGCCGCCTCTATGTTGGTTAAGGCAGGCAGGATTCCCTTGGGTACCATTTTTGGGAGGTCAAGGGAAAGGGAGGGTTTTGCCTTCTCCTTCTGCTCAAGATCCCCATGGACAATTGGTGTGCCACTGTGTGACACAGAATGCTGGACTCAATGGGCTTTGGCCCGATTCAGCATGGCTCTTCTTATGTTCTTATGCTCTTAAACTGTGATTTTAAGTGCGCATTCACAATTTCCCAAACCCTTTATAGAGGTGCAAATTTTCTGTGCGGCAGTCTTAGAACAGGAGATCTTCCAAAATGAGAAGTACCTAACACGCTCCTAGCTCAGTAATCTGCTAAAACAACTGTACTGGGTTCATACTTGGTTCAATTCATTCTAAACAGGCCATTTTCCTTACAGGCTAATAAAGAGTGTGAGTTCATATATGCATGTGAGAATATCTGTATTCTTAAAAGTGAGGTATTTATCACTTGGCACCTAACTCAGATGTCCTCAAACTTGGCAGCTTTAAGACTTGTGGACTTCAACTCCCAGAATACTCCAGCCAGCTATTCTCCGTAGTTGGCTGGAGAATTCTAGGAGTTGAAGTCCACAAGTCTTAAAGATGCCAAGTTTGAAGACCTCTGCACTAAGCCAACCCGTGCAGGCTTCACTGACTACACTATATACGGTCCTTAAACGTGGTTTGTAAGCCACAGAGTTGGGGTTCTCACATGCTATGCTAAATTTAAGCAAACCCACAGTAATGCTGTACTGAGTTGTGCAAATCTGCCCCTTGTGTTTTTCTGAATGGTGCTTGGTTTATGGCACAAGAAAACATGCTCACTCAAAAACGAGCTATAGGTTGTTTATAACCAACTTCCAGTGGAGATGGTAGGTCAGTCATCAGTAATTGAGTTTAACTTGACAAAAATTTTAAAAAAACAACTTCTTGGATAAGAAATAAAACGTCTTCAAAGAAAAACCAGAAAGTCCAGTTGCCTCTTGAAAAAGTATCTTTATGGTAGGGAAACACAAAGCATCCTTAAAAGGACCAGCATTTAAAGGGCAGAAAAAGAGGCAAAAGATTAAAAAAAAAAGCTTGCTCAAGTCTTGGTGATTCCATGGACATATTTGGATGTTTGCCATAGTCTCTTTCAAACCTATGGTTTGATCATCTTCCCAATCCTAGCCTATAGCTCTGGGATTTCCTGATGGGATCCAGTGAAGGGCTGCAAAACTTTTTACTACCACACTGTGGGTGTGGCTTACTTTGTGGGTGTGGCTTGCCAGCCATGTGACAAGGTGGGAGTGGTTTGATGATCATGTGACTGGTGGAGTGGCTTAAAGGTCATGTGACTGGCTTAAAAGTGGCCAACTTAATTCATAAAATCAACTTACTAATTTAAATGAAAAGAAGAATTTTGTTTTATGTAATTTAAATGTTATAAAAAAAATAAAATAATCTAATATATTTAAACATTTCCATATCATTTAAATTTTATTTTTCTTTTGATTATCCATATATAAACTTTGTTCCAAATAGTCTAAAATTCTGATTCTTCTTGATTGTTCAACCGTCTTGTCTTCATATATTCTTTTTCTGTATTAAAATAGACTTCTAAGATAAGTGGGGTAATTGTAACCCCGACTATATGTTAAATGTATGTATGTCTGTTTGTTATTTTTATGAAAAATTAATAAAGTATATTTTTAAAAAAGTGGCCAACTTGACACCACTCATGTCAAGGGTTTGGATTTGGGTGCCTAGCCTCCCCTCCCCTCAAAGAGATACAATTATCCTCTCTATTTACTATTACTGAACATCCAAAACATACTATTTAATTCTATGTATATATACCATAGGTGTACATACATATTACACACAGGCACACAAAAATATACATTATCTGCTATATAAACTGTATGTACAGACACGCACGCACAGTTTTTTTACTGCAATAGAAAAAACATACCCACTGTGTACCTGAAAACTGTACCTGACCCTACCTGTAGGAGCCCATCGCTGATGGGATCCCGTGAAATCTTGACTGACCTCCTGCCTCGCTTGGCTTGCTTGCTTTTTTTGGGTCAACCAAGGTCAGTTAGATATTGCCACCTGCAAGAAAAGGAGGCCAGCTTTCATTTCCTGCTTATGAGTCTATGTGTTTGCGTGTATGAACTCATACACCCCCATACCACACACTCCTTCCTTGTTAAGGATTAATACTGATGGTTAGGACTGATGGGGTTTGTGAAGATGTGTCTGTGGTGAACAGATGTTATTTTATTCATGAGCAAAAAGTGTTCCAGGAGTTTTTTCCTCCTAACTATTGATAACAATGTCATATTGATCATGGACATGTTATTTAAGGATTCCTTTAGTGGGTCATGTCTGGCTGTGGTCTTGCACAAGAGGCGGGAGGGGTGGGAGCATCTGGGCATGGAAGCTACAGGGTGAGGGCAGCCGTTGCCCCCTTGCCAGAAGTAGTGCCATTTCTTACCAACCCGGCACACCCATCCCCTGGAGAAGGGTGAGGGTGGCTGTAAATGGACTTGCTCCATCCGTTTTGTACCAAAACTGATGTATCATCTTCCCCTTCTTCCCACGCTTGGTGATGTATTGATAGTGGGTTTTCCCCCTGCTCTCTCTCCTTTTTTTCCTTGCCTGTTTTAACTTTCATGCCCTTTCCAGCATAGATGCAGCTACAACCAAAGCATTCCCAAAAGTTAGTTCAACTGTATTATTCATTAATAAAGAATTCCTATTCTATTCTATTCTATTCTATTCTATTCCATTCCATTCCACTCCACTCCACTCCAACCACATTCTACTCTACTCTACTCTACTCTACTCTACTCTGCCCTGCCCTGCCCTGCTCTACCCTACCCTACCCTACCCTACCCTACTCTACTCTACTCTACAATGCCCTGCCCTGCTCTGCTCTGCCCTACCCTACCCTACCCTACTCTACTCATATTCTTTTCTCTTCTAATTCTCTTCCCTTCCCTTCAATTCTATTCTACTCTATATTCTGTTCTGTTCTATTCAGGATTGTCAAACTCAAGGCTTGAGGGGCCACCTTGAAAACAGCAAAGGCCTGGCCTGCAGTGCCTTTGTCAGGGAAAATGGAGCTCGTGATGGCTATGGGCATTCCTCTTGAGCTCTATTTTCACTGGCAGAGGTTTTGCAGGAGGCTTTCATACCTGAAAATGGAGCTCGGAAGCCCGTTTTTGCGGGCAGAACACTTGGGTGCCCCCAACATGAGTGACATCGATCCACCCCCCACCGAGGTCAAACACATCCCTGATGTGGCCCTCAGTGAAATTGAGATTGACACCCCTGGTTTAAACCAAGCAGAGCTTTGAATATTTGTGATACATCCATCCATCTTACATCCATCTTTGTGATATATGCATCCATCTCACACTCCCGCTGCTACTGGTGTGCTGTGGATGACTGGCGGATGCATGCATGTGCTCAAGTGAGACCTTGCTTCAGCGCATGCGCAGGAAGCAAAATTTCTCAAGGGGACACGCATGCATGTGAGATTTTGGCGATGCGCAGAAGGGGACATGCATGTGTGTGAGATTTTGGCGATGCGCAGAAGCAAAAAAAATCACCAAAATCTCATGGTGCATGCGTCCCTGTTTGAGATTTTGCTCCCTACGCATGCGCAGAAGCAAGATCTCAGTGGGTGCACCCGTCTGTCACCCAAAATTGTGCACGCAGCTCAATTTTCGCTACCAGTGCGGTGCCTTTATCCGTATTGGTAGCAACCCATCCATCTGTAAACGTTTCCTCCCCTCTTGTATCCTGCCGGCCTCAAAGCACCGGCTTCTTTCAGCAGATAAAGTTGAAATGAAGACAGGGCGTTGGAAGATTGAGATCAGCTCTTATCTCAGTAGGAGTGGCATATCTGTTTCTTCAGAGAGATTAGGCCTCACCTCCAGTTTATAGCTTGATTCGGCAGCGATCTTCCCTCCCCATAAACAGGGCTTGCCACCAAGATCATGGATGAAAATATCCAGTGGTACCTCTACTTAAGAACTTAATTCGTTCCGTGACCAGGTTCTTAAGTAGAAAAGTTCTTAAGCAGAAGCAATTTTTCCCATAGGAATCAATGTACAAGCAAATAATGCGTGCAAACCCATTAGGAAAGAAATAAAAGCTTGGAATTTGGGTGGGAGGAGGAGGAGGAAGAAGAGGAGGAGGACAGTTGCTGCCGAAGGAAGAAGGTGAGGTGAGGGGAATCAAAAAATACACCTGGCGTGAGGCTGCCTCCCATACACTGTGCCAGAGAGAGAAACCCAGGGGGAATGGCAGGAAACTGGCCGGGCCTTTGTGCTGCTCTCAAATTTCCTGGGAAATTTTTCTGGGCTCGGTTTCTTAAGTGGAAAATGGTTCTTAAGAAGAGGCAAAAAAAAATCTTGAACACCCGGTTCTTATCTAGAAAAGTTCTTAAGTAGAGGTGTTCTAAAGTAGAGGTACCACTGTATATTGGATGGTCATAGGGCCATCTTAGATTTCGTGCCCAAGCCTTTCTCAGTTCAGGGATCAAAATCAAAGCTTACCAAGGAGATGGTTATTTAGCTTCCATTTGACCACATCCAATGAAAGGGAGCACACCGTTTTCCTAGTAATTGATTCTTGAGTGGATCTGCTGTTGTGGATAGGAATTTCTTTGACTAATAATATTCAGCTGAAATGGGCTTTCATCTAAGGCCATGGAGGACAAATCTTCTCTGGGACCCATCTTTGGGATTTAAAAACTGCTATCATATCTCCTTTCGTCTTCTGGATAAAGATGCCCCAGTCTTCTTTCTGGCTTCATAAAATTTAATTTCTTGTCTCCTCTTGGCCATTATTTTTGCCTTATTTGGACAAATCAAATTTCTTATGGATGGTAATAACATCAATGTAAATAACACCATTTATTTGGGTGCATCATTTCTCAGCATATGCCCAAATTCCCTAACCATTCTAACCCTAACCAATGTGATTATGAATTCTGGGAAATGCAGTCCTAATATATGTATGTATGTATGTAGGTATGTATGTATGTATCTACGGAGAAGGGCGGCATACAAATCTAATAAATGTATGTATGTATGTATGTATGTATGTATGTATTATGTATGCATATACACATATACATACATACATACATACATACATACATACATGTACAGTGATCCATCGATTTTCGCGATCTCGTTCTTCGCGAAACGCTATATCGCAATTTTTCCCACCCGATGACGTCACTCTCTTCCTTCCTTTCTCATCTTTCTTTCTCTCTCTCTTTCTCTATCTTGCTTCTTCCTCTCTCACACTCTCTTCCTCCCTCTCTCATCTCATTCTTTCCTTCTCTCTCTTTCTCTATCTCTCCCCCTCTTGCTGGCGGGCGGCGGGCGGGCGGCGGGCGAGCGGGGGCATCAGCGAGGAAGACCCAGGGAAGGTTCCTTCGGCCGCCCAGCAGCTGATCTGCTCGGCAGCGCAGCGAGGAGCTGAATCGGGGTTTCCCCTTTGCGTGGGCAGTGGGGAAACCCCGATCTTCGTCTGCTCGCTGCTGCTGCGCTGCCGAGCAGATCAGCTGCTGGGCGGCCGCAGCAGCAGCGAGCAGACGAAGATCGGGGTTCCCCCGCCGCCCACGCAAAGGGGAAACCCCGATTCGGCTCCTCGCTGCGCTGCCGAGCAGATCAGCTGCTGGGCGGCCGAAGGAACCTTCCCTGGGTCTTCCCCGCCGCCCACGCAAACTCCACCATCTGCGCATGCGCAGCCATGAAAAAAGGGCGCGCATGCGCAGATGGTGTTTTTACTTCCGCAACCCTACATCGTGAAAAATCGATTATTGCGAGGGGTCTTGGAACGGAACCCTCGCAATAATCGAGGGATCACTGTATATGCAGTGATGGGCTACCAAAATTTTTACTACCACACTGTGGGTGTGGCTTATGCATTTTGTTTCAACATCTTTCAGTGCAAATTGGGTGCTCGGGGTGGAGCTCCAATTTTTGCTACCGGAACTGCGTTCCTGACCATTCCGGTAGGAGCCCCTCACTGTGTATATGTATAATTTTCCAGGCTGGGCAAAACTAGTTAGCTCTATTTCTGTATAGGCTGAGTGGAGATTGTAGGAACTAAAGTGCATTACTCTAGATCAGGGGTCTCCAACCTTGGCAAATTGTGAACTTCGACTCCCAGAATTCCTCAGCCAGTTTTGTTTTGCTGGCTGAGGAACTCTGGGAGTTGAAGTCCACAAGTCTTAAAGTTGCTGAAGTTGGAGAGCCCTGCTTTGCGGAACATTGAAACACAGGAGGCTACTTTAAGGGAACAAATGTACAAATTTCATTTTTAATTTTAGAAAAGCCCAGAATCATATAGCTGGAAGGGATCTTGGGAGGCCCATGACAGGAGTACTTATACCATCTATATCAGTGTTTCCCAACCTTGGCAACTTGAAGATATCTGGACTTCAACTCCCAGAATTACCCAGTCCAGATATCTTCAAGTTGCCAAGGTTGGGAAACACTGATCTATACCATCTTCTAAAGGTGGAGGCACCTTTCAAATTCCTGTACAGAATTTGTTACAGCAGGAACACTTTTATGAAATCAACATGCTTGATTTTTTTTAAAGGTAATTCTTAAAACATAGGCACATGCACTCCTCCTTCGCAGATCAATTTCCAAAGAATTAAGATATCCAGAAGTTTGCTGTTGAGTGTCAGTGGGATTGGAGATGGGAGGGAGGAAGTGGTCTGTGTTAGAATCTTGAGGCTGGCTATTTTTACACAGTCCATTGAAAAATTGCAAACAAACAAACACTTTCCAGACCAAAGACCATGTTGCACAGCACATAATTTTTTAAAAAAGTAGCAGGTGGGTGGGCAGGACAAGAACAAAATTGATTTCATTTCATTTAAAATGAAGTGATTAAAATTAACTGTAAGTCCAGTGTAAATTAGTCTGATTAAAATTAAATATGTCCAGTATGAATTAATTTAATTAAAACTAAATGTGGTTAATAGAATTAACTCTCCACCCCTGGGTTTGATTGGTTTCCCTTACTGACTGTTAAAAATTACCATTTAGTAATGACTTTTGGAGGTTTCCAAGTTCTGCCACAACTTGTGGGAACCTCGCGCATCCCTGTGAAATTAAATAAATGCCCCTTGATAAAGGAGCATAAATAGGAAGGAACAGGGGTGAAATTTATTATTATTATTATTTATTTATTTATTGGAGTTTTATGCCACCCCTTTCCAAGGACTCGGGGTGGCTTACAACCTGCGAAAAGATACAATAAAATAAAGTAGCTTTGATCCAATTAATTGAAACTAAGTATTTAGTGTAAAATTCCAATGTTATTTTAAAAATACCCACTCAACAATCATACATAACATTCGTCAGCCAGGGGGCCTAAGATATAATCGCCCCAAGCCTGGCAGCATAAATGAGTCCTAAGACTCTTGTAGAAGGCGAGGAGGGTGGGGGCAGTGCAAATCTCTGGGAGGAGCTGATTCCAGAGGGCCGGGGCCCCCACAGAGAAGGCTCTTCTCCTAGACCCCACGAAGCAGCATTGTCTAGTTCAGTCTTTCCCAACTTTGGCAACTTGAAGATATTTGGACTTCAACTCCCAGAATTCCCCAGCCAGCGACTGCTGGCTGGGGAATTCTGGGAGTTGAAGTCCAAATATCTTCAAGTTGAATGGAGCTAGAATGGAGTATTTACTGACCAGATGCCCTTCCTGTCATCATTACGGAGTTTGGTTCGGCGGATATATTCTCATTATGCCCAGAAAGAGAAATATCTGCCTCTACCTAGGATCATACACACAGCCTACTGATTGTGAGGCAAGAGCTCTGCCTGTAGGCCACCTCACCACTCCACAATCTTTCACTTAGTGACCGTTCAAAATTACAGTGCTGATAAAAGTGACTTGTGACATCAGTTTTTTCCATTTAACAAGCTTTAAGGCAGTGTTTCCCAACCTTGGCAACTTAAAGATATTTGCACTTCAACTCCCAGAATTTCCCAGCCAACGAATGCTGGCTGGGGAATTCTGGGAGTTGAAGTCCTGATATCTTCAACTTGCCAAGGTTGGGAAACACTGCTTTAAGGCAACCCCCACGTTCATGCGATCAAAATTCAGATGCTTGGCCAACTGACTCATAGTGATGACAGTTGAGACCTTCTGACAAGCCAAACCAAATTGATTTAACAACTGCAGTGATTCACTTAACAACTGGAGCGAGGCTAAAAAACGGGCAACTTTCACTTAACAACTGTTTTGGCTCAGCGATGGAAATTTGGGGCATAGTTGTGATTGTAAGCAGTGAAGGGCTACCAAATTTTTTACTACCACCCTGTGGCCGTGGCTTATGCATTTTCTTTCAACATGTTTCAGTGCAAATTGGGTGCTCTGGGGTGGAGCTCCATTTTCGCTACCCCACTGCGTCCCCCCGTATCTGGGCAGTAGCCCACCCCTGGTCGTAAGTCTCCTGTGTACTGTATATTTAGGCCACAACCTCCTTGCCCACCAGGGGCAGATTGGTACCGCTGCTGCTATTGGTGCGCTGCGCATGCAACTTCTATTCTCTTGTGTGTGCGCACGCGCTACCAGTGTGTTTTTGTTTCTGCGCATGTAGAGGGGATACATGCCTTGTGAGGGGATACACACCTGTGTGAGATTTTGGTGGGTTTTTTCTGCTTCCACGCATACACAGAAGCAAACAAATTTGCAAACATCTCTCACGTGCATTCTCTTGCAAAAGTTTGCTTCTGCGCATGGGCACGAAACAAAAATACAGGGAAAGAGCCTTCTCTGTGGCGGCCCCAGCCCTCTGGAACCAACTCCCCCCCAGAGATTAGAACTGCCCCCACCCTCCTTGCCTTTCGTAAACAACTTAAAACCCACCTCTTCTGCCAGGCATGGGGGAATTGAGATCCTCTTTCCCCCTAGGCCTTTACAATTCTATGCATGGTATGTATGTATGTATGTTTGGTTTTTATATTAATAGATTTTTAATCATCAATACCAAATTACTATTGTACACTGTTTAATTGTCGCTGTTAGCCGCCCCAAGTCTCTGGAGAGGGGCGGCATACAAATCCAATAGATAGATAGATAAATAGATAGATAGATAGATAGATAGATAGATAGATAGATAGATAGATAGATAGATAGACAGACAGACACACACACACACACATACATACATACATACATACATACATACATACATACATACATGTGTGCATGCAAGAGAATAGGAGCTGCACATGCAGCACAACATTTGGTACTGATGCACCATCCTTTACTGTACTGTAGCAACCCACTACTGATGCCCCCTGTGCTCTTGTTATCTACCCAGAGAAGGGGGAATGGATGATCTGCTAAGACCTCCTCCGTGGCCGAATGCCTGGTTTTGTGTGCAGGCTTGGAAGAAGACCAGATTTTTAGATCATGGGGTGGGAAAATAAAAAAGCTGGCTCTTCCTCAAAGGGATTTTGCTTCATGGCCGGCCGCTCCCCTATCCAAGCGCTTTTGGACGGGAATTCTGCTGGAGTTCCCACAGGGAATGGCTCTCAATCTCTCTTTGTGAATGAATATTTTTCTCTGCGGGACTTTGCCCTTTCTGTTTCGGCCTGCATTGTATGTACTATAAGGAAGGAGGAGAGGAAAATCTCTCCAGAGGCAAGGTTTAAGCCAGGGGTTCCCAAACTTGGGAACGTTAAGACTAGTGATGGGCGAACCGAACCTGCACAATTCGGGTCCGTACCGAACTTTGCAGTGTTTGGTATGCCGAATACGAACCCGGTTTTTTTTCAAACTTTGGGCAAAGTTTGGGGTCGTGTTCAGCGTTCGGAGCTTTGACGTCACCGGCAGGTTGCTAAGGATGCCAAGGTGATCACTTCCTGTTTATTTTTACGTGAAAGGACCGTCCTTTGCTTGCAGCGCCGCTGTGGTGTCCTTTTTCGTAAAAATAACAAAATAACCTCCCTTTGAAGGAACTGGGGAATCCCTCCCACGAAGAGATTCTGGGGGCGGAGCTTTGACGTCACCGGCAGGTTTCTAAGGATGCCAAGGTGATCACTTCCTGAATTCCATGGAATCCAGGAAATGATCACCTTGGCGTCCTTAGCAACCTTCCGGTGATGTCAACGCTCCGTCCCCGGAATCTCTTTGTGGGAGGGATTCCCCGTTCGGGTTCGAGTTCGAGTTCGGTTCGGGTTCAGCCGAATTTTGCGTAAAGTTTGTCCGAACTTGCCGAACCCGAACACCGGTGGGTTCGTCCATCACTAAGTTAAGACTTGTGGGCTTCAATTCCCAGAATTCTCCAGCCAGCTATGCTATCTGGAGAATTCTGGGAGTTGGTCCACAAGTCTTAAAGTTGCCAAGTCTGAAGACCTCTGATTTAAGCCCTACCTGTGTTCAGTGTTCTCTCTAAATTTTTTGGGGGGTGAGCGGAAAAGTATAGTGTCTGAGCGGCAGTCCCTTCGGGACTGGGCGGCACAGAAATAATAATAAAATTTCCCTCTCGGCTTCTGGGCAGGTTTGGAAAACTCTGAGTTGATGATGATTTTTAAGTGAGCGATTGCTCACTGCT
The DNA here is from genome assembly GCF_031021105.1 of Erythrolamprus reginae. Taxonomy (NCBI): domain Eukaryota; kingdom Metazoa; phylum Chordata; class Lepidosauria; order Squamata; family Dipsadidae; genus Erythrolamprus; species Erythrolamprus reginae. The sequence continues at coordinate 14,054,476 of NC_091960.1, forward strand.
CAGCTTAGAGGGAACTATGCCTGTGTTCTCTATTTATCGTTTGGGGGCTATAGGGTCCAGCCAGTGGGTACCAGGCTGGTCCCTTCTCCTTTCCCCACTGATCATTCGAAGCACGATTGAGGTTTTTGAGTGAGTCAGCTCTCTTGACATGACCAAAGTATGACAGCCTCTCTTTGGCGATCCCAGCTTCAAGTGATATTTTTGGTGAGGTTCAGTCTAGACCTTCATTGTTTCTTATTTTTGCAGTCTGTGGGATGTGGGATTACAAAAATGGTGGAAGGTCTTAAGCATAAAACGTATCAGGAAAGACTTAATGAACTCCATCTGTATAGTCTGGAGGACAGAAGGAAAAGGGGGGACATGATCGAAACATTTAAATATGTTAAAGGGTTAAATAAGGTTCAGGAGGGAAGTGTTTTTAATAGGAAAGTGAACACAAGAACAAGGGGACACAATCTGAAGTGAGTTGGGTGAAAGATCAGAAGCAACATGAGAAAATATTATTTTACTGAAAGAGTAGTAGATGCTTGGAACAAACCTCCAGCAGACGTGGTTGGTAAATCCACAGCCACTGAATTTAAACATGCCTGGGATAAACATATATCCACCCTAAGATAAAATACAGGAAATAGTACAAGGGCAGACTAGGTGGACCAGGAGGTCTTTTTCTGCCGTCAATCTTCTATGTTTCTATGTGCAAATGTTGCCTCCAGCACCACAATTCAAACCCTTCCCCTATCTGCTTTTTTAAGAGTCCATGTTTCGGAGCCATAAGTAACCACTGAGACATGATAATAATCATTAAACATTTTTTAGGTCCATGGATCAGCAGTGGGTTGCTCCTGGTTCAGCCCGGTCCTAAGAACCGTGATACCAGTGGCGGGAGGCTCCACCCACCTGTCCAGAATGCTTCTGCACATGGAGAGAAGCGACATGAGCATGCACACACTACTGCCATAGATGCAGGGGTGGGCTGCTAGCTGGAATACTAAATTGGGCTCGTGAGTGCTTGCGGGGGCCAGCGCAATTTTGCTTCTGCACCTGTGTGTTCTGTCGGGCTCTCTGGTAGACTCCTCCCACAAATTCACAGGTACAAATTTCAGACACACACACGTTTGAAAATTCAAAACCATGTTCTTTATAATGAAAATTCACTTAAACCAAGACCTCTTTTGGTATAGCAAAGAGCACTCGTCTCCAAACAAACTGGTAATTTATACAAGTCCCTTATCAGTCCTGTGATACTTAGCTTGCAGCTGTGAGGCAATTCAAAGTCCTTCTTTCACAAAGTGAAACACACTTTGCCCTGGTTTAATTTCAAAGCGGGGAAAAATCAGCACACAAAAGGTCAAAGTCAGTAAAGCAGTCACGAAACACAAGGATCAGATAATCCTCCACAATGGCCAAACCCACAGGCTGCTATTTATAGCAACCTCACTAATTACCACAGCCCCACCCAACCACAGGTGGCCTCATTTTCTTTGATAATAATCTCTCAGTTGTTGCTGCCTATGCATCGCTCTCCGCATGCGTGGCTGTATCATTAACTCTTGTTCTGAATCCAAGGAGGAGCTAGATAATTGATCTCCTTCTGAGCTGTCTGCCCCACTCTCCTCCTCCCTGTCACTCACGTCTTCTTGGTCAGAGGAGCCTTCATCATCAGATTCCACCGGGGGCAAAAAAAGGCCTGCAGCATGTGGATGTCTCCCCCACATCCACAGTCCTTGGGGCAGGAGCTGGGCCAGAGCTAACCACAACACTATGGAGATAGCAAAAATCGCACTCGGAGCCGCAGATGAGCCCGTGTTTCGGCACACGAGGAAGCAAAAAAAATCTTGCCGAAACACAGGCATACTTGAGGCTCCATGTGCAATTTTTGCTATCTCCACAGGTGCAGAAGCAAAGTCGCGCTGGCCCCGCAAGCATTCACGAGCCGCGATGGCGAGCCCGATTTAGCGTTCCAGCTGGAGCCCACCCCTGCATAGATGTCTTTAAGTGAAATTGGTAAAGATTTTGAGCCGGATCGAATCTTTCCCCGTTACAAGCTGATCCTTCCTACCACGCATTTGTCCTACGTGTTTATGTTTCTTCAGCAAATTTTTGGAACAAGTTTCTGAAGCTTGGTCTTTTATTCTACCCTTATGTTTAAATTTCTCAGCTTTTGAACAATAGCACATGTTTCAGATTCTCAGCTTGTTAAAGATAGACCGTCCAAATGGTTTGAATTCCAAAAGGGAAGAAGCAACTGGCCCGTTCCAAATTCTGGGGTTTTTTTCTACAGTTTACTGGAGGTTGGCCATGCTGTTGCTATACTTCACTCCCCAAACATTCCCATTTATATACAACATTACCATGTCTATACACAAGTAGTCCTTGACATACGAACAAAATTGAGACCAGAATTTCTGTTGCTAAGTAAGGGGATTGTTAAGTGAGTTGTGGCTGATTTTTTAAAATTAAAAATATACCTATTTAAAATACAGACGTACAAAACATTTAAAAACGTTGAACAGCGTGTGTTATACCTGCTAAACATTTCTTATTGTGCTTAGTCTCTACAACACCATAACTAGCATTACACATAATAGAAACATAGAAGATTGACGGCAGAAAAACATCTCATGGTCCATCTAGTCTGCCCTTATACTATTTCCTGTATTTTGTCTTAGGATGGATATACAATGGTACCTCTACTTAAGAACTTAATTCGTTCCATGACCAGGTTCTTAAGTAGAAACGTTCTTAAGTAGAAGCAATTTTTCCCATAGGAATCAATGTAAAAGCAAATAATGTGTGCAAACCCATTAGGAAAGAAATAAAAGCTCGGGATTTGGGTGGGAGGAGGAGGAGGAGGAAGAGGAGGAGGATAGTCGTTGCCGAAGGAAGAAAGTGAGGTGAGGGGAATCAAAAAAATCCAAAACTTTAAGGCTGGAAAAAAAAAGAGGGACTCTGAGGTGGCGAGGAGGAGCATGCGCCTCCAATACACCCGGCGCAAGTCTGCCTCCTATACGCTGGCTGCTGCTATCTGCTGCCTCTTCCTTCTCATGCTGAAGGGCTCCCCTCTCCTCCCCTCTTGCTCACTGGCTTTGTAGCCAGCGCCTTTCCTTCCCCGTGGTGACTCCTTGGCTGCCCAGAGCGAAGGGAGTGTTTCTTCCCTGTCCAAGCACCTAGAGAAAGGAAAATGCTTCGTTCGCTCTGGACTGCCAAAGCCTCCTTAAGCGCCACCAAAAGGCTCCTCTGGCAGCCCAAAGACGGCCGAGATTAAAGGGGGAAATGGCAGGAAACTGCCTGGGCCTTCAGGCCGCTCTCAAATTTCCTGGGAAATTTTTCCAGGCTCGGTTTCTTAAGTAGAAAATGGTTCTTAAGTAGAGGCAAAAATTGTTTTGAGCACCCGGTTCTTATCTAGAAAAGTTCTTAAGTAGAGGCATTCTTAAGTAGAGGTACCACTGTATGTTTATCCCAGGCATGTTTAAATTCAGTTATTGTGGATTTACCAACCATGTCTGCTGGAAGTTTGTTCCAAGCATCTACGACTCTTTCAGTGAAATAATATTTTCTCACGTTGCTTCTGGTCTTTCCCCCAACTAACCTCAGATTGTGCCTCCTTGCTGTTGTGCTCACTTTGCACGTGCACAAAAGCAAAATCTAGTGAGAGGATTATTATTATTATTATTATTATTATTATTATTATTATTATTATTATTATTTATTAGATTTGTATGCCACCCATCTCCGAAGACTCGGCGTGCATGAGATTTATCGTTTTTTGGCTTCTGTGCATGCGCAGAAACAAAGAATCATTAAAATCTCTCTTGTGTGCGTGTCCCCTCATTAGATTTCAGTATGGGGGCGTGCATTCGCACAAGACCGAAGACATGCAGTGCACTAGTAGCGGCCACTAATAGCAATCTGCCACTGATAGTCACTAAACAAATAGTTGTAAGTCGAGGATAACCTATATTTATTCTGAAAACAAACCATCTCCCTTTTCTCTACCCTGGGGTTTCTTTTCCTTACAATTTTTATAATAAAATGGGGAAAAAAAGGTTTTTTGTAAAAAAAAAAAAAAGAGGATATTGGTTGATTTTACTAGAACACTAGTCTGTAAAATTCAAAAAAGTAAACAACACCTCCCAGGATTCACAAGTCCAGTTTCCGTAAAGTAGAATTTATCTCTGCATTTCAGGGATATTGTGCTGGCCCATGTAAATATATGCAAATTTAATCAATGTTTGAATGTCTGAAAACCTTAAAATTAATTAATTGATTGGTCCTATTCAGAAGAGAGAAAAAATATGGAATTTTCCATTTTCTTCTGTATTGATATTGTCTTTCTAAGTGGCATCATATAATGAAGCCTTGTTCAGAGCTGATGTGACAACTCTGCAGAAGAAAATTCTTGAAGCCAAAAGGCAAGTGCCGTCAATCAGGATTTTTTTCTTTATACGCTATATAAACATTTGATTGTGCAAGAGAAATAGATGGCCATAATAAAAGCAATGGTTTTTAAGGAAGTTTTGCATTTCATACTGCTAAATATTGTTGGGCGAACCGAACTCGCACAATTCAGATCCGTACCGAATTTCGTGCTGTTTGTGATGCCAAACCCGAATTATTTTAAAAATCCGTGCCCGGGTTTGGTTTGGGCAACGTGGCGAAGCGGCGGACCAATGGACAGCCTTCTTCCTACCTGAAGCCATGCGGTTTCCGGACATCAAGGTAAATAAAAGGCTGTGATTGGCCATGTGTCCTGCTGACCACTGATTGGCCAGCAGGATGCATGGCTTGGATTGGTCCCCAAGGACACCTGACCTGCCTCTATAAAAGGCAGCACCTTGCTGTCCATCCCCATTGTAAGAGATACCAGCTCTTTAGAGAATAACCTGTGATGCAAAGTTTCACTAGCTTTGCTGCAGCCTGTGAAATAAGATACTGATTTCTTTTCTTTTTTTCATAGATTATACACCTGATTTTATTTTGCACCTCAGTCGTAGGTACGTGCAAGTTTTACAACCTCGAAGTGTGTGTTCTTTGAGTTGAGCCCAGGGCCAAATAATTGGCAGAACCGCAACAATTAAATTTTATTTAATTTTTAAATTAGGATCACACTACGTTAATTAGATTTCCGTGATTGTCTCCATGGACAATTATTTTCATTTTCTTTTTTGGGTCCAAACAAAACAAACAAAACAAAAAAACCCTTTCAGTGTTTTTTGTTTTTAATTTTTAATTCCGAATGTCTCCGGAACCGCCTTCTACCGCACGAATCCCAGCGGCCGATAAGGTCCCACAGAGTTGGCCTTCTCCGGGTTCCGTCGACCAAACAATGTCGTTTGGCGGGCCCCAGGGGAAGAACCTTCTCTGTGGCGGCCCCAGCCCTCTGGAATCAACTCCCCCCGGAGATTAGAACGGCCCCCACCCTCCTTGTCTTTCGCAAGTTACTCAAGACCCACCTATATCGCCAGGCATGGGGGAATTAAGACATCTCCCCCAGGCTTTCTTATATTTTATGTTTGGTATGTATGTGTTGTATGGTTTTTAAATTGTTGGGGGTTTTTAATTGTAATTTTATTATTAGATTTGTTCCATTGTTATACTGTTTTTATTGTTGTTGTGAGCCGCCCCGAATCTTCGGAGAGGGGCGGCATACAAATCTAATAAATTGAAATTGAATTGAATTGAATTTTGGGGACTTGCAGATTACAGGACTGCTGTTTGGGAAAAGAGATATTGTTGAATGGTTCAAGAAGATATGTGGAAAGTCCCACCTTCAGTCTGTAAGATAAAAATGGACAGAGTCATTTAGAAGATTGACTACACAAACACATACATACAAACACACACCAGAATCTCAAATTGCCAACTTCTCTAAACTCTGTGGAATGATAGGCAGATGTAGGCTGGGTCCAGCCAACAAAGAGAAAATGAAGCAATCTATATTCTGGTTTTGCTCGGCCATTAGTATAAGGTAGGCTAGTTGAAACACTCTTCTGTCACTAGATTTGGCAACAGACCAAACATAAATGTTTGAAATGGATCCATCTTTTCTATTTCCTCCACTTCCAATTTAATGCACCAAGCGCTGAAGCAAAGTGATGAAATAGCCACTGTTGCGGCTCAGACTTGGATGGTTAGGAGGTTGGGGAGGAACTTGGGACGGTTCTGGAGTCCAGGGAAGGTTCGGATGGATGCTCTGTGTTGGAGGCAGAGATCGAGCCAGGGCCGTCCGACATTTCCCAGCCACCACCGGAAAAACAGCTGCCCTTAGAGGCTGAGATGAGTGAGGAGGAAAAACAGCTGGGGCCTGTTCCAGATGCACGTAGGACAAAGAGTCGGCTCGGGAAGCAAAGCAAAGCACGCATGGACGCTGAATAGAAGGAAAGGGGAGTAGTTGTCGTAGGAGACAACAGTTCGTATTTCTGAAAATTTTTCTCATTGTGTTTCGTGGCACAAAGACTTAATTTGCAGCCTTTCGTCTTGCGTTCCGATTATTGCAAGGAACTGATAAGGTCTGTTACTGCTATTAACCTGTTAACCCTTTGATGAACTATTGCCTGGACTTTTTGGTGGGTGAATGCAATTAATTCACTAGAGGCAGTGATGGGCTCATACGGGTACGGTCAGGTATGCAAAACCGGCAGAAAATTTTTGGTTTTTTTTCTTTTTTTCCCTTCTGGGTTTTGGGTATGTTTTTCCTATCACACTAAATTAGGTTCAATGTGTATAATTTTAGAAGAGGTGTGCGTGTGTGTGTACACACACACTTTATATGGTAGATGATGTATATTTTTATGTGCCTGTGTGCAATATATATGTACACATATGGCATATATACAGTGATCCCTCTATTATCGCGAGGGTTCCGTTCCAAGACCCCTCGCGATAATCGATTTTTCGCGATGTAGGGTTGCGGAAGTAAAAACACCATCTGCGCATGCGCGCCCTTTTTTCTATGGCCGCGCATGCGTAGATGGTGGAGTTTGCATTCCCCGACGCCCACGCAAAGGGGAAACCCGATTCGGCTCCTTGCTGCTGCTGCGCTACCGAGCAGATCAGCTGCTGGGCGGCCGAAGGAACCTTCCCTGGGTCTTCCCCCTCTTGCTGGCGGGCGGGCGAGTGGCGGGCATCAGCGAGGAGCCGGGGTTTCCCCTTTGCGTGGGCGGCCGGGAAGACCCAGGGAAGGTTCCTTCGGCCGCCCAGCAGCTGATCTGCTCGGTAGCGCAGCAGCAGCGAGGAGCCGAATCGGGGTTTCCCTTTTGCGTGCGGGGAAACCCCGATTCGGCTCCTCGCTGCTGCTGTGCTACCGAGCAGATCAGCTGCTGGGCGGCCGAAGGAACCTTCCCTGGGTCTTCCCGGCCGCCCATGCAAAGGGGAAACCCCAGCTCCTCGCTGATGCCCCCGCACGTCCGCACGCCGCCCGCCAGCAAGAGGGGGAGAGATAGAGAGAGAGAAGGAAAGAAAGAGATGAGAGAGGAAGAGTGTGAGAGAGGAAGAAGCAAGATAGAGAAAGAGAGAGAGAAAGATGAGAAAGGAAGGAAGAGAGTGACGTCATCGGGTGGAAAAATCGCGATATAGCGTTTCGCGAAGATCGAGATTGCGAAACTCGAGGGATCACTGTACATAGAATTAAAGAAATATATTTTGGATGTTCAGTAATAGATAGGGAAACTGCATCTCTTTGAGGCGAGGAGAGGCCAGGCACCCTAACCCAAACCCTAACCCAAACCCTTGACCCTGAGTGATGTCAAGTTGGCCACCTTTAACCCAGTCACATGACCTTTAAGCCACCCCCATCACACGATCATCAAGCCACTCCTACCTGGTTGCATGGCTGGGAAGCCACATCCACAAAATAAGCCACACCCACAGTGTGGTTGTCAGCCCTTCACTGACAAGAGATAAATAAAGAGGGGGTTTTCATGACAAGGAGCAGTAATGGGCTCCTACGGGAATGGTCAGGAACGCATTTCTGGTAGCAAACTTTGGAGCTCCTCCCCAGAGCACCCAATTTGCACTGAAATAATGTTGAACCAAAATGCATAAGCCATGCCCACAGGATGGGAGTAAAAATTTTGGTAGCTCATTATCACTGACAAGGAGTCTCTTTCTCTCTTCTACTAAGGCTGAATCAGAATAACTACAGAAAGACTAGTACCTTTCTGTGCTCCTGGCTTTTAATTTTATTCTTTCTTGCCCTGTATTTGGCCTTTGTCCAGCTGATGACCTAGCTAGCCAGGGATCGTGGCCTTCCAAATGCTAGGCTTATCTTTAGGGTCTTGAAGTTGCAGGTGTCAATTCCCAGCTGGCTACCAATTCTGACAACACATCTGAAGGTCACTAGCTGGGGAAAAGCTGGATTCATCTCTTGATTAAATTTGCATACATTTACATGGGTTAACACCATATCCCTGAAATGCAGAGATATACTCGGCTTTACAGGAACTGGACTCATAGATCCTGGGAGGTGTTGTTTAAAAAAAAAAGATTTTCATTTCTAAGTGGGATTTTTTTTTTTTAAAGTGGGATGTAGTCTTTAAAAGCTTCCTTTTTTCTCTTGCTGAAAAAGATGCTTATATTCTTTGTACAAAAAATAATTCTTTGCAACAGTATTTAATTGGGATGGCATTTCGCAAAGGAATTGCTGGTTGCTTATTGAATTGTATGTGCAGGTAACTTTCCTAAGGCTGGAACTTCTACAGATCTATAGTAGGGAAGCCATAGGTTCATAATAATTACTTTTAAGAGGTCTCTCTCCACTATTCAGTTCTCCCTTTTCTAACTGTTGAGATATTGAGGATGAACACATATACTTTTTACTTCTTTATTTTAAGGAAAGAACTGTGCTGTTGTTAACCCTTCATGGTAGTCACAGATGAATTAAAGCTAACTATAGGAATAGCACCTGCACTAGTACTCAGCCTGCTTCATAATGCTTTAAATCACCTTCGAAGCAGTTTACACAGTCAGCATATTGCCCCCAACAATCTGTATCCTTGTTTTATCAACCTTGGAAGGATGGCACTCAGAGTCAACCTCGATCCAGTGAGAATCGAACTGCTTGCAGTCAGCAGAATTAGCCGGCAAAACTGCATTATATAAAACTGCGCCACCACGGCTCAATACCAGCTCCATTGTTAGCATAAAATTACATTAACAGAATCTCACAAGACTTAAATAATTTATATATTTATTTATTGTTAGAGTTGAAAGGGACCATGAAGGCCATTGAGTTCAACCCCCTGCCCAAGCAGGAACCCTATAGCACACCAGTCAAGTGGCAGTTCAATCTTCTCTTAAAAATGTCCAGAGTGTTGGAGTTCACAACTTCCTCTGGTAGGTTGTTCCATTGGTTGATCGCTCTGACTGTCAGGAAGTTCCTCCTTATCTCCATGTTGAATCTCTCCTTGATCAGCTTCCAGCTGTTGTTCCTCGTCCAGCCCTCTGGTGCCCTGAAGAATAAAGTGATCCCCTCCTCTCTGTGACATCCCCTCCTCTCTGTGACATCCCCTTGGATACTTGTAGACTGCTATCATGTCTGCTCTGGTCCTCCTTTTCTCTAGGCTATCCATGCCCAATTCCCCCAGTCTCTCTTCGTAAGTCTTGGTTTCCAATCCCTTAATCATCTTGGTTGCTCTTTTTTGCACCTTCTCCAGAGTTTCAATGTCTCTTTTGAAGTGTGGTGACCAGAACTGAATACAGTACTCCAGGTGTGATCGGACCAGGGCATAGTAGAGTGGTATTAAGACTTCCCTGGTCTTGGAGTGTATTCCCATGTTGATGCAGCTTAGGATTGTGTTGGCTTTTTAGCTGCTGCTGCACATTGTTGGCTCATGTTTAGTTGATTGTCCACCAAGACTCCGAGGTCTCTTTCACAGTCACTACTGCTAAGAGGGGTTTCTCCCTCTTACTCCCTGGTAAATGCAGGAAGTCCCCTTCTAAAATCCTTCCCACATCTCATTTCCTTTTGTAGGCTGAGAAATTTCCACTGGCTACTCTGAGGCTTTTTCTAATGGTGTCCCAAAGTCATCCCACATACCATTATAGTTGCGATTTTGCAATTAAAGTTGCAAACTTAGGGGGTTTATGGGGGGAAGGGGAAGGGTGTGTGCTTGGAGCAGGTGGAAATAGCTCTCAGGTTGCCAAACTGGGTCCTGACCAGAGACCAATTACCCCAACAAGGGGTAATCTTCTGGTTCTGACTGGTTCAGTAGAATCGGTAGCAACGGCTGACAGTGGCCCTACCAGTAATGGGTTCCTGCCAGTACAGGCCACTCTATAGAGTGGTAGCGGAAATGGAACTGTGTGTGCAACTCTGTGTGACCGATGGGTACATGTGCATGCCCACATGAGATTTGGCTTCTGCACATGTGCAGGAAGTCAGATCTCATGACAGGACACTTGTGGGTGGGGGATTTTGCTGTTTTTTGGCGATTTCTTTGATTCCGCGTCCATGCCCACGGGAGATTTGGTGTCTGCACATGCAGAAGAAACCATTAAAAATCAGTGAAATCTCACGTGAGATTTAGCTTCCTGCACATGTGCAGAAACCAAGTCTTGCGCAGGCACACTCGTGCGCCCACCAGTCACATGGAGCTGAGCATACAAGTGCATTGGTAGCGGCAGCGATGGGAAATCCTTGCCTGGCCCCCCACCCACCCATAATGCCACTCTATTTAGCCATGTTTTTGCAGCTGGGCACATGCGTGAATGGTGCATGCACAAATAATGAGCATGCGTGGGAGGCTTTGCGCATGTGCGAAGGGAAAGGCACATTTGTGAACCAGTAAAGGAAAAGAAGTGAAAACCACCTCAGGCCCTTACCAATTAATTGATTGAACATCGCAGGCCGACTTAAACCCCTTTCCCCTCCTCCCTTCCCATTAGACAAATCTCAAGGCTCTTTCCTCTGCTTGTTGAACACTGCATTAAATCTACTCTGTGGCAGACTGCTGTGTGCTGATTTATGGATCCAGCATCATAGCAAACTGACCATAACAATGTTCCTCTTTCTCCCTTTCTTTTATTAGTGATAGATTTATGCACGGTCTTTGAAGCTCAATCCAAAGTTTGAGGGTTTTTTTAAAAAAAGTTCGAAAATTTAATTTGGTTGCGCTTAACTGATCAACTTAATCAGGAACTGCGCTGTATATTTAGATAGTTCAATTTTTGGTCCTGAGGTAAAAGGACATCATAAAGAATGTCTGAGCTCATAGATTTCTAAAATCCACTTCTTCTTCTTCTCCAGGCCAAGGCTGAAGCTGGACAGGGGCTTCCCCATGATAATTTATATTTAGTGATGGGCGAACCCAACGGTGTTCAGGTTCGGCAAGTTCGGAAGAACTTTACGCAAAATTCAGCCGAACCTGAACCAAACCCGAAGTCGAACCTGAACGGGGAATCCCTCCCACGAAGAGATTCCGGGGGCGGAGCTTTGACATCACCGGCAGGTTGCTAAGGACGTCAAGGTGATCACTTCCTGGATTCAGGAATTGCAAGCAAAGGGCGGTCCTTTCACGTAAAAATAAACATGTTTATTTTTACGTGAAAGGAACGCCCTTTGCTTGCAGCGCCGTTGCGGTGTCCTTTTTCAGAAAAATAACAATGTTTATTTTTACGTGAATACCTCCCTTTGAAGGAGCTGGGGAATCCCTCCCATGAAGAGATTCCAGGGGCGGAGCTTTGATGTCACCGGCAGGTTGCTAAGGACGCCAAGGTGATCACTTCCTGGATTCCATGGCATCCTTAGCAACCTGCCGGTGACGTCAAAGCTCCGAATGACGAACACGACCCCGAACTTTGCCCGAAGTTTGGAAAAAAATCGGGTTTGTGTTCGGCATACCGAACACCACAAAATTCGGTACGGACCCGAATTATGCCGGTTAGGTTGACCCATCACTATTTATATTTCTTTACAATAATAATATGGAATTTTCTGAGTAATTAATGGTCATGTCCAAAATCCAAGGAGCTACTGTGGTGTAGTGGTTAAGGCATTGGATTCAAACAGAGGTTGGCAACTAGGGCCCTCAACTACTGTGAACTTCAACTCCCAGAATTCCTGAGCTACCCATGCTAGTTCAGGAATTCTGGGAGTTGACGTCCACAGGTTGTAAAGAGGCCATTGTTGCCAACTCTGGATTGGAGTTGGTGATAATGGAGTCCTGAATCTGGATTCAGGAGATTGAATCCAGATTCTAGTCTCCTCTTAGAATCTTTGAGTCAGTCATTCAGCCCGACATCGTTCTCATTTTTTTGGTTGGGATAATTTAAAAAGGAAACCTCTTCCACTTAATTCTTCTGGACAGTAGTCAAGTTATAAAGCTGATAACGAAAAGGCCCATTGGCAAAAGGAACACAATTTCAAAACATAAACACGGTTCAGATTAAAATCAAGTATACTGCTGTCAACATCAGAGCTAAAACGTTTTAGCAGACTGGAAGATTGTAACAAGGCTGTTGCTCTGGTTTTCCCCTTAATCCCATCGAGATTATAGTCTGTGTGCCAGGCAAAGTTGTCTGGTGATAGATGTCAGGTCTGGATAAGACCACACTTGGAATACTGGATCCAGTTTTGGTCGCCAGAATTTAAAAAGAAAATGTTGAAAAGTGGAGAGAAGGGCAACAAAAATAATTAGGTGACTGGAGGCTAAAACGTGAAGAACCGTTGCTAGAACTGGGTATGTCTAGTCCAGTGTTTCCCAAATAGTGGGGCGGGCCCCGCTAGGGGGGCACGGAGCAATGCTGTGGGGGGGCATGACCTCAGGGAACGTGGCTTTTTTTGCTGCAGAATGCAGCTGCGAGAGCAATCATGGGCTTTCCCAAATATGCCCATGTTACACCAACACTCCGCATTGGTTGCCGATCAGTTTCCGGTCACAATTCAAAGTGTTTTGTTATGACCTATAAAGCCCTTCATGGCACCGGACCAGATTACATAAGGGACCACCTTCTGCTGCATGAATCCCAGCAACCAGTTAGGTCCCACAGAGTGGGTCTTCTCCGGGTCCCGTCAACTAAACAATTTCGTCTGGCGGGACCCAGGGGAAGAGCCTTCTCTGTGGCGGCCCCAGCCCTCTGGAACCAACTCCCCCCAGAGATTAGAATTGCACCCACCCTCCTTGCCTTTCGTAAACTGCTTAAAACCCACCTCTGCCGCCAGGCATGGGGGAATTGAGACACTCTTTCCCCCTAGGCCTTTACAATTTTATGTATGGTATGTCTGTATGTATGTTTGGTTTTTATAATGATGGGTTTTTAATTGTTTTTAATATTGGATTATTATTATATGCTGTTTTATTATTGTTGTTAGCCGCCCCGAGTCTGCGGAGAGGGGCGGCGTACAAATCCAATAAATAAGTAAGTAAGTAAGTAAGTAAGTAAGTAAGTAAGTAAGTAAGTAAGTAAGTAAATAAGTAAATTAGTAAATAAATAAATAAATAAATAAATAAAGTAAGTAAGTAAGTAAGTAAGTAAGTAAGTAAGTAAGTAAGTAAGTAAGTAAGTAAGTAAAGTAAGTAAGGGTTTTTTGCATACACAGTACAGAGATAAGTGAATATAATAAACCCTTAAGAGACACCATGGAAAAATATTTCACAGGGATGAAAAGAAAGTGGGAGAGAGACAGAGATAATGAGATAAAAGTAAGTCTCCCAAAAACTAAGACAAGGAAATATGCAAAGTGTATGTAGCGCTTGGCTTCACTGTGACTACGGTGGGAGACAAGGAAAGACCGGTATGTTAACTGTGTCTAAAAAAGTTGGCAGCGGACAGCATGAAGCCAAATAATTTAAGGTGTCTCTTAAGCACATTACATCCCAATCACGCTGATAAGCTGCTTGAGTTTTTTTCAGCAAAAACATGCTGAATATTGCAAACAATCATCCCAGCGGAGAGTTAGGGGGGCACAAAATGTTTACTTCTTCCTAGGGAGGGTGTAACGGAAAATAATTGAGAAGCACTGGTGAAAAGAAGAAGTAGGGTTGACATGATAGCAGTGTTCTGATCTCTCAGGGGTTACCACAAAGAAGAGGGAGGGTCAAGCTATTTCCCAAAGCAGTGTTCCCCAACTGTGGCAACTTGGAGATATTTGGACTTCAACTCCCAGAATTCCCCAGCCAGCGAATGCTGGCTGGGGAATTCTGGGAGTTGAAGTCCAAATATCTCCAAGTTGCCAAGGTTGGGAAACACTGCTCCAAAGCACTTGAAGGAAGAACAAGAAGAAATGGGTGGAAACGAATCCAGGAGAGAAGCAACTTAGAACCAAGGAGAAGTTTCCCGACAGAACAATTAATCAGTAAAACCATTGCTAAATCAGCAGCTGTTTAGCATCTATCTACCGCATCTCCCTGCCAAAGGCCTCCCATTCCTTGGGACGTGACTTCATGCCTCCATCTGTCCCCAGTTCTTCTCATGACAAGGAGGAGTCGGGATGGAGGATCGGGATCCTTGCCAGTTTCCTCTGCAACCCGGGCGATGCGTGACTCTTCCTCTGGTCTTCCAACCTGTGCTGACTTGCCATGGCCCACAAGCAATTTGGGAAGGGCGTGTGCCGGAGGAGTGGCTGGGGTTCCCTTGCGAGAAGAGTGCGCTCGGTTGTGCTCTAATGATGGGGATGCTATAAGAACTCTTGGTGGAGGCAATTGAACCCAGGGGAGAGAATACTGTAATTTCATGCAAAAATTACAGGTTAGCTCAGGCGAGATGTTCTGCTCGGCTTCTGGTGACCAGCGCAGAGGGGTAATTAAAACCCTGCCTGTTAGAAAGCCCACGGCTTTGTCGGCTCCTTTGGGGGAAACCGAGCCCCACGGCATCAGCTCTCCAGCGATCAACTAGCACCCGTGGTAATTGCTACCCTGGAATGAGGGTGCCGCCTGGTTTTCGGGTTTGTGCAGAGCTCACCTCTAAGTACTTAATTGCGCTGCGATTCTAATTCCTAGCCTTCATCCGCTGAGCGCCTGGGCAGCGCGCAGGAGGTTTCCCCAGTGGTCCTGTTATCAAGGCATCACCTGGATCCAAACTTGTTCCAGCAAGGTTGCCTTCAAAACATGCAGGTAGGAACAAACACCTGCCAAAAAAGAAGAAGAAGAAGAAGAAGAAGAAGCCTTCAGAATGTACCTCCTCTGTTTGTTATTTGTTAGCTGAGATTTACAATTTACAAAAGCAGGTAACTCTATCATCCCACAACTGAAATACACACACATACAAACACAAACTTCAGCTTCTGCTCAGGCAATCTCACGCTACTCACAAGAGCCTACAAAACTTTTGCCAGACCCATCCTGGACTACTGCTCATCTGTCTGGAACCCATACCACATCTCGAACATCAACACCCTTGAAAACGTCCAAAGATATTTCACCAGAAGAGCCCTTCACTCCTCCACTCGAAACAGAATATCCTACGAAAATAGACTAACAATCCTAGGCCTAGAAAG
This sequence comes from Erythrolamprus reginae, assembly GCF_031021105.1. Taxonomy (NCBI): domain Eukaryota; kingdom Metazoa; phylum Chordata; class Lepidosauria; order Squamata; family Dipsadidae; genus Erythrolamprus; species Erythrolamprus reginae. The sequence goes on from NC_091960.1 coordinate 14,069,909, forward strand.
CCTAGAACTGTGGCGCCTAAAACACAACTTGAGAATTGCCCAAAAGATCATATGCTGCAACGTCCTACCCGTCAATGACTACTTCAGCTTCAACAGCAACAACACAAGAGCACGCAACAGATTCAAACTTAATACGAACCGCTCCAAACTTGACTGTAAAAAATATGATTTCAACAATCGAGTTGTCGAAGCGTGGAACTCATTACCGGACTCAATCGTCTCAACCCCTAACCCCCAACATTTCTCCCTTAGACTCTCCACGATTGACCTCTCCAGGTTCCTAAGAGGCCAGTAAGGGGCATACATAAGTGCACTGGTGTGCCTTTCGTCCCCTGTCCAATTGTCTTTCCTTTCTTTCACCTATCATATATATTCTCTTCCTTTCATATATCCTCTCCTCTAAGTCCACTTTTACTCTTATATATATTACTACATGTCTATTTTTCTTCCTATGTATTTATGTATTGGACAAATGAATAAATGAAACACACACAATAGAGGGGGGCAGAGGAGGGGGAGGAAGAGAGAGAGAGGGAGGGGGAGGGAGAGAGTGGGGAGAGAGGGAGGGGAAACAGGGAGGAAGAGAGGGGGAAACGTACAAAACTTGAGCGAAGAAAAAAAAAGAGATGCGCTATAAATTACCAAGAGATGCAAAATTTTGCACTTGCATTCTGGAACCCACACCACATTTCAGACATAAATACATTAGAATACATTACATTACTCTACGAGAAGAATCCTTTACTCGCAACAATATACCATTCGCAACCAGACTTGAAATCCTAGGTTTAGAAAGCTTGGAGCTTTGTCACCTTAAACATGACCTAAGCAGAGCCCATAAAATCATCTGCCATAAAATCATCATGTCTTCCTGTCAACGAGTACTTCAGCTTCAACCACAACAATACACAAGCACACAACAGATACAAACTCAAAGTAAACCTCTCCACAGTCGACCGTAGAAAATATGACTTCAGCAACCGAGGTGTTAATGCATGGAACTCACTACCAGACTCTGTAGTATCCTCACCTAGCCCCCAAAACTTTACCCTTAGAGTATCCACTGTTGACCTCACCTGATTCCTAAGAGGAGAGTAAGGGGCATACATAAGGGCACCAGTGTACCTACTCCTATGTTTCTTGCTTATTAGTACCATTATCATGTATTTAAACAGTATGTTGGTATATTACTTGACAAAATAAATAAATAAAATTCTCTGGCATAGAAGAAAGGATTAATTAATTAATTTATTTATTTATTAGATTTGTATGCCGCCCCTCTCCGAAGACTCGGGGCGGCCAACAACAATAAAAAAGACAATGTAAACAAATCTAATATTAAAAGTAATCTAAAAAACCCCAATTTAAAAAAACCAATCATACATACAAGCACGCCATGTATAAATTCTATAAGCCTAGGGGGGAAGGGAAAATTTCAATTCCCCCATGCCTGACGACAGAGGTGGGTTTTAAGGAGCTTGCGAAAGGCAAGGAGGATGGGGGCAACTCTGATATCTGGAGGGAGTTGGTTCCAGAGAGTCGGGGCCACCACAGAGAAGGCTCTTCCCCTGTTTAAGATTTCTATAATTTACATGGGTCTGCTTTTTAATGATTAGTCCAATTGTAGATGTTCACAGGCATGGAGAATCCAAGAGACAGAATTGATAAAACACCCTGTTGTGTGGAGCTAACCAAGTTTCTTTCATTTCTTTTCTGGGTTCACTTCAAACAATGTTTTCACTTTTGGAAGTCCCGAATGAAAAAGCATGGAAAAGCTGTGTCCTTTCTCCCCTGATTTTGCTGAATATCAGCTTCAGCAAGTCCTTGGCATGGCCAATGGTGAGGGATTCTGGGACTTGTAGTTCATCTATGCCAGTGATTTTCAACCTTTTTTGAGCCGCGGCACATTTTTTACATTTACGAAACCCTGGGGCACATTGAGCGGGGGGGGGGGGGGGGGCGGCTAAAAAAAGTTTGGACAAAAAAATTCTCTCTCTCTTCCTCCCCTTCACTCTATTTCTTTCTCCTTCCCTCTTTCTCTCCCTTCCTTCCTCTTTCTTTCTCTCTCTCTCTCCATCCCTCTTTCTTTCTCTTCCTTCCTTCCTCTTTTTTGCTTTCTCTCTCCCTCCCTACGTCCCTCTATGTCTTTCTCTCTCTCTCTCTCCTTCCCTCCCTCTCTTTCTCTCTCTCTTACTTTCTTTCTCTCTCTCTCTTTCTTTCTCTTGTTCTCTTTCTTTATCACTCGCTCTTTCTTTCTCTTGCTTTCTTTCTCTCTCTCTCTTTCTTTCTTTCTCTCTCTCTCTTGCTTTCTTTCTCTCTGAGCTTCGCGGCACACCTGACCATGTCTCGCGGCACACTAGTGTGCCACGGCACACTGGTTGAAAAACACTGATCTATGCCCAGAGAAGGACAGATTCACCAATTTTGTTATTCTTTGCATGTGCCCAAAAGGCATGTGCATCATGGAATGGGACAACTAGCCATAGCCATCTTGTTTGGCCACAGCCAACTTGCAATGTCCAACTCACCAGGGCCAACTTGCTGCAGGACAGTTGAACAATTCTGGTTAGTTTATTTAAACATAAGTAAATAAATATTTAAATTTTTGTCATTCACGTTTCATGTCTGTCCCTCCTTTTGCACCCTTTCTTTAATGAGTCTGTTCCGTTATTTGTTTAATATTAGTGTAACTCTTGTCTTGCAGCAATTGGCCACAGCCAGTTGGTTGGGGCGAATTGGCTGCGGTGAATTGGCCTGCGCACCAACACTTCTGTCATTCTTGTGACCTCTCATCCCATATCACAAGAATGCCAGATGGCAGCGTAGGCAGGGAGGATTCAAAGTCGGTCTGAAAAAAGCAGCATTGAGATGCAACCTCCGCCCTTTTAGGTCCCCAAGGATTGATGCTCGTTGTGCAACAGCATGATGCTGCTTTAACCAAAGAAGAAATTAGTTGGACACTCTGGGCCAGTGTTCCCTCTAATTTTTTTTGGGGGGGTGGGCGGAAAAGTATAGTGTCTGAGCGGCAGTCCCTTTGGGACTGGGCAGCACAGAAATAATTAATTAATTAATAAACAAACAAACAAACAAACAAATAAAAAACCCACCCTGTTTTGCCTCAGAGAATTTCAAAATAAAATACTGTACTGTGTGTCTATAACAGTGAGCTCATAATAGGGCAACTCTATCAATATCAAAATGCCACTTAAATAGTTGAGCTAGTTTCAAACTAGATTTTGATTTTCTTTCTCTCTTCCTTACTCCCATTCTTTTTCTTTCTCTTTTCCTTCCTCTCTTTTTTCTATCTGTTTCTCTCTCTTCCTCTCTTCCTCTCTCTCTCCTTCCCTCTCACTCTTTCCCTCTCGGCTTCTGGGCAGGTTTGGAAAACTCTGAGTTGATGATGATTTTTAAGTGAGCGATTGCTCACTGCTCAGCTTAGAGGGAACTATGCTCTGGGCACCCATATTACCAGAGGAGGCTGAGTTTATTGTGTATTTGCTCTCCTTAGAGATGCTAAGTGGGGTTTCTCCTAAACACACATACAGCCTAGGAAAAACCCCTCTCAGCAGTAGTGACTGCGAAAAAGACCTTGAAGTCTTGGTGGATAATCAACTAAACATGAGCCAGCAATGTGCAGCAGCGGCCAAAAAAGCCAACACTACCCTAAGATGCATCAACAGGGGGATACACTCCAAGACCAGGGAAGTATTAATTACTACGGCCTGGTCAGACCACATCTGGAGTATTGCATCCAGTTCTGGTCACCACACTTCAAAAGAGACATAGAAACTCTGGAGAAAGTGCAGAAAAGAGCAACCAAAATGATTAGGGGACTTGAAACCAAGACTTACGAACAGAGAATGCGGGAACTGGGCATGGATAGCCTAGAGAAAAGGAGGGCCAGAGCGGACATGATAGCTGTATACAGGTATATGAGGGATTGCCACAGAGAGGAGGGGGCCACTCTATTCTCCAGAGCACCAGAGGGCTGGACGAGAAACAATGGCTGGAAGCTGACCAAGGAGAGATTCAACCTAGAAGTAAGGAAGAACTTCCTGACGGTCAGAGCGATCAACCAGTGGAACAACCTGCCTGCGGAGGTTGTGAACTCCCCAACTCTGGACACTTTCAAGAGGAGATTGGACTGCCATTTGGCTGGGGTGCTCTAGGATTCCTGCTCAGGCAGGGGGTTGGACTTGTTGACCTGCATGGTCCCTTTCAACTCTAACAATAAATAAATGTGGTTTTAAATAGAAAGAACCTGGGCATTCTCAACCATGGTCCCAACCCTGAACGACTAAGACCTAGAATCAGTGGTGGAGTCCAATTTTTTTTTACTACCGGCTCTGTGGACATGGTGTGTCTTGGTGGGTGTGGCAGGGGAAGGATATTGCAAAATCTCCATTCCCTTCCCACTCCAGGAGAAAGGACACGGCACAACCTCCATTCCTACTGCATTCCAGGTGAAGGATATTGCAGAATCTCCATTCCCACCCTGCTCTGGGACCAGCCAGAAGATGGTATTTGCCAGTTCCCCAAACGACTCAAAATTTCCATTACCAGTTCTCCAGAACCTCTCAGAACCTGTTGGATTTCACCCCTGCCTAGAAGGTATTCTGACTGCAGTATTGTTGAACCTGAATCCTTTCTGGAGTGGGTGCCATATAAATACAAATAATCAATAACAAATAAACCTAAGTTAGTGTAATTGAGTCTGGCTGGACTAAGTGACTTGGGGGCAAATTTGTTTTCCTCCTTGCTGGGAAAGTTCAGTTTAATCTCTGCTCCTTCTTAGCTGGCCAGGAAGTTTCATAGAGTTCATCAGCAAACCTGATCTCAATTGTAATCAATTTTTGATCAGTTACACCCATGGTTTGATTTTCCCTGTGTGACACAGGCGGCCTTTATCAGCCAATCTGTCCTTGATTCTTCTAATCAGTTTCACAAGGGTTTCACAATCCTCCTTTAAAAGATCGGCCTGGCTTAATTTTCCCCTCTGTACGTACCAGATATAATTTCAACAGGCTGGTGGATAAAGTGATTGAGAGAGAGCTACAGATCTTAGAAACATAGAAGTCTGACGGCAGAAAAAGACCTCATGATCCATCTAGTCTGCCCTTATACTATTTTCTGTATTTTATCTTAGGATGGATATATGTTTATCCCAGGCATGTTTAAATTCAGTTACTGTGGATTTATCTACCACGTCTGCTGGAAGTTTCTTCCAAGGATCTACTACTCTTTCAGTAAAATAATATTTTCTCATGTTGCTTTTGATCTTTCCCCCAACTAACTTCAGATTGTGTCCCCTTGTTCTTGTGTTCACTTTCCTGTTAAAAACACTCACCTCCTGGACCTTATTTAACCCTTTATCTGTTTGCACCAATAGCGGATTCCTATTGGTTGTCGCCATTGCACCGGTAGCGAAAATTAAGCTATGCGCACAGCTCCACAGCTCTGGCATGTGCAAGTCTGAGCAAGATTTTGCTTCTGCGCATGCCCAGGAAGCAAAATCTCATAAGGGGACACGCGCACGAGATTTCGGCGATTTTGTGCTCCTGCACATGCGCAGAAGCAAAAAAATATCCAAAATCTCTCTCTTGCGCACATCCCCTTGCTTACTGCGCATGCAAAATCTTGCTTGGATGCATGCGCATGCTGGAAATGTGGACCAGCGTGCACGGCGCATTGGGAGCATCAACCCCCGCCTGGTCTGGACCCATCTCAGCCAGCTCAAGCTTCAAAATCCCAATGCAAACTGTAGCTGGAAGGATTGCGACTTCTGAAGCTATGATAGCGTGTGAAGCTCAGCAAAGTCTTTAGAGCTTATGTTGCATGCTTATTAAGCACTTAATTTCCAATTTACTGGCGTTTTGGAGCAAATGGAAATTGCAGTGAGTTTAATACAAACATTTTAATACCAACGTCTGACACTGAAGATTTTTTATTATTAATATCTGTTCCCAACCATGCGAAGTCGCAGCTGCCAGATCTTCAGCTGAGGTTGGCCTTTCTATGCATTCAATTCTTCCCAAGAACCCACAATGTTGTAATGTATTGATGTAATGCATGTGCAGATCCAAGCAATGTGGCCTTTTGCAACTGGCAGATGGAAATGTTGTCAGTGCACAGATTTTGTTAAGTGCCGTCCAAGATTTTTTTGGGATGGAACCCAGTGTGCTGATAGCCACTGTGACCACCGTGTGGCCTGTTTAATGCCATCGTCTTTCCATTTCAATTTTCAGAACTTGGTATCTGGGGAGATTCTCAGTCATTCAGATCATAGTTGTCTCAAAGGTCCCTTTGTTTTCCCTTGAAGTAGTTTTGCTTCTCATCCCAAGAAGCTTCATCAGTTCTGGCCAGAATCGATCAATATTCTCATATGAGAAATGAAATGTCCTCTTTTTCTTCCTCTGGGGGAAAAAAACCCCTGTCCAATTGCCTTTTGAAAAATCAGAACATTATTATTATTATTATTATTATTATTATTATTAATTATTATTAGATTTGTATGCCGCCCCTCTCCGCAGACTCGGGGCGGCTCACAACAGTGATAAAAACAATCTATATTGACAAATCTAATAATTTAAAATCTAAAATAACAATTGTACATTTAAAAAATCTAAAAGCAAGGAACCCCAATACAGTGATCCCTCGATTATCGCGAGGGTTCCGTTCCAAGACCCCTCACGATAATCGATTTTTCGCGATATAGTGGTGCGGAAGTAAAAACACCATCTGCGCATGCGCGCCCTGTTTTCCATGGCCGCGCATGCGCAGATGGTGTTTTTACTTCCGCACCTGGGAAGACCCAGGGAAGGTTCCTTCCGCCGCCCAGCAGCTGATCTGCTCGGCAGCGCCGCAGCAGCGAGGAGCCAAAGATCGGGGTTTCCCCGCCGCTCACGCAAAGGGGAAACCCCGACCTTCGGCTCCTCGCTGCTGCGGCGCTGCCGAGCAGATCAGCTGCTGCGCGGTCGAAGGAACCTTCCCTGGGTCTTCCCCGCTGCCCACACAAAGGGGAAACCCTGATCTTCGACTCCTCGCTGCTGCCCGCCCGCCGCTCGCCCGCCGCCCGCCGCTCAAGAGCAAGAGGGGGAGAGATAGAGAAAGAGAGAGAAGGAAAGAAAGAGATGAGAGAGGGAGGAAGAGAGTGTGAGAGAGGAAGAAGCAAGATAGAGAAAGAGAGAGAGAAAGAAAGATGAGAAAGGAAGAGAGTGACGTCATCGGGTGGGAAAATATTTTTAATTAATATTTTTTGAAAAATCGCGATATAGCGTTTCGCGAAGATCGAGATCGCGAAAATCGAGGGATCACTGTATATAAAAACATGCATACAGTCATATCATGCACTAAAACTACAGAGGCAGGGGGAGATGTCTCAGTTCCCCCACGCTTGACGACAGAGGTGGGTTTTAAGGAGTTTACGAAAGGCAAGGAGGGTGGGGGCAGTTCTAATCTCTGGAGGGAGCTGATTCCAGAGGGTCGGAGCCGCCACAGAGAAGGCTCTTCCCCTGGGTTCCGCCAGACGACATCGTTTAGTCGACGGGACCCGGAGAAGACCAACTCTGTGGGACCTGTTGATTCTGTTGGTCACTGGGATTTGTGCGGCAGAAGGCGGTCTCGCAGATATCCTGGTCCGGTACCATGAAGGGCTTTATAGGTAATAACCAACACTTTGAATTGTGACCGGAAACTGATCGGCAACCAATGCAGACTGCGGAGGGTTGGAGTAACATGGGCATATTTGGAAAAGCCCATGATTGCTCTCGCAGCTGCATTCTGCATCATCTGATACTTTTCTCTAATTCTTCTATTCCTGGTATTGCCACATCAATCATCCATACCTTTTTCCCTTTTAAATCAGTTATATCTGGTTCAAAAGATAGCAAAGGTCTGTGCTTAGATTTTATCATTCTGTATTTCGAAATCCCACAATATTTTTGTTATTGTTATTGTTATAAACTGTTTAGAGAGGGCTGTAAAGCATGGTGAAGTGGTATAGAAATCTAAGTGGTATTGCTATTTACCTATGGCACCATCCTAAATTTGAACGGATCATGTTTTAGTTTATTATAATGTATGAGCCTAGACTAAATATTTTTCTAGTCCCGAATTGACTATTCTGATGGACAACCAATATCCAAAGCAATGGAAAAATATTCTGTTTGCAAAGTGAAGCTTTTAACTTAACTGCCTGGGATAGGATATGTAATCTTTTGTGGCAAAGCATTAGACTTGCTACTAAATTAAAACTCCTACCCTTCACTTGGGTCCTGTTTTCAGTGGGCATTTAATTCCTACCGTTCTCCTGTTTATAGGTCTCTTTTGAGCATTTTTTTGCTATGGTCTTTTTTTAATCTGTGCTAAATTTACACATAGTTAGACATCTGCCTTTCCCAGACACCACTCACTTGTGCTATGGTTTGCAAAACTAAAAAAGTTAAAAAGAGAGAGAGTGTGTGGGGGAGGGTTGTTGAAAAGATAACACCGTGGGATGGTAAAATAGGCGGGTGTTTGTGGAACAGAAGATAACAAAGTCAAGAAAACTGAAGAGGAGGTGGGTGTAAAGAACTCAGATTTTTAAAGATAAATTTAAAAAAACCCCTCCTGATAAATGTGGAGGAGGAAAGATGGGACATTGTCCAAGAAGATGAGAGTTGTGAAATGTTTTGCAACAGCTAATTGCGATCAGCAGCAAAATAAGCAAATAAATATATTTTTTTTTTAAAAAATCCATACCTATATTAAGAGTCAGATCTTTTTTCCTAAGGAGCCCAAAAGATGGAACACAAAGGGAGCCAGAACTGATCTTCACACTTGTAATGACAGCTACAAATCTATGGAACGGATGGTCACTTGAATGTTGTGTGTCTAGTGCAGGGGTGTCAAACTCTATTTCACAGAGAGCTGCGTTAGAGTTGTGTTTGACCTCAGGGGGCGGGGTTAGGGCAGGTGGGGCGTGGCCAGCTTCACATCATTAGTGTCGGGGGTACCTGTGGGGGGGGGAGTGCTCTGCCAGTGAAAACGGGCTTCTAAGCTCTGTTTTCACCTGAGACAGCCTCCTGCAACCCTTTGCCAGTGAAAACGAAGCCCCAGGGGTATCTGGCCCTCACGAGCTCCGTTTTCAGCTGGAGTGGCCTTCTGCAACCCTTTGCTAGTGAAAACGGAGCCTGGAGGCACGCATTTGGCCCTTGCAAGCTCCATTTTCATCTGGGATGGCCTCCTGCAACCCTTTGTCAGTTAAAATGGAGACTGAGGAGGCAAGTTTGGCCTTCACAAGCTCTGCTTTCATCTGGGATGGCCTCCTGCAACCCTTTGTCAGTGAAAATGGAGACTGAAGGGGCACATTTTGCCCTCAAAAGCTCTGTTTTCAGCTGGGACGATCTTCTGCAACCCTTTGCTAGTGAAAACGGAGCCTAGGGGGCAGTGTTCCCTCTAATATTTTTGGGGGGTGGGCGGAAAAGTATAGTGTCTGAGCGGCAGTCCCTTCGGGACTGGGCGGCACAGAAATATTAAATAAACAAACAAACAAACAAAAAACCCACCCTGTTTTGCCTCAGAGAATTTCAAAATAAAATACTGTACTGTGTGTCTATAACAGTGAGCTCATAATAGGGCAACTCTATCAATATCAAAATGCCACTTAAATAGTTGAGCTAGTTTCAAACTAGATTTTGATTTTCTTTCTCTCTTCCTTACTCCCATTCTTTTTCTTTCTCTTTTCCTTCCTCTCTTTTTTCTATCTGTTTCTCTTTCTTCCTCTCTTCCTCTCTCTCTCCTTCCCTCTCACTCTTTCCCTCTCAGCTTCTGGGCAGGTTTGGAAAACTCTGAGTTGATGATGATTTTTAAATGAGCGATTGCTCACTGCTCAGCTTAGAGGGAACTATGCTGGGGGGCGGGGGCACGTTTGGTCCTCATGAGCTCCGTTTTCAGCTGGGATGGCCTCCTGCAAATCTCTGCCAGTGAAAACCAGCTATGTTTTTTGCTGACAGAGGCACCGTGGGGCAGTCCTTCCTTGTTTCCAAGGCCATGGTCTTCATTTTAGCACCCCATGGCCTGGATGTGGCCCACGGGCCTTGAGTTTGACCCCTCTGGTCTAGTGTAATTGTGTGTCTTCAGATGGTCCTTGGAGCAGACAACTTTGCTAACCTGTTGCTTCTGAGTTTATATAGTGAATCAAATTGCACACCCTGCTATATCTGGAAAACGTGGATTTGGGTGAGGCTGATGGAAATATAATAATTTCAGAGAGCCCCTTAGGAATATGAATTGAGGCCATTGGTGATTTCCAGGTTTCTGGATTTTCCTCTAAGTTACCTTCAAGATCTCTTGAAATCTAACAGTTTGATCTAGCAGTTAAGGCATCAGACTACAAATTAGAAGATGGTGAGTCAGAATATAGGAATATACCCATGACAATCATTAAACATCGTACCTTATAATTCTTGATGAATGTACAGTGGTACCTCATCTTACGAACGCCTCTTCTAACGAAGTTTTCAAGATACGAACCCAGTGTTTAAGATTTTTTTGCCTCTTCTTCCGAACTATTTTCACCTTACGAACCCAAGCAGCTGCTGCTGGGATGAAGGGGTTTCTTTCCCCCCCCTTTTTTGAAGAAAGAAAAGGGAGGGGCTGCTTGAAGTAGGAAACATTTTGCAGAGAACAACGTGCTTGCAAAGGAACTGAAAGGGTGTCTTTTTAAGAAAGAAAAGGGAGGAGGGAGGGGCAGCTTGGGGGAGGAAAAATTTTGCAGAGAACAACGTGCTTGCAAAGGCACTGAAACGGTGTCTTTTGAAGAAAGAAAAGGGAGGGGCGCCCCCCTTGCCTTTCTTCCTTCCCACTCACCCTTTAGCCTAGCCTTGCTTCTTCCACCCGCCCCCTTTAGCTGCTCCTCCCTGCCCTCTGTTCGCCTCCCTTCTAAAGTTTGGGATTTTCCTGAAGGATTTGCACGCATTATTTGCTTTTACATTGATTCCTGTGGGAAACATTGTTTCATCTTACGAACTTTTCACCTTACGAACCTCCTCCTGGAACCAATTAAGTTCGTATGATGAGGTACCACTGTATCTTGTTTTTTATGTACACTGAGAGCATATGCACTATAGACAAATTCCTTGTGTGTCGAATCACACCTGGCCAATAAAGAATTCTATTCTATTCTATTCTTCTTGTGGCTGTAGTCAGTTCCACTTACCTTTTCTACTGGTTTGGGAATGGGAGCACCCAGAGCGTTTTTGATGATGTTCGGGCAGGTGGGCGGAGCCTCCCGCCTCATTGCACCGCTACCAGTTCGCAGAACCGGTGTGAACTGGTAGCGGCCCACCACCATCTTTAAGGAAAAGAGAAGCAACTTGATGACTGAAGACATAAAATAGCCTGAAAATGGACTATGGAGTCTATGGGATTTTTGTGTTGTTGTTTTTCTGTTGTGTCATTAAATTTGTACTATTCTTGATGGTTACAAGCTTGCCAGTCCTCATCTACCTGCAAGCAGTGATGGGCTCCTACGAGTACGGTCAGGTATGCAGAACCGGTAGAAGAATTTTGATTTTGATTTTTCCTTTCTGGGCTCTGGGTACGTTTTTCCCATTGCAGTAAATGAGGTTGAATGTGTATAATTTTAGAAGAGCTATGCGTGTGTGTGTGTACATTCACTTTATATAGTAGACAATATATATTTATGTGTACCTGTGTGTAATATGTATGTACACATATGGCATATATACATAGAATGAAATAGTATATTTTGGATGTTCAGGAATAGTAGGGGAAATAGTATCTCTTTGAGGCGAGGAGAGGTCAAGCACCCTAACCCTAATCTTTAACGTGAGTGACGTCAAGTTGGGTGTCTCTATCTATCTATCTATCTATCTATCTATCTATCTATCTATCTATCTATCTATCTATCTATCTATCTATCTATCTATCTATCTTGCTATCTATCTATCTATCTATCTATCTATCTATCTATCTATCTATCTATCTTGCTATCTATCTATCTATCTATCTATCTATCTATCTATCTATCTATCTATCTATCTATCTATCTATCTATCTATCTATCTATCTATCTATCAGATTTGTATGCCGCCCCTCTCTATAGACTCGGGGCGGCTAACAACAATAATAAGACAATGTAAACAAATCCAATATTTAAGTTAATTTAAAAACCCCAATTTAAGAAACCAATCATACACACAGACATACCGTGCATAAATTTTATAAGCCTAGGGGGAAGGGAAAGTCTCAATTCCCCCATGCCTGACGACAGAGGTGGGTTTTAAGGAGCTTACGAAAGGCAAGGAGGGTGGGGACAACTCTGATATCTGGGGGGAGTTGGTTCCAAAGGGTCGGGCCCGCCACAGAGAAGGCTCTTCCCCTGGGTCCCGCTAAACGGCATTGTTTGCATTTTAAGCCAGTCACATGATCTTTAAGCCACCCCTGATCACATGATCATCAAGCCACTCCCACCTGGTCACATGGCCAGCAAGCCACACTCACAAAATAAGCCACGCCCACAGTGTGGCAGTAATTTTTTTTGCAACCCTTCACTGTCTGCAAGGCTTGGAGTGCCGAGGGGTGTTGTCATGGTGCTAATGCTTTGTGCCCAGGGAACTGGTCCTGCCTTCCTCCCTCGCTTCCCCATTGCATGCAGTGCTCCTCCGCCACCGAAGTGCTTTGGGAAACCTTTGTCCTTGTCATGGTGACTGTCAACAGGGGTTTTTTTTGTTTAGTGACTCCCTCTGCTCAGGCTGCCCAGGGAGAAGACAGCAGCCAGCAGAACATCTGTGCCAATTAAAACAATACAGGCTCCGCAATCAAGGTCCCCAAGGCCCCAAGTATCTACTCTAGCGATTCTCAACCTTTGTCACTTTTAACATGCATGTACATGTTACACTCCTCGCCTTCCCACCTGGGTTCCTTAGAGCAGTGTTTCCCAACCTTGGCAACTTGAAGATATTTGGACTTCAACTCCCAGAATTCCCCAGCCAGCATTTGCTGGCTGGGGGATTCTGGGAGTTGAAGTCCAGATATCTTCAAGTTGCCAAGGTTGGGAAACACTGCCTAAGAGCTCCAACAGGAAGCAGTTGTTGGAGCTAAGCAGCCACCATTACAAAGAGTTGGCAAAACATCTCTACCTAAGAATGCCTCTACTTAAGAACTTTTCTCGGTAAGAACTGGGTGTTCAAGATTTTTTTTTTGCCTCATTTTCTACTTAAGAACCTGAGCCCGGAAAAGTTTCCCAGGAAATTTGAGAGCGGCATGAAGGCCCGGCCAGTTTCCTGCAATTCCCCCTTTAATCCTGGCCATCTCGGGCTTTTCTGGGCTGCTAGAGGAGCCTTTCAGTAGCACTTAAGGAGGCTTTGTCAGCCTAGATGGGAGGCGCATGCTCCTCCTTGCTGCCTCTTTTTTTTTTAAAGCCTTAAAGTTTTGGATTTTTTAAAAATTCCCTTCACCTCACTTTCTTCCTTTGGCAGCGACTGTCCTCCTCCTCTTCTTCCTCCTCCACCTCCCACCCAAATTCCGAGCTTTTATTTCTTTCCTAAAGGGTTTGCACGCCTTATTTGCTTTAACATTGATTCCTATGGGAAAAATTGCTTCTACTTACAAACTTTTCTACTTAAGAACCTGGTCATGGAATGAATTAAGTTCTTAAGTAGAGGTACCACTGTATTTTAATTCCCAGAATTTTCCAGCCAGTGTGGGGATTTCTGGGAGCTGAAGTCTTATCTTAGAGTTGCCAAGTTTGAGAAACATTGATCTATTCAGAGGATGGGAAAAAAGGCAGGTTCACACCTGTGCAAGGAAAAGTGGCAAGTATTTGTGTATGAAGGAGCATCTGGTTCTCGGGTCTATATTTGCAACTTGAGTACTGCACTGTGTTTTACCTGCTTGCAAAGTATCTGGCAAGTGTCAGTTTTTGCAGATTGGAGTAGGGTTTTTTTTTAATTATTATTTTTTAGAATAGAATAGAATTCTTTATTGGCCTAATGTGATTGGACACACAAGGAATTTGTCTTGGTGCATTTGCTCTCATTGTACATAAAAGAAAAAGATACATTTGTCAAGAATCATGTGGTACATTAATGATTGTCATAGGGGTCAAATAAGCAATCAGGAAACAATAAATATTAATAAAAATCTTAAGGATATAAGTAACAAGTTACAGTCATACATTCATTTGTTTCACTTGTTGTGAGCCGCACCGAGTCTTCGGATAGGTGCGGCATACAAATCCAAATAATAAATAAATAAAATAAATAAATAAATTAGTGGGAGGAGATGGGTGATAGGAATGATGAGAAAAAACTAGTAGTAATAGTAGTGCAGACTTAGTAAATAGTTTGACAGTGTTGAGGGAATTACAGTATTTGTTTAGCAGAGTGATGGCGTTCGGGAAAAAAAACTGTTCTTGTGTCTAGTTGTCTTGGTGTGCAGTGCTCTGTAGCGACGTTTTGAGGGTAGGAGTTGAAACAATTTGTGTCCAGGATGTGAGGGGTCAATAAATATTTTCCCGGCCCTCTTTATGACTCGTGCAGTATACAGGTCCTCAATGGAAGGCAGGTTGGCAGCCATTGTTTTTTCTGCAGTTCTGATTCTCTTCGGAAGTCTGTGTTGGACTTGTTGGGTTGCAGAACCAAACCAGACAGTTATAGAGGGAATATTTAAGTTATGACTCTATAATCCCTTTTATCAGGATGGAGTTGGGAGCAATTGAATGGAACTGAGCCATTTACTGGCCGGCTGCCCTTCCTGAGGCCTATGCAGAGTTTGCACCACATTTTCTCTTTGCACCCCGATAGAGAAACATTTGTTGCTTCCTAGTATTGAACTCTCCATCTCCTCACCTCTAAGCCACTGCGTCACTTGCAGATTGCAATATTTGATAAATTCTTAATTTTGGATGCTCCTTCATTGTTACTCTCTCTGAATAAGGGTTTTTTTAAGCCGTAACCAGTGTTGTGGTTGGCTCTGGCCCAGCTCCTGCCCCAGAGAATGGGGAGGTGGATGCAGGGAAAACTTCAACATGTCACAGGTCTGTGTTATTGCCGACAGAGTCAGTTCAGAGTTTAGTTTCTTCGGACGAAGAAGAAGGTGGGAGTGACTCGGCAGAGGAGGGCTTGGCACACAGCCAAGGCAGTCAATCTTCCTTATCTTCTATAGCTTCAGATGATGACATTTTGGACCCACGCAAGCGCAGAATTATGCGTAGAAGAGACCAAGTAAGAACATGTTACAGGAAATAAGGGAGGCCACCTGTGTTTGGGTGGGGCTCCAGTAATTAGGGCTGCTGCTATAAATAGCAGCATGTGGGTTTGGCCATTGTGGAAGAATATCTGTTGCAGTTTCGTCAGGAATCTTGTGTGCTGGACTTTCTTGCTTTTTCATGCCTTTGAAACCAAAGCAGAGCAGCGTGTGTGTGTGTCTCACTTCATTGGAAGAAGAAGGGGTGTGAAGTTTCTCCACAGCTGCTGGCTAAGTACTTAATGACTGTTTAAGGGAAATTGTATAGACTACCCGGGTGTTTTGGGAAGAGTTTTCTTTGCAACACAAAAAGAGTGCTTAGTTTATTTTGACTTTTGTGATAAAGAACATTGTTTTGAATTTTCAAACGTGTGTGTGTCTGAAATTTGTACCCTTGAATTTTCGGGAGGCTCCTACCAGAGAGCCCGGCAGAACAATAAGATGCACCTTTTCCTTCCCTAAAAGAGGCTGAAAATTCAGGTGCGTCTTATACTCTGAATGCAGCTTTCCCCCCCCCAGCCCTAACTAGGTGCTAACAATCTTCCTAGCTCTTACCTTGCAGGCTCTTTCATTGTTACTCTTTGCAAAGAATGTATTCCAAGCCCTAAGTCTTTGCAGGTTTTTTTTTTCCATTGCTCTAACTTGTTCCCAATGATTCTTTCCAGCCCTAATCAGGTGCTAATGATGTTCCCAGCTCTCACTGGCTTGCAAGCTCTTTCATTGTTACTTTCTCTGAATAAAGTTTTTTTTTAAAGCCCTAACCAGGGGATAAAATAATGTGCTGAAGCTGATCCGACTAAGGATGCTAGACAGATGAATATCTGGTAAGCAGTAGTGATGGGCGAACTGAACCCGCACAATTCGGGTCCGTACCGAATTTTGTGGTATTCAGTATGCCGAACACGAACCCAATTTTTTTCAATAATAATGTTTATTTTTACGTGAAGACCTCCCTTTGAAGGAGTTGGGGAATCCCTCCCACGAAGAGATTTTGGGGGCGGAGCTTTGACGTCACCGGCAGGTTGCTAAGGACGCCAAGGTGACCACTTCCTAGATTCCATGGAATCCAGGAAGTGATCACCTTGGCGTCCTTAGCAATCTGCCGGTGACATCAAAGCTCCACCCCTGGAATCTCTTTGTGGGAGGGATTCCCTGTTCGGGTTCAGCTCGGGTTCGGCCGAATTTTGCGTAAAGCTCATCCGAACTTGCCGAACCCGAACACCGTTGGGTTCGCCCATCACTAGTAAGCAGATTCTTTTCCCTATTTGCCTCCCCCAAAACTAAGGTGTCTTATACTCTGAAAAATATAGTATTTACTTGCCTTTGCATGCTTTCAACCTGCTTGGTGGGCAGGAGGTGGTGCAATAATGGGAGCTCACACCATCATGCAGTATTTGGGTCTTGAACCGCCAAACCTCCAGTCGACAACCCCAGTGCCTTAACCGCTAGGCCACGAGAGATCTTAAATCTGAAGGACTGTTTCTCTTCCTTTATGAGCCCATCTGGGCATGATTGTTACTGACCAGTATTTCTATCAAAATCTTGTTTCGCAGGGAAGCAATATATTATACGTGCGGTATATTTCTACTAGCTGTTGCAGCTAGCCAGCCATGCCGTCTTCATTGGTATTCTATCGCGTTCCCCTCTTCCCTCCGGCAATCGTCATTTCTTAGCCTCTAAAGCTTCACAGACATTTTAGGCCGTTTTGGTGGGGTCTCCCCCCCCTTCCTTCTCAAGATAGGTTTTTCCTTTCTAACGTCTCAGGGTTTCCCCCAGCACCGACGGATACTTCTCTCTTGCAGGGGAGTGGTGCCATTTGGGTTCCATAACCGGCAGCAGCACTCGCAGTGGGAATGTCAGAAATAGACAGAATGTTATTTACATTCATCATCTCTCCTGTCTCGAGGGGATGACAACTAAGGTAATAAGCACGCAAGTGTTATAAAAAATGCCACCCATGCTTCCAGCTTTTCCCCTGTAAAAAAGCACATGCGCCTGTGCACACAAACACACACACGCACGCACTGGAGTCTACATTGACTGATGTTTCAGACGTTGGTATTTTCTTGCTTCACCAACGCACTGTCAAAGCTCTGCTCTTTTTTATTGTTTTTAAATGTGCGTCATGATACTCATTAAAAACTGGCAGGGCTTTAATTGTGGAGTTGCAGCCACCATCTTGATTTTTTTCATGTCCCATTTCCACCACCGCCCAGTAACAGAGCCGGGGTGGCGCAGCAGGTAGAGTGCTGTACTGCAGGCCACTGAAGCTGAATGTAGATCTGCAGGTCAGCGGTTCAAATCTCATCACCGGCTCAAGGTTGACTCAGCCTTCCATCCTTCCGAGGTGGGTAAAATGAGGACCCGGATTGTGGGGGCAATAGGCTGGCTCTGTTAAAAAGTGCTATCACCAATGTGTTGTAAGCCACCCTGAGTCTAAGGAGAAGGGCGGCATAAAAATCAAATGAATGAATGAATGAATGAATGAATGAATGAATGAATGAATGAATGAATAAATAAATAAATAGGCAGCCAAAATTTTTATTGCCACACTGTGGGTATGGCTTATTTTGTGGGTGTGGCTTGATGGTCACGTGGCTGGGTAGGAGGGACTTATTGGCCATGTGACCAGGTGGGAGTGGCTTGAACGATCATCATCGTTCAACTGAACTGTTAAGTCCTTGACTTACAACCTCACCGATGTTGCTCTCTGGGGTGACAATTTCCTTCGTGTTGGCCATGCTCTCCTTCCTGGGTCACTCCCTGCCTCAGGCTGGGTAGCTAGGTGAATGGGTGCCGATCAGCTGTTGAGAATAGAGGGGGGAGGAAATGGGATCACTTGATTCCTATTGTGTAAAAATGGAAGCCACTAATATTACTGTTTTTACCTTTGTTGGATGAGCCCTACCCCAACCCCCCCAGGAACATCTCTGGAAGCCAAAAACACCCTCCCAGAGCCTCTGTGCAAGCCAAAAATAATCTGGCAGGCACACACATTGGAGCTGAGCTAGGGCTCGCGTGCCAGCAGATAGGGCTCCGTCTGCCACCTGTGACACCCATGCCATAGGTTCACCATCACTGGATTAGCATTTATGTGCAAGGGGAACCTTTACCGTTTATGCTCCAAAAACACTTAACTGAACCCTGAGTTGAATTGCATTGTTGCTGTCACCGAAATCTGTTCTTCGCTCAGTCCAGCCATTACCAGAAGAAGCAATAACCTGGAGAGGACTTGCCCCCAGGGTTCCCTCTGTTGCCCCTGATGGAGTTTTCAGTTGCTGTTTCCTAGATTTCCACCCCCCTCAAGCTGATTCCTGCATCTTGACGGGGAGAGCCCTGCTGGCAGCGTGGTTAAAAATAGCTCGGAGAGGCTGTGCTCAAGCATCTAATCAGCCGCCAGTCAATTGCCTGCCCGTCTGAAGAGCGGTTCATCAGAGGCAGGGTTGCCAGCAGAGATGGCGGTGGCAGTGGTTGCTAATTAACAGTTAACCTGAGGTTGCAAGAAGATCCCAGCCCTGGATGTGTCTCTTCATTGGAAGGACCAGTGGTGCCTCTACTTAAGAACTTAATTCGTTCCGTGACCAGGTTCTTAAATAGAAATGTTTGTAAGTAGAAGCAATTTTTCCCATAGGAATCAATGTAAAAGCAAATAATGTGTGCAAACCCTTTAGGAAAGAAATAAAAGCTTGGAATTTGGGTGGGAGGAGGAGGAGGAAGAAGAGGAGGAGGACAGTTGCTGCCCAGAGTGAAGGGAGCGTTTCTTTTCTCTGGGCACTGGCAGAGGTTTATTCCCTCTCCAAGCGTCCAGAGAAAGGGAAATGCTTTGTTCACTCTGGACTGCCAAAGCCTCCTTAAGCACCACTGAAAGGCTCCTCTGGCAGCCCAGAAAAGCCCGAGATGGCCAGGATTTAAGGGGGAATGGCAGGAAACTAGGCGGACCTTTGTGCCGCTCTCAAATTTCCTGGGAAATTTTTCTGGGCTCGGGTTCTTAAGTAGAAAAAAATCTTGAACACCCAGTTCTTATCAAGAAACGTTCTCAAGTAGCAGATCGGTCTTGGAGATCGGTGCAGGCATGCAGTGGGCGGCGGCGAACGCGCACCCCCACATGAGATTTTGTTTCCGCGCATACACGGAAGCAAAGAAATCAACACAAATCTCCAAAATCTCACGCGAGGACCCTCGCACGCACAAGATATCAGCAATTTTCGCCAATTTCTTTGATTCTGCGCAAGCTGGAAATCACCAAAATCTCGTGTGTGCAACCGTCCTCTTGTGGGATTTCAGCGATTTTCACCAATTTCTTTGCTTCCATGTATGCGCAGAAGCAAAATCTCATGCGCGGGCATGCAGGGGCGCGATGGGGACATGCAGATGTGCATGCATTACCGTTTCCGCTACCGGATCGGCGATCCAAGGCGTACCAAGGGGGCAGCCCAAATACTGCCTGGAATGGATACAGCAAATGCAGCCCAGACTGGTGGATTCCTTAACGATGCACCGGTGGCAGCTTGCAGGGTCAGACTTGATGATGCCGTGCACATGTTTTGGGGATTTTACTCGCCCCGGAGGAGGGAGGATGAGCTGGAGCAGATGAGCTGGAACAGGGACATCCGCTCAAGCCTGAAAAGGTAGATACATGGAGTTTATGGATCAAGGCAGCATGCTGACATGGTGAAGCTATGTGAGGTGGTTCTCTCAGAGCCCCATGCAAACTGAAACTACATTGGGCTTAGAATAGATTAATTGTTCCATCCTTAGTTTCCCTTCTGCCGGGCTCTATGGTATGAGTCTCCCGAAAATTCAATGATACAAATTTCAGACACACACACACACACACACACACACACACTCGAAAGCTCAAAAACAATGTTCTTTATCACAAAAATTCAAAAGAAACAAAGCACTCTTTTTGTATTGCAAAGAGCACTCATCCCAAAACAACCTGGTAGTCTGTACAATCCCCTTAATCAGTCCTTAAGTACTTAGGTAGCAGCTGTGAAGGAACATCACAGCTCTCCTTCTTCCATGAAGTGAAACACACACATTTTGCTCTGCTTTGGTTTCAAAGTCGTGAAAAATCAACAAACACAGTCCGGAAACAGCAAGGCACGGTCCTGAAGAAACAACGATCAGATAATCTTCCACAATGGACAAAGCCAGCATGCTGCTATTTATATCAGCAGCTCTAATTACTGGAGCCCCACCCAAACACAGGGGTCCTCTCTTATCTCCTGTAATATTTCTTCAATTGGTCTCTTCTATGCATAATTCTGCGCCTGCATGGGTCTAACACTTCCTCATGGGAATCGACCAAAGATAATGGAGATTGGCTTCCTGGGCTGTGTGCCAAGCCCCCCTCTTCCAAGTCACCCCCACCTTCATCTTCATCCGAGGAAACTGCACTACCTGACTGTTGGCAATAAAACAGGCCTATGACATGTTGATGTTTCCCCTGCATCCACCTCCACATTCCTTGGGGCAGGAGCTGGGCCAGAGCCAACCCCAACAAGTTCCAGGTTGTTTTCTCCTTGATTAGTTTCCACCCATTGCTTCTTGTCCTGCTTTGGAGAATAGGTTCACTCCTTCTTCTTTGTGGCAACCCCTGAGATATTGAAACACTGCTATCCTGTCTCCCCTGGTCCTTCTTTCCATCAGACTAGACATATCCAGTTCCAGCAACCGTTCTTCATATGTTTTAGCCTCCAATCCCCTAATCATCTTTGTTGCTCTTAATTGCTGGTTCAAAGGCAACAAAAGACTTTGATGCAATTCCCTCCCCTCTTTCACTTCATCTCAGTTACCATGGGCCTCCCTGCTTTTCTCTTTCCCCCAGATGTGTATATGCCTTCCCAGCTGTTGTGCAGTATCCCTATCACTGCAAAATTCTCCTAGCAACTTATTTGCATCGATCCCCTACATCAGTGATGGCGAACCTATGGTACGGGTGCCACAGGTGGCACATGGAGTCGTATCTGCTGGCACATGAGCTGTTGCCCTAACTCAGCTCCAATAGGCATGTGTGTACCGGCTAGCTGATTTTTGGCTCTCACAAAGGCTCTGGAAGGCGTTTTTGGCTTCCAGAGAGCCTCCAGGAGGATGGGAGAAGACACCTTTGGAGCCTGGGGAGGGCGAAACATGAGCCTTCTGGGCCCAGCCTCCAGGGTGCTTCCGGGGAGCGGGAGAAGGTGTTTTTACCCTCCCCAGGCATTGATTTATGGGTGTGGGCACTTGGGCATGCGTGATATTGCATGACAACACTCTGGGTACCCGAGGAAAAAAAGATTCACCATCACTGCCCTAGGTCAAAACTATCATCCCCTGGGTATTTCACCTTTTACAAGCTTTATTCCCAGGTTGCTTTAAAACTTCATTAACGTCCTTCCTGTCGGCGACTACTTCAGCTTCAACCACAACAACACAAGAGCACACAACAGATTTAAACGTAATACAGTATTAACCGCTCCAAACTTGACTGTAAAAAGTATGACTTCAGTAACCGAGTTGTCGAAGCGTGGAACTCATTACCGGACTCCATAGTGTCATCCCCAAACCCCCAACACTTTACCCTTAGATTATCTACGGTTGACCTATCCAGATTCCTAAAAGGTCAGTAAGGGGCGAGCACAAGTGCACTAGAGTGCCTTCTGTCCCCTGTCCTATTGCTCTCCTAGATCTCCTATACCTTTCTTCTATTCCTATATCTCTTCTTCTATTCTTTCATTGATACGTTTTATTCCTATATCTTCTCTTCTATTTTTTCTCAGATATATTTTAATATGAGTATCTCCTCTATAACCTTCATTATGTATTTTACTATGTGTATACCCACTAAAATGCCCATTGGGTATTGGACTGACTAACTAACTAACTAACTAACTAACTAACTAACTAACTAACTAACTAACTAACTAACTAACTAACTAACTAACTAACTAACTCAATCAATCAATCAATCAATCAATCGGTCTGTTGGAGTATGCAAACTCAGTCCTTGGGGGTGTAAACTACTAGTTGTGGCTTGACATGATAGGTTGCTGAATGTGCATTTTACAAAAAACGATTAAAGAAAAGATGGCTTAATGTAGTGCACGATCCAGATAACTATGCCTGTAAGGTGGCGTGTAGGCCTACATATATAGATGGCATGGTACAATCAAAACATATGTTGCCTCAGATCTGAAGTTATTTTCACACCATTGTTTTCCTTTTTTTTTCATGAGAATAGATGCCAGGAATAGAACCTTTTTTCTGTTTCTTTGTGTGAAGCATGAATCTTTCCTGTCATATTTTTGTAGGCGAGCTAATCACCGATCCTCGTTTATTTATTTAGCTATTTTACATGGTTGTCTGTCAGGCACAAGCAACCGAATCACTTTTGAATAAGACCAGGAAGGCATTTTATTGTTGATCGCCAATATCTTGTCTGCCTTCCTTTGCAAAATGGCCAATATTGTCTTAGGGCAGTGATGGCGAACCGTTTTTCCTCGGGTGCCTAAATAGCATGTGTGCGAGTGCCCACACCCATAATTCAATGCCTGGGGAGGGAAAAAACACTTGGGCGTCCTCCTCAATCCACAGCTGACATTGGAACATCATCTTTCGGCTGTGGCAAGGAGGGCATTTGCCCAGGTTCGCCTGGTGCACCAGTTGCGGCCCTGTTTGGACAGGGAGTCATTGCTCACAGTCGCTCATGCCCTCATCACCTCGAGGTTCGATTACTGCAATGCTCTCTACATGGGGCTACCTTTGAAAAGTGTTCGGAAACTCCAGATCATGCAGAACGTGGCCGCGAGAGCCATTGTGGGACTTCCCAGATTCGCCCACGTATCTACAACACTCCATGGCCTGCATTGGCTGCTGATCAGTTTCCGGTCACAATTCAAAGTGTTGGTCATGACCTTTAAAGCCCTACATGGCATTTGACCAGAGTACCTCTGGAACCGCCTGCTACTGCATGAATCCCAGCGGCCAATAAGGTCCCACAGAGTTGGCCTTCCCCCGGGTCCCGTTGACTAAACAATGTCATTTGGCGGGCCCCAGGGGAAGAGCCTTCTCGGTGGCAGCCCCGGCCCTTTGGAATCAACTCCCCCCAGAGATTAGAACTGCTCCCACCCTCCTTGTCTTCCGTAAACTACTCAAGACCCACCTATACCGCCAGGCATGTGGGATTTGAGACATCTTTCCCCCAGGCTCATTATAATTTATGTTTGGTATGTATGTGCTGTTTGGTTTTTAATTATGATAGGGTTTTTAGTTATTTTTAATATTAGATTTGTGCCATTATAATATTGTTTTTATCATTGTTGTGAGCCGCCCCGAGTCTTCGGAGAGGGGCGGCATACAAATCTAATAAATTGAATTGAATTGAATTGAAAACAGCTTCCCCCCCCTCCCGGAGGGCCTCTGGAGGCCAGAAACGGCCCATTTCCCAACTTCTGGTGGGCCCAGTAGGTTTGTGTTTCACCCTCCTCAGGCTGCAAAGGCTTCCCTGGAGCCAAAGGAGGGTAAAAATGATCTCTCCCATCCCCTGGAGGCCCTCTGGAAGCCAAAAATGCCCAGAGCCTCCATGTGAGCTGAAAATCAGCTGTCCAGGGCGCACATGAGTGTTGAAGCTGATCTGGGACAACGGCTTGCATGCCAGCAAATATGGCTCCGTGTGCCACCTGTGCCATGTGTGACATAGATTTGCCATCATTGGTTTAGAACAGTGTTTCCCAACCTTGGCAACTTGAAGATATCTGGACTTCAACTCCCAGAATTCCCCAGCCAGCGAATGCTGGCTGGGGGATTCTGGGAGTTGAAGTCCAGATATCTTCAAGTTGTCAAGGTTGGGAAACACTGGTTTAGAATATTATGGAAGCCCACCAGTAGTGGGTTTCACTTACCATCACCACCGGTTTGGAACTGTGAATGCGCATGCGCAGAACGTTCTGTGGATGTGCAGAGCCCCTGTGATGACATCAGGGAGGGTGGACGGAGCCTCCTGCCACCACTGCTACCAGTTTGCCTGAACTGGGACAAACTCACCACTGAAGCCCACCAACAAGATTAGTTTGGTTGAACTGATGCTTCCTTGAGTCTGCTGGAATCACTTTGAAGTGAATTTTTCTGGTTCATCTCAAGGCTTACTTACTACCAAGGGAGAGGAAAGAAGGTTTTTGTGGCAACATTGACTCACCGTTTCATCTTCCGGGCCCAGATTCCCATGCTCCAAAAGGTGTTCGTATGACGTTCTGCATTTAAACAGAGCATCGAGCACTTTTATCGTGCAACACCCTGTAGTTGTTACTTTGCTTTTTAAATTCCCCTTGTGGCACGCTCGCCTTCCAAGTGTCGTGGTGAGAATGGGAAAGGGTGGAGCAGGGGCGAGTGGCCGATGCGGTCGACTTTACGTCAGTCGCCTCTCCTGTCGGTTTGAAAATAGCTTTTGTGGTTTGTGGTCAGGAGAGAGGAAGTTGGACTGATTGGGAAACTGCCCGTCCCAGTCTGAGAAACGACAAACAAAGAGGGTGATCTTCACTTACAGATCACGATCGGTCCCAAAATGAAGGGTAAAAAGTCTGCTGGTCCTGGTGATCAGAAGGTGGGCCTCAAAGTGGACCACATACTGTAGATGTATTGAAAGAAAGACTGAACAGGGATTGTTTGGGATGCTGTGTTGTGTTCTGTCCTGCCCTGAGCTAAGACCTGAACGAAATTAGAGTTTCTCAACATTGATGGCTTTATACAGTGGTTCTCAACCTTTCTAATGCCGTGATCCCTTAGTACAGGTCCTCGTGTTGTGGTGACCCCCAACCATAAGTCTAGCACCAATTCTCCCAACAGAGCTTTAAGCTGATTGGCAAGAAGGTCAGAGGGACCCAGCCCACTTTGAACGCCTGATTGGTCGGATTGTAAAAATATGTTGTTGTTGTTGTTGTTGTTGTTATTATTATTATTATTATTATTATTATTATTATTATTATTATTTATATTTGTATGCCGCCTATCTCCGTAGACTTGTAGACTGTTCCAAGGCGCCAGAATAGAAGCTTTAGTTCCTAACATCTTGGGAATTTGTCTTAGGGGACCCCTATGAAACAGTCGTTCGACCCCCAAAGGGGTCCTGATCCCAGGTTGAGAACCACTGCACGTGTGGACTTCAACTTCCAAATGCTGCCTGTGAAAATTCTAAGAGTTGAGGTCCACATGTCTTAAAGGTAGATGCACCAGAGGTGGGTTGTAAATACTTTTGCCACTGGTTCGGGAGCATGTGTAGAAGTATCCTGCCTGGGCGGGCGGGCGGGCGGGCAGAAACTCCCACCATCAGTGCTACCGGTTCTAAGAACTGATCCAAACCAGAAGTGACCCACCTAGAAGGACCCAGCCTATTTCTCTTGTTTCTCTATTCCTCCTTTTCTGATTCTTCTACAGGCAATGGGGTTAAATCTACATGGCTTAGGACCAGATTACTTACAGGACTGTCTTCTGCCTCATACTTCCCAGCGACCGATCAGAACCCACAGGGTTGGCCTTCTACATGTCCCATTGGCCAGACAATGTCGAATGGTGGGGCCACGAGGGAGGGCCTTCTCTGTGGTGGCCCCGGCTCTCTGGAACCAGCTTCCATCAGAGATCTGCACTGCCCCCACCCTCCTGGCCTTCAGAAAGGCCTTAAAAACATGGCTTTGCCAGGAGGCCTGGAGCCGTTCAGCTTTAACACTCCGCTCTGACCTAGAAGTAGTGAATGTTCTTTAGGGATGCAGGGTTTTATATGGTTTTATTATGTACACTGCCCAGATTCCACTCAGAGTTGGGCACGTTATAGAAACATAGAAAACATAGAAACATAAGAAGATTGATGGCAGAAAAAGACCTCGTGGTCCATCTAGTCTGCCCTGATACTATTTCCTGTATTTTATGTTAGGGTGGATCTATGTTTATCCCAGGCATGTTTAAATTCAGTCACTATGGATTTACCAGCTACGTCTGCTGGAAGTTTGTTCCAAGCATCTACTACGCTTTCAGTCAAATAATATTTTCTCACGTTGCTTCTGATCTTTCCTCCAGCTAACCTCAGATTGTGCCCCCTTGTTCTTGTGTTCACTTTCTTATTAAAAACACTTCCCTCCTGGACCGTATTTAACCCTTTAACATATTTAAATGTTTCGATCATATCCCCCCTTTCCCTTCTGTCCTCCAGATTATACAGATTGAGTTCATTATAAATCCAATAAAATAAAATAAGTTAAATTGAATAAATAAATCTCAAGTGGGAAGCCGCTAGCAGACCTTGCTGGGCAAGACAGACACAGCCAAACACGGACACGATGCAGGACACTGAAGCTGACTGTAG
This sequence comes from Erythrolamprus reginae, assembly GCF_031021105.1. Lineage (NCBI taxonomy): Eukaryota > Metazoa > Chordata > Lepidosauria > Squamata > Dipsadidae > Erythrolamprus > Erythrolamprus reginae. The sequence goes on from NC_091960.1 coordinate 14,096,493, forward strand.
ATCTGCAGGTCAGCGGTTCAAATCTCATCACCGGCTCAAGGTTGACTCAGCCTTCCATCCTTCCGAGGTGGGTAAAATGAGGACCCGGATTGTGGGGGCAATGTGCTGGCTCTGTTAAAAAGTGCTATTGCTAACATGCTGTAAGCCGCCCTGAGTCTAAGGAGAAATAAATAATAAATAAAATAAAATAAAATAAATAAAGAGAGTTTCATGGCTTCATAAAAGTCAGGTGATCTGTCTTGCCTGTCACGCTCCCCCTGGGTAGGATGGAGAGAAGCCGCGCAATGCATTGATGATCGGCTTCCTTTCCCCCTTAATCCAAACTCCGACGGGGTTTAGCTCCTGTAGGCAAAGGTTGCCTGCCATGCACTAGCGGCCTCCTGCTCATTAAGCACACTAATGAGATATGAGCCTCGTTCCAAATGACAGGGCTGTGGAGAGAGGAAGAGGGGGGGGAACAGCGGGCCAGTGTCCGTGACAAGCAGGGGGAAAGCGCCTACTAATCCACACCGATTTTTTCTCGCAAGGGGAGGCCATGCTGTGGGCCAAGGAGAATGCAGGGAATGAGCACCCTCTGGTGCCCTTGGAGGTGTGGTTGACGATGATCATGCTTGTCAGGCTGCTTCAAGGATCAGGCAGAATGAAAACCCATAAAACCCATAAAAAACCTATAAACCTTCGGGACCGCCTTCTGCTGCACAAATCCCACAGAGTTGGCCTTCTCCGGGTCCCGTCGATAAAACAATGCCGTCTGGCGGGCCCCAAGGGAAGAGCCTTCTCTGTGGCGGCCCCAATCTTCTGGAATCAACTCCCCCCCCAGAGATTAGGACTGCCCCCACCCTCCTTGCCTCCTTGCCCCAAACCCACCTTTGGCGCCAAGTATGGGGAAATGGATTCTCCTTGGCCGCTCCGTTTTATGTATGGTTTATTTGGGTTGCATTAAGGTTTTTAATCAAGGGTTTTTTAACTGTTCTGCTTTTTTAATCATTGGATTTGTATTTTCTGTTCCTGTTGTGTGCCGCTCTGAGTCTTCGGTGAGGGGCGGCATACTAATCAAATCAAATTAAATCAATCAATAAATCAATCAATCCCATAAAAGCATCTGCTACAATGTCCTTCCTGTCAACAATTACTTCAGCTTCAATCACAACCACACACAAACACACCACTTAAAGTAAACCACTCCAAACTTGACTGCAGGAAATATGACTTTAGTAACCGAGTATTTGATGCATGGAACTCACTACCTGACTCTGTAGTATCATCACCAAACCCCCAAAACTTTTCCCTTAGACTGCCCACTGTTGACCTCACCCAATTCCTAAGAGGTCAGTAAGGGGTGTGCATAAGTGCACCAGAGTGCCTTCCATCCCCTGTCCTAATGTTTCTCTTTTACTAGTATCATGTATATGAATATTATTATATCTCTGTATACCACCAATACGTACTTGACAAAACAAACAAACAAACAAACAAACAAATAAATAAAATATTTCCCTTTGTCCCCCTGTCCAACTACAGGAGAAAAGGCTTTCAGGGGTCTCGGGATACTTTGGGCGGACGTAAGCTTAAAGATCCCTTTAGGAATAATGTCACAGGATCTAATCTGGATCAGTTACTGGAACCAGAGGTTTTTGTCTTCTGAGCTTTCGGACACACGTTGGAGTCCATATTGAAAGAACATCTCTAGCAGATTGTATGCTGTTCTCTATGCGGTATTTATAGCGCCTGTTGTATGCGGCTTTTTAGATATTGTGTTGATGACTGGCTTTTAAGTTGTTGGCTGTCGTTGGCTTGTGCTGCCCAGTCTCGCCTTCTAAGTACTTGATAGTACTTGATAGGCTAGTGGCTAGTCAGCACTCCTGTTGGCTTTAATCACTTCAACCACTGGCTATCCTTTGGCACTGGGCCCAGCGTGCCAAGGACCACTGGGACCACTTTCACTGGCTTATGCCAGAGTCGTTGCAGCTCGATTTTCAGATCTTCATATTTCGCAAATTTCTCTAGCTACTCCTCCTCAGTTCTCTCTCCTGTGATTGCAATGTCGATGATCCATACTTTCTTTTTCTCCACAATCATGAGGTCTGGCGTATTATGTTCCAAAATTCGGTCAGTCTGAAGTCGGAAGTCCCACAGGAGTTTTGCTGGCTTGTTTTCAACCACTTTTTCGGGCTTATGATACCACCAGTTCTTTGCCACTGGTAGATGGTAGTTCTGGCACAAAGTTCCAGGGGATCATCTGTTGCAGTGTTTCCCAACCTTGGCAACTTGAAGGTATTTGGACTTCAACTCCCAGAATTCCCCAGCCAGCATTCGCTGGCTGGGGAATTCTGGGAGTTGAAGTCCAAACATCTTCAAGTTGCCAAGGTTGGGAAACACTGATCTGTTGTAATGCAAACTGTTCCCTTTGCTTACGTGTTTGTGATATGTTAGTTGGGAGGTAGGAGGCAAACCTTCCGGAATCATTGACGTTCCCTGAAATCAACTTCAGAATAAATGTTCATCTGCAAAAAAAAAAAGGCTTCGCCCAGCTTGCTGTCTTCCTGAGCAGGTGACACCAAGGAGGTGGCCCTGGAGCACCAGTGGGAAGAGGAGGAGGATGCCAGGGCTATGGAGCAGGGAGGCACCTGTGCCGGGATCTTTCTTCCTCTGCGAAGCTTTTTCCCATAACGGATTACGTAGACACTTTGGGCCCAGGCTGTGCTGCTGTGAGTAAAGATTATCACAGCAAGAGCAGCATTTCTGGAGAGTTAGAGAATTAATTAAGGATGAAAAGACAGATTTATCAGCTCAGGATTGAATAGCTTAAATGCTGCCACTTTACTCTGGTTCTTTTTTTCCACGCTGTCTCTGCCCCAGACAGGGATGACTGGGGGACAGCACAAGGAAGCGGGTCCTGACCTAATGCAGCCTTTGCCAAACTGGACCTCAGCTCCCATTCATTTGGAATACTGTGTCACATTTGGAATACTGTGTCCAGTTCTGGAGACCTCACCTACAAAAAGATTGAACGGGTCCAAAGATGGGCTACAAAAATGGTGGAAGGTCTTAAGCATAAAACGTATCAGGAAAGACTTCATGAACTCAATCTGTAGAGTCTGGAGGACAGAAGGGAAAGGGGGGACATGATCGAAACATTTAAATATGTTAAAGGGTTAAATAAGGTTCAGGAGGGAAAGGTTTTAATAGGAAAGTGAACACAAGAACAAGGGGGCACAATCTGAGGTTAGTTGGAGGAAAGATCAGAAGCAACATGAGAAAATATTATTTTACTGAACGAGTAGTAGATGCTTGGAACAAGCTTCCAGCAGACGTCATTGGTAAATGCACAGTAACTGAATTTAAACATGCCTGGGATAAACATCGCAGCAGCGTTCATGACCTTAGCATTCAGGTCATGTATTACAACATGCACTTCGCACCTGGAGGGAAATGGAATGAGGACACTCATCTCTAACTTTCACTATAATGCCAGTCGATGATCTACTGACCACTGGCACTGTTCGTTCTCTTCCGCTGGCTTCCCACTACACCAGTGTTTCCCAACCTTGGCAATTTGAAGATATCTGGACTTCAACTCCAAGAATTCCCCAGCCAGCAAATGCAAGCATTTGCTGGCTGGGGAATTCTGGGAGTTGAAGTCCAGATATCTTCAAATTGCCAAGGTTGGGAAACACTGCACTACACGACAGTAATACCAACTTCCCCTGCAAACATTTCCTGCGAGAGCTACATGCCTTGTATTCTTACTTTATGGATAACCCTCGTATTCTGTTATCTCCAGCCACTTCCACACCCACTATCCACACTGTCCAGATGTTTTTTGCTTTTCTAATAGATGGTTGTTAAGAAAGGGGGTATTATACGACAGAGACAAAAACATATGAAGAACGGTTGTGAGAATTGGACATAGTCAGAGAGAGAAAACAAGGACCAGGGGTGACATGATAGCAGCAGTCTGGTATTTGAAGGGCTGCCACAGAGCAGAGGGACCCAACGTATTATCCAAAGCACCAGAAGGAAGAAAGGAAATCATAGATGGACACTAATGAGGGAGAGAAGCAACTTGATATTAAGGAGAAACTTCCTAGCAGAGAGGACAATTAACCAGTGGAATAGTTTTCCTTCAGACATTGCAGGTGCTTCATCATGGAGGTTTCTAAGAAAAGACTGGACAGCCACTTCTCTGAAATTGTATGCGGTCTGCTATTTGAGTAGGAGCTCTGAGATCCTTCCAGCTCTATTTTGATTAAATTATGGTACTTTTCTAATTGAATTGTGAGGTCCCAAAACACTTTAGCTTCTTCGTTTTCCATTTGTGGTCTCATCAGTTCTTGCTTGCAGATAAATATTATTCATGTGCAGATATTCCGATGCACTGCTGTTGCTACATTGGCATGCTGTTGTTTGTAGTCAGTCTGTGTGATCTTCTTGCAGCAGCTAACTGGGGCATCCACTCTTTCTTCAACTTCTTTGGAGATGTGGCACTGGGGATCTGATGGTGTCTTCTCAAACCCGGCTTTATATCTAACTTGAAAGTTGAAAAATTTGACATGGCCTAGAACCTAATATAATGATCATTCCAGTGGTAGGTTGTTGCTGGTTCTGACTGGTTGTTTAGAACCAGTAGTGGAAATTTACCGCCACTCACCATACCGGCAGTGATGACTGGTGGTCCATGCCTTGAACTGGTCCCCCCATTGCCGTGGCTTGCAGAAAAACCTTCTGGGCATGCGCAAAGTCTTCTACTCATGCGCAAAGTTTTCTGTGCATGGGCAGAGGGTTATTTCTGGGTGTTTTATGCAATATGATGGGGGCACGTGCACGAGCGAAGGAAAACACTCACTTCCGTCACACTGTGAACCGGTAAGTAAGGTAAGTGGAACCCACCCCTGGCTCATTCACACAACATGTAGTGACCAATTGATCCAATTTATGGATGAAAATAATATACTGTTACATATAACCTGCTATGACTGCTCACAGTCACTCATGCCCTCATCACCTCGAGGCTCGACTACTGTAATGCTCTCTACATGGGGCTACTTTTGAAAAGTGTTCGAAAACTTCAGATTGTGCAGAATGCAGCTGCGAAGGCTATCATGGGCTTTCCTAAATATGCCCATGTTACACCAACACTGCGCAGTCTGCATTGGTTGCCGATCGGTTTCCGGTCACAATTCAAAGTGTTGGTTATGACCTATAAAGCCCTTCATGGCATCGGACCAGAATATCTCCGGGACCGCCTTCTGCCAAATAATCTCACTGACCAGTTAGGTCCCACAGCGTTGGCCTTCTCTGGGTCCTGTTGACTAAACTATGCCATTTGGCGGGACCCAGGGGAAGAGCCTTCTCTGTGGCGGCCCCAGCCCTCTGGAACCAACTCCCCCCAGATATCAGAGTTGCCTCCACCGTCCTTGCCTTTCGTAAACTTCTCAAAACCCACCTCTGTCGTCAGGCATGGGGGAACCGAGATATTCCCTTCCCCCTTGGCTTATAAAATTTATGCATGGTATGTCTGTATGTATGATTGGTCTCCTAAATTAGGGTTTTTAAATTAACTTAAACATTAGATTTGTTTATATTGTCTTATTATTGTTGTTAGCCGCCCCCAGTCTACGGAGAGGGGCGGCATACAAATCTAATAAGCAAGCAAGCAAGCAAGCAAGCAAGCAAGCAAGCAAGCAAGCAAGCAAGCAAGCAAGCAAGCAAGCAAGCAAGCAAGCAAGCAAGCAAGCAAGCAAGCAAGCAAGCAAGCAAGCAAGCAAGCAAGCAAGCAAGCAAGCAAGCAAGCAAATGATTGAGTTCCTGAGATACCGGTATGTTGAATCAGAAAACTATCTGGCTCTGTTGAGCCTTGTTTGGTTACATTGTCGAAAGCTAGTCCATCACTTCTTACTAATTTCTTAATCAGTCCAGTGATTCTTGTTGATATATGCTTGCAGTTTGTATACACTTGATTTAGTTTAGGATTCTATACCTAATAAGGCATAGCTACATACTTTTTAGTTCAATGGAAGGGATATCAGTAGGCACAGAACTGACATCTTGGCATATCTTCCTACTAATCTTTAGAGGTTGCTGGCCTATTGTTCAAACAAGAGGATGTGGATGTGACATTTAATTTCTCACTGGTGCGAGTTCTTGGCTAAGATTCTAAGTGGTGCTCAGAGCTGATGCAAAAATCATGTTAATTTTTTGCTAGCTGCAGCTCCACTCAATACCTGGCCCCTTTCATTTAAGACTGGCAGAGCTCAAAATCTATTTGCACCTGACTTCAAAATTGGCAAGTCAGAAGGTGCTAATTGCAGAGTCATGAATTGCAAATAAAAACAGTCACTTATATATACAAGCCCTGAAAGACTTCCAAAAGCTGGGTAGTAAATTTAAGTGCAGAATTTAGTGGGAGAAAATCGACTTGCTGGGTGGTGGGGAGAGGAAAGCAGATTTAAAATAACTTTTTGGAGTATTTATTTGTTTGTTTGTTTATTTGTTTGTTTATTTATTTACTTACTTACTTACTTACTTACTTACTTACTTACTTACTTACTTACTTACTTACTTACTTACTTACTTACTTATTAGATTTGTATGCCGCCCCTCTCCGAAGACTCGGGGCGGCTCACAACAAGATATGACAAATCATAAATAATTCAGATAGCTTTAAAATATTTAAAGATTTAAAAGAACCCCATATACTAACAGACACACACACAAGCATACCATGCATAAAATTGAACAAGCCCGGGGGAGGTGTTCAATTCCCCCATGCCTGACGGCAAAGGTGGGTTTTAAGGAGTTTACGGAAGGCAGGAAGAGTAGGGGCAGTTCTAATCTCTGGGGGGAGCTGGTTCCAGAGGGCCGGGGCCGCCACAGAGAAGGCTCTTCCCCTGGGGCCTGCCAACCGACATTGTTTAGTTGACGGGACCACGAGAAGGCCCACTCTGTGGGACCTAATCGGTCACTGGGATTCGTGCGGCAGGAGGCGGTCCCGAAGATATTCTGGTCCAGTGCCATGAAGGGGTTTAAAGGTCATAACCAACACTTTGAATTGTGACCGGAAATTGATCGGCAGCCAAAGCAGACTGCGGAGTGATGATGAAACATGGGCATACCTAGTTATACTCCACCATTGTATGACATCTCTCGAAGATCCTCGATTGGGGTGGATGACCGTTCCTATAATCTTAGTCAAACAACTGCACATCATGTTGTGCTGAATTAGAAAAGGCTGGTTTAGTTGTATGTGTTACTTGGTGCATGTGGGAAGATTTGTACAGATTCTCAGTCATCCAGGTCATGGTTGTCCCAAAGGTGCTTTTTCAGGAGGCAACTGACAAGCAGGAAGAGGGAGATTGTGATCCCGCTGTATAGAGTGCTGGTGAGACCACATTTGGAATGCTGTGTTCAGTTCTGGAGGCCTCACCTACAAAAAGATATGGATAAAATTGAACGGGTCCAAAAGACGGGCTACAAAAATGGTGGAAAGACTTAATGAACTTAACTTATCAGGAAAGACTTCATGAACTCAATCTGTATAGTCTGGAGGACAGAAGGAAAAGGGGGGACATGATCGAAACATTTAAATATGTCAAAGAGTTAAATAAGGTTCAGGAGGGAAGTGTTTTTAATAGGAAAGTGAACACAAGAAAAAGGGGGCACAATCTGAGGTCAGCTGGGGGAAAGATCAGAAGCAACATGAGAAAATATTATTTTACTGAAAGAGTAGTAGATGCTTGGAACCAACTTCCAACAGAAGTGGTTGGTAAATCCACAGTGACTGAATTTAAACATGCCTGGGATAAACATATATCCATCCTAAGATAAAATACAGGAAATATAAATATAAAGCCCTTCATGGCACCGGACCAGATTATCTCTGGGACCGCCTTCTGCCGCACGAATCCCAGCAACGCGTGGGCCTTCTCCGAGTCCCATCAACTAAACAATGTCGTTTGGCGGGACCCAGGGGAAGAGCCTTCTCTGTGGTGGCCCCGGCCCTCTGGAACCAACTCCCCCCAGAGATTAGAATAGCCCCCACCCTTCTTGCCTTTCGTAAGCTCTTTAAAACCCACCTCTGCCATCAGGCATGGGGGAACTGAGATATTCTTTTCCCCTAGGCTTCTACAATTTATGCATGGTATGCTTGTATGTATGTTTGGTTTTATAATAAGCGATTTTAGTTGTTTTAGTACATGTTGTTACATGTTGTTTTTTATCACTGTTGTTAGCCCCCCTGAGTCCACGGAGAGGGGCGGCATACAATTCCAATAGATAGATAGATAGAGAGAGAGAGAAAGAGAGAGAGAGAGAGGGATAGATAGGTAGATAGATAGATAGTATAAGTGCAGACTACATGGACCATGAGGTCTTTTTCTGCCGTCAATCTTCTATGTCTATGACTTTCTTGGTTTTTTTTCTCTAAGTGCTTCAACGACCCTCTAAAAACAGTGTTTCTCAATTATTTGTTGTTACACCCCCCTAAGAAGAAGTAAACATTTTGTCTCCTCCCCCAACTCTCCGCTGGGATGATTATTTGCAATATTCAGCAAATTTTTGCTGAAGAAACTCAAGCAACTAATCAGTGTGATTGGGGTGTAATGTGTTCATGGTGTCCGCTGCCAACATTTTTGGACACAGCAAACATACCGGTTTTTCCTTGTCTCCCACCATAGTCGCAGTGAAGCCATGCACTACACATATTCGTCATATTTCCTTGTCTTAGCTTTCGGGAGACTTACATTTGTCTCATGATCTCCGTCTCTCTCCTCCTTTCTTTGCATCCCTGTTAAATATTTTTTCCATGGTGTCTCTTAAGGGTTTGTTGTCTGTACTTCATATCTCCTGCTCTGTGCTGGGTGCTATTGTTCGGTGCAAAAACAACCCTACTCCCTGCGGCAAAAAAAGCACATTCTCTGGGGTCACGCGCCCCCCCCAGCATCACTCCCGGCCCCTTGGGGGGGACACCCCACTATTTGAGAAACATTGCTCTAAAAGGATGCAAAGGACCAACTGTCTGCAAGGAATCCTTCCATTCCCCACTATCCTGTCGGAGCTGAAGAAGGTTCTTGGAAAAGAAGAGAAACGTCTTCAAAAGAAAAGAAAAGAAAAGTCCAGTTGCCTGAAAAAGCACCTTCAGGACATATCAGAAGATATATGAGATAAGGAAAGAAGATTGGACAGGGGATGATAGGCACATCAGTGCACATGTACGCCCCTTACTGGCCTCTTAGGAACTTGGAGAGGTCAATCATGTAGAGTCTTAGGGAGAAATGTTTGGGGCTTGGGGCTGGCACCACTGAGTCTGGCAATGAGTTCCACGCTTCGACAACTCGATTGTTAAAGTCATATTTTTTACAGTCAAGTTTGGAGCGGTTGATGTTAAGTTTGAATCTGTTGCGTGCTCTTGTGTTGTTGCTGTTGAAGCTGAAGTAGTCATTGACCGGAAGGACGTTGCAGCTCCACTCTGCTATCTCCAGATTTAAGCCCATTGAGCTAAGGTGAATGATAAGTGGACCTTATTTAATGTCCTTCTCCTTCATGCCCATCCAAGCTGATCTGGATTTGTGTGTTGGCTTTTCATAGAAACATAGAAGACTGACGGCAGAAAAAGACCTCATGGTCCATCTAGTCTGCCCTTATACTATTTCCTGTATTTTATCTTACAATGGATATATGTTTATCCCAGGCATGTTTCAATTCAGTTACTGTGGATTTACCAACCACATCTGCTGGAAGTTTGTTCCAAGGATCTACTACTCTTTCAGTGAAATAATATTTTCTCATGTTGCTTTTGATCTTTCCCCCAACTAAATTCAGATTGTGTCCCCCTGTTCTTGTGTTCACTTTCCTATTAAAAACATTTCCCTCCTGGACCTTATTTAACCCTTTAACATATTTAAATGTTTCGATCATGTCCCCCCTTTTCCTTCTGTCCTCCAGACTATACAGATTGAATTCATGAAGTCTTTCCTGATACGTTTTATGCTTAAGACCTTCCACCATTCTTGTAGCCCGTCTTTGGACCCGTTCAATTTTGTCAATATCTTTTTGTAGGTGAGGTCTCCAGAACTGAACACAGTACTCCAAATGTGGTCTCACCAGCACTCCATATAAGGGGATCACATCTTTCTTTCTAACATTTTCCATGAAGTGTGTGTGTGTGTGTGCTTGTGCCTGCCTGTGTGCAAAATAAACAAACGGCAATTAACTTTGAAGGGAGGCCCATGATTAGCCCACCATCCAGGGCGCCACTGACAGTTTCTGACCTCAACCCTCATTAGCAGCCTGTCACCGTTTGCTCTGGTCAGCCAGCAGCATTGCCCGCATTGAGACTGCTGCCGGGAACGGACTTGTTAAGCAAGCGGCCTGCTAACCAGGACAGGTGCTGGCAGAGATGGCACCTTCTGTCAGCTGAGTGACCTTCGCCTTTTGCAGTCATTTTCTGAAATAAAGATAAAACGAGCTCCATCTGATGCCTTTCTGGCAAGCAAAAGACTCTTTTCCTCGTCCAGGCAAAGTTGCCCATTGATGTGCATGGATTCTGAACATCAGGCCTAGTGTTTTTATGGGGAAACTCCAATACGTATCTCTCTAGGGAGAGTCCAGCTCTATCTGGGAAGCAGTTGGTCGATTGGAAGCCCTGGCCCTCTGGAATCAGATCCCCCCAGAGATACGCATAGGGGCCACAACAGAGAAGGGGAGAGCCTTCTCTATTGTGGCTCCAGTCTAGGAGTGACATGATAGCAGTGTTCCGATATCTCAGGGGTTGCCACAAAGAAGAGGGAGTCAGGCTATTCTACAAAGCACCTGAGGGTAGGACAAGAAGCAATGGGTGGAAACTAAACAAGGAGAGAAGCAACATTTCAGCTGTGGTGAGGGGGGTGTTTGCCCAGGTTCGCCTGGTGCACCAGTTGCGGCCCTATCTGGATCGGGACTCACTACTCCCAGTCACTCATGCCCTCATCACCTCGAGGCTCGACTACTGTAACGCTCTCTACATGGGGCTAACTTTGAAAAGTGTTCGGAAACTTCAGATCATGCAGAATGCAGCTGCGAGAGCAATCATGGGCTTCCCAAATATGCCCATGTTACACCAACACTCCGCAGTCTGCACTGGTTGCTGATTGGTTTCCGGTCACAATTCAAAGTGTTGGTTTTGACCTATAAAGCCCTTCATGGCATCTGACCAGAATATCTCCGGGACCGCCTTCTGCCGCACAAATCCCAGCGACTGATTAGGTCCCACAGAGTTGGCCTTCTCCGGGTCCCGTCAACTAAACAATGTTGTCTGGCGGGTCCCAGGGGAAGAGCCTTCTCTGTGGCGGCCCCGACCCTCTGGAACCAGCTCCCCCCTGAGATTAGAATTGCCCCTAGTCTCCTTGCCTTTCGTAAACTCCTTAAAACCCACCTCTGCCGTCAAGCATGGGGAAACTGAAATAACTTGTTTATGTATGGTGTGTTGTGTGCATGTTTTTAAATTATGGGTTTTTAGTTTAAATTATTAGATTTGTATTACATTGTTTTGCCACTATTGTTGTGAGCCGCCCCGAGTCTATGGAGAGGGGCGGCATACAAATTTAATCAATAATAAAAATAATAATAGCCTAGAACTAAGGAGAAATTTCCTGACAGAACAATTAATCAGTGGAACGACTTGCCTCCAGAATTGCTCCAACACTTGGAAGTTTAAAAAAAGAAATCAGATAACAATTTGTGTGAAGTGCTATAGGGTTTACTGCCTGAACAGGAGATTGGATTGGAGACCTCAAAGGTCCCTTCCAACTCTGTTGTTCTGTAAATAGGGACATAAAGTATGTTTAAGTGATGCTGCCATCTAGAATATCCTAGAAAGCGGGAAAGGGGGAGATTTTGATTTTGCACAGGAATTCTGAAAGCATGCAGAGTGCCCTGTGTTTTACAGTCGAAGGTTAAATCAAAGGGGTTTTGCAGGGACCAAAGAGACGGGATAGAAAAATCAAGATTGCAGCCACAACTATGTGATCAAAGCCCACATTATTATTATTATTATTATTATTATTATTATTATTATTATTATTATTATTATTATTATTATTATTATTACATTTGCCCTAAGAAAGGATGCTGCTTTAATTGGCCAGCTATGAAGGGTGCTTCTGGATGGATTGGCATTAAATCAGGAGGGAATCAATCTAGGAGAGATCGGATTTGTGTACAAAATGCCCAATCATGGTTTGAATTTAAGTTTAGAAACATAGAAACATAGAAGATCGACGGCAGAAAAAGACCTCCCATTCCATCTAGTCTGCCCTTATACTATTTCCTGTATTTTATTTTAGGAAGGATATATGTTTATCCCAGGCATGTTTAAATTCAGTTACTGTGGATTTACCAACCACGTCTGCTGGAAGTTTGTTCCAAACATCTACTACTTTCAGTAAAATAATATTTTCTCACGTTGCTTCTGATCTTTCCCCCAACTAACCTCAGATTGTGCCCCCTTGTTCTTGAGTTCACTTTCCTATTAAAAACACTTCCCTCCTGAACCTTATTTAACCCTTTAACATATTTAAATGTTTTGATCATGTCTCACCTTTCTCTTCTGCCCTCCAGACTTTACAGGTTGAGTTCGTTAAGTCTTTCCTGATACGTTTTATGCTTAAGACCTTCCACCATTCTTGTAGCCCGTCTTTGGACCCGTTCAATTTTATCAATCTCTTTTTGTAGGTGAGGTCTCCAGAACTGAACACAGTATTATTCCAAATGTGGTCTCACCAGTACAATCTCCCTCTCCCTGCTTGTTATACCTCTAGCTATGCAGCCAAACATTCTAGTTGCTTTCCCTACCGCACTGTTCACCCAAGTTTCCATCAGACCAAGCAGGGACATATTTTATTTATTGTATTTAACATCATAGAGCGCTTTGCCGCTGATAACCCTTCAAAGTGACAGTGAATGTTGTGGAAAGCCAAATAACAGAACCACAGCAAAACAATTTTATATCCTGAGAGGTGACAGCAGAAACATCACTAGAGAGAAAAAGCTGTCCTATGTGCAAAAAAAATAAATAGGGTATTTCTTTTTTATTTATTTGTATTTAAAAACTGTACCTGTATTTTAAAAACCCGTATTTAAAAACTGCATGTTTTAAAGCAGCTGTTTGCATCATGGCAGCGATGAAAATTTATTTATTTATTTTTATTTATTTATTAGATTTGTATGCCACCCCTCTCCGAAGACTCAGGGCGGCTAACAACATAAAGAAAACAATGTAACAAATCTAATATTAAAAAATAATCTAAAAGACCCCAATTTAAGAGACCAATCATACAAACAAGCACACCATGTATAAATTCTATAAGCCTAGGGGGAAGGGAAAAAATTTCAATTCCCCCATGCCTGACGACAGAGGTAGGTTTTAAGGAGCTTGCGAAAGGCAAGGAGGGTGGGGGCAACTCTGATATCTGGGGGGAGCTGGTTCCAGAGGGTCGGGGCCGCCACAGAGAAGGCTCTTCTCCTGGGTCCTGCCAAATGACATTGTTTAGTCGACGGGACCCGGAGAAGGCCAACTCAAAACATAACTTCACAACCAGTCCTCATGCTTATAACCTTAGCAGATCTGAAAAGCAAAGGAAAAACTGACGTCAGATCATAACCAGAGTTGGAGTTTCACTTAGTGTCTGAATGGAGATTCTCACAATCATCCAAGTCATGATTGTTCTTCAGTTCCTAGAAGCTTCTGGGATGAGAAGGAAAACATTTTCAAGGGGGGAAAAACGAGTCCAGTTGGCTTTTTGAAAAGCACCTTTGGAACACTTAAGGACTGCTTCACTTAACCACCGAGATGCTGGTTCCAATTAAGCTTGCTAAACAAGAATTACATAATTCTCTCTCTCTCTGTTGTATGTGTGTGTTTGTGGGTGCACATGTGCATGTGTGTGTGGATGAAAAAGACTTGCTTTTTTCCCTACCAAAGCAGGGGGTTGGACTAGAAGACCTCCAAGATCCCTTGCAATTCTGTTACTCTGGGCTAATTTTTTAAGAAAACCAGGTGGAGCCAAGGGCATAGTTCTTATGGAGATGGGAGTCAGCAGGTTCTGACCAGTTCTAGAGAACCGGTAGTGAAAATTTTGAGTCATTCAGAGAACCTGTAGCAGAAATTTTGAATAGTTTGGAGAAACTGTAGTGAGAATTTTGAGTAGTTTGGAGAACTGGTTGTGCAAATTTTGAGTAGTTTGAAGAACCTGTAGCGAAAATTTTGAGTCTTTTGGAGAACTGGTTGTGGAAATTTTGAGTAGTTTAGAGAACCTGTAACAAACATTTTGAGTAGTTTGGAGAACTGGTAGTGGAAATTTTGAGTAGTTTGGAGAACCTGTAACAAACATTTTGAGTCTTTTGGAGAACTGGTTGTGGAAATTTTGAGTAGTTTGGAGAACCTGTAACAAACATTTTGAGTAGTTTGGAGAACTGGTAGTGGGAATTTTGAGTAGTTCGTAGAACCTGTAGTGAGAATTTTGAGTAGTTTGGAGAACTGGTAGTAGAAATTTTGAGTAGTTTGGACAACCTGTAGTGAGAATTTTGAGTAGTTTGGAGAACTGGTAGTAGAAATTTTGAGTAGTTCGGAGAAACTGTAGTAGGAATTTTGAGTAGTTTGGAGAACTGGTAGTAGAAATTTTGAGTAGTTCGGAGAAACTGTAGTGAGAATTTTGAGTAGTTTGGAGAACTGGTCGTGGAAATTTTGAGTAGTTTGGACAACCTGTAGTGAGAATTTTGAGTAGTTTGGAGAACTGGTCGTGGAAATTTTGAGTAGTTTGGACAACCTGTAGTGAGAATTTTGAATAGTTTAGAGAACTGGTAGTGGAAATTTTGAGTAGTTCGTAGAACCTGTAGTGAGAATTTTGAGTAGTTTGGAGAACCTGTAGCAAAAATTTTGAGTTTGGAGAACTGGTAGTGGAAATTTTGAGTAGTTCGGGGAACCTGTAGTGAGAATTTTGAGTAGTTTGGAGAGCTGGCAGTGGAAATTTTGAGTAGTTTGGAGAGCCGGTAAATACCACCTTTGAATGGCCCCGTCCCCATCTATTCTCTTCCTCCTGAGTCCCATCTGATCAGGAAGAAATGGGGATTTTGCAGTATCCTTCCCCTGCCACGCCCAGAACCAGTAAAATAAAAACAACATTTTTTTGAATCCCACCGCTGATACTGCAGCTTTGTCACATCACATGCAACAGCGCTGAGATGTGACAGCAACACAGGCCCTTGAATCCCGTCTGGTTTTGCAGCCTCGATCGCTTTTCCACGCTCCTCGGTTATTTTTTTTTTTCATCACAGCAGAAAATCCTTGAGAATTTAACTTGCCCTGTTCCGGCTGGCAGAGTGCGGGCGATTCCAGCCTGGAGGCCCCTCGGTTTAGAGTCTAGACCAACAGCTGCTTCTCACCAGTTCATTTCAGGACAACCACGTGGTGTGCTGGAGAGAGAGAGAGAGAGAGAGGCAAGCTTGCTGTGTACAGCCGCCAGACTTGTGCAGGGTGTGTGTACAGTATACGCACAAGTGTGCTGAGATAGGGGAACTGTCTGCTGGAAATGACTTTTCCTGCCTGAAAAAGACAGAGGCTGCCAATTTAGCAAAAAAAAAAAAAAGGACATAGATAGAAACATAGAAACATAGAAGACTGATGGCAGAAAAAGACCTCATGGTCCATCTAGTCTGCCCTTATACTATTTTCTGTATTTTATCTTAGGATGGATCTATGTTTATCCCAGGCATGTTTAAATTAAGTTACTGTGGATTTACCAACCACGTCTGCTGGAAGTTTGTTCCAAGCATCTACTACTCTTTCAATAAAATAATATTTTCTCATGTTGCCTTTGATCTTTCCCCCAACTAACTTCAGATTGTGTCCTCTTGTTCTTGTGTTCACTTTCCTATTAAAAACACTTCCCTCATGAACCCTATTTAACCCTTTAACATATTTAAATGTTTCGATCATGTCCCCCCTTTCCCTTCTGTCCTCCAGACTCTACAGATTGAGTTCATGAAGTCTTTCCTGATACGTTTTATGCTTAAGACCTTCCACCATTTTTGTAGCCCGTCTTTGGACCCGTTCAATTTTGTCAATATCTTTTTGTAGGTGATGTCTATGCTTCTCATAATCTCCTTAACTTCTGTGGGCCTTTGTCACTCAGGTCTCACCTGTGGCTCCTAGTACCTGTAGCATGTGCAGCAGCCACACCCAGGCAACATCTGCTCCCTGGCCAATGAATGTATAGGGGTTTGTTTGAATGGATATGTGTGTATTTTAATAGGTTCTATAGTTTTTAAATGTAACTTTTAATTTAAATTAATTTGTATCTCGATGTATACTATCTTTTTATATGTTGTTAGCCACCCCGAGTCCTCAGAGAGGGGCGGCATATAAATCTAATAAATCATCATCATCGTCATCATCATCATCATCATCATCATCATCACCATCATCTCTGACAGGCCTGCCAAACCAGATTGACAGTAGCCATTGGGTCATGGTATGTTTTGCAAATCCAGCTTATTGTGGCCCTTCTACTAGTCACCTTAAGCTTGTTGTTGTAATGCAGTGCAATGCAACTGCCACCAGGGCTAATACTGGCTCACAGAAGCCCACAAACAAGATCAGCAACAAAATGTTGCAGTGTGGAACTCTGTCTGCTCCAGATTGCTGGTTCTCTGTTCCTTTCTCTTCCCTCCATCTCCCCCCAATTTTCTTTTCTTTTTTTAAAAAAAGCCTTTTATTTCTCCATGCATGCACCTTTTAACATCTGGTGACCAATGAGCACTCTGTGCTGTCATCTGACAGCATAGTTTTCAAAACGATTTTTACCCAAACAATTTTCTGGTGATATTAGAAACATAGAAACATAGAAGACTGACGGCAGAAAAAGACCTCATGGTCCATCTAGTCTGCCCTTATACTATTTTCTGTATTTTATCTTAGGATGGATCTTTGTTTATCCCAGGCATGTTTAAATTAAGTTACTGTGGATTTATCAACCACGTTTGCTGGAAGTTTGTTCCAAGCATCTACTACTCTTTCAGTGAAATAATATTTTCTCAAGTTGCTTCTGATCTTTCCCCCAGCTCACCTCAGATTGTGTCCCCTTGTTCTTGTGTTCACTTCCCCATTAAAATCACTTCCCTCCTGAACCTTATTTAACCCTTTAACATATTCAAATGTTTCGATCATGTCCCCCATTTCCATTCTGTCCTCCAGACTATACAAGTTGAGCATGAAGTCTTTCCTGATCAGTTTTATGCTTAAGACCTTCCACCATTTTTGTAGCCCGTCTTTGGACCCGTTCAAAAAAGCAGCCCAGTTGCCTTTTGAGAGGGGGGAAAAACACACTTTTGAAACAAACATGGCCTGGATGACTGTGACGAACACCAGAACAGGCCTTCCCATTGCAATAAAGTGCCTCGGGGAAGCGTTCAGAGGAAATATCTGGAAACTGAGCCTTTCTCCATTGCAGGAGGCAGCATCTCACCAGCTCAAGGTTTACTGTGTGATTTGCCAGCGGGAAAGATAGGCCTTCTTGCTATTAATTTTATTTATTTTTATTTCTAAAATGTATCATTTGCCTGACCAATGGCAACTCTTGGGGTGACTAATAATAATAATAATAATAATAATAATAATAATAATAATAATAATAATACCTAAAATATGCATTAAAAACACATGGAAGGAAGACAAGGAAATAACCCGATGATTTCAGAGATTTTTTTTTAAAAAGCAACAACTGCAGCTATGTTGATTCAGTTTAATGTAAATGTGAAATCAGGGCAGGAGGGGATTAGCAGTACAGTAGGAGCCCATATTAGCCCTGTTAGCAAAAAGAAAAACCCAATCAGGAGTTTGGAAGCACCGTTTCTGGCTAGCAATTTTTATTAAAAGACGAAAGGCTGCAGGTACTGATGGATTTTGCATAGGTGAGGGATGTTACTGTACTCCTCAACAAATAATGCTGTCTATCATTTGTCCTTTTTTGTGGCTATTCAAAGAATGTGATTGAATCAACTAAAAAAGAGTCCAAGCACCTATTTGAAAACTTATCTTGGTCATCAATCCACTTCCACCCGGTCACATGACCTTTAAGTCACCCCCCGGTCACATGACCATCAAACCACTCCTACCTGGTCGCATGGCCATCAAGCCACTCCTACCTGGTCACATGACCATCAAGCCACATCCACAAAATAAGCCACGCCCACAATGTGCTAGTAAAAATTTTGGCAGCCCATCACTGATCCCAAAGATTTCCCCAGCTCTCCTCTCCTCTGCCTTCTGGGCATCGGAATAACATCGGACCAGATTACGTTCGGGACCCCCTTCTGCCACACAAATCCCATAGAGTTGGCCTACTCCAGGTCCCGTCAGCCAAACAATGTCGTCTGGAGGGACCTAGGGGAAGAGCCTTCTCTGTGGCGGCTCCAGCCTTCTGGAATCAACTCCCCCCGGAGATTCGCACTGTCCTCGCCCTCCTTGCCTTCCGCAAGACCCTTAAGACCCATCTATGTCACCAGGCATGGGGCTGCTAGACCATGCCCCCTTCTTCTCTGACCGTTAAATGTTATGTATGGATGTGATTGAGTAGACTGACTGTTTTTTATATAATGAGATTTTAATTTATTGCAGTGTTTCTCAACCTTGGTGGTTTGAAGATGGGTGGACTTCAACTCCCAGCATTGTTGACTGGGGAATTCTGGGAGCTGAAGTCTACCCATCTTCGAACTGCCAAGGTTGAAAAACACTGGTTTATTGTTTTTTAACTATTAGATTTGTACACATATTGTTTGTATTGCATGTTGTGAGCTGCTCCGGGTCCTCGGAGAGGGGCGGCATACAAGTCTAATGAATTGAATTGAATTGAAATTCATTTAACAACGGCGGCAAAGAAGATTATTATTATTATTATTATTATTATTATTATTATTATTATTATTATTATTAATTGGATTTGTATGCCGCCGCTCTCCGTAGACTCGGGGGGGGGGGCTTACAGCAATAATAAAAACAATATATAATAACAAATCTAATAGTTAGAATTTAAAATTACAATAATACATTTAAAAAGTCTAAAAAACAAGAAACCCCAATATATAAAAAACATACATACAGTCATATCATACATAAAGAACTACATAGGCAGGGAGAGATGTTTCAGTTCCCCCATGCCTGACAACAGAGGTGGGTTTTAAGGAGTTTACGAAAGGCAAGGAGGGTGGGGGCAGTTCTAATCTCTGGAGGGAGCTGATTCCAGAGGGTCGGGGCCACCACAGAGAAGTCTCTTCCTCTGGGTCCCGCCAAACGACATTGTTTAGTTGACGGGACCCGGAGGAGACCAACTCTGTGGGGCCTAACCGGTCGCTGGGATTCATGCGGCAGAAGGCGGTCTTGTAGATACCCTGGTCCGGTGCCATGAAAGGCTTTATAGGTGATGACCAACACTTTGAATTGTGACCGGAAACTGAGCAACCAATGCAGACTGCGGAGTGTTGGAGTAACATGGGCATATTTAGGAAAGGCCATGATTGCTCTCGCAGCTGCAGATTGTAAAATGGGACAAAATTCACTTAACAAACGTCTTGCTTAGCCACAGAAATTTGAGGCCTCAATTGTGGTCATTTGTTAAAAAAATACCTGTTAAGTTACTGAAAGAGTTACAGTTTTGATCATATCCGAAGCTGGAAATTATCTTTGGAGACCCCCTGGCTGTTCCCTCTCCTCTTTGTTGAGTGTGGGTGGATGGTGAGTACAAAAGTATCATTGCTAAGAGAACACTTTGTCATAAAATATACTCCCTTGAATAATCTGAATGACAGGCTAATGTCGTAGTTTTGATTTATGTAATGATTCTAAACTGGGTTCCCACAGTGTGCTGAGACGTTTTAGTCCAATTTAGTTGATTGTGTGAACCTGACAGTACGAGTGGCCCTTGATTTACATCCACAACTGGGACCAGACTTTCCATAGCTCAACAAGGCGATTGTTAAAAGTGAATTGCACCTGATTTTACAACCTTTCTTGTCACAGTTGATTCCTGATAGTGAGAACAATTAATCAGTGGAATGATTTGACTCCACAAGTTGTAAATGCTCCAACACCGGAGGTTTTTAAAAAGAGGTTAGATAACCATTTGTCTGAAGTGATGTAGGGTTTTCTGCTGAAGCAGGGGGCTGGACTAGAAGACCTCCAAGGTCCCTTCTGTCCTGTTCTTTCCTGTCCTGTTCTAGTCCAGTGCAGTGCAGTGCAGTGCAGTCCAGTCCAGTCCAGTCTAGTCTAAATTCTCTTCTCTTCTCTCCTCTCCTCTCCTCTCCTCTCCTCTACTCTACTCTACTCTACTCCACGATACTATGCTATGCTATGCTATGCTATACTATATTTATATGCTGCCCCGAGTTTGCGGAGAGGGGCGGCATATAAATCCAATAAATCTAATCTAATCTAATCTAACTATACTATACTATTCCATCCTGTGCCACCACTCTACTTCTCTCTTGTCTTGTCTTCCTCTTCCTCTTCCTCCTTCCTCTCCCTCTCCTCTCTTCTTTCTCTTCCTTTTACTCTCCTCTCCTTTCCACTCTTCTCTTCTCCCATCCCATCCCATCCCAATCCATCCCATCCTGTCATAAGTCATGGACAACTACTACTGATCTAGTCTTCACTTTCATCAGCTGTCTTTCTACTCAATTTGAGAAATTTGCAGTGCTTTCCTGTTTCTTCCCTGTGTATATTTGAGGGGTGGGGGGAGTGAGATTCCAATCAATTTGATTGTCTTGGAGATCCTTTTTCTGTACCTTTCCTCAATGCCACAATCTTTCTTCGGCAGAGGGAATAACAAGAAGTGTTCTCCGTCTTCGAACCAGTTCTGCATTTTAGATTTATAAGGCAAGGCACTCTATTTTCCTGACAGTTAAATTGTTTTTTCCCCACCCAGCCGGATATGTAGTGCAGATATCTCCCTTCCTTTTTATTTTCAGAATTCAGATAGGGATGCCGTTGCTTTAATAGCAAAACAGCATACAAGAGAGGCATCGGAGGAGAATACTGCTGACTTTTGCAAAAAAACACCTCCGCATACGAAAAACAGGAGGAGTCGGTTAATATGGTTTTTCAGGCTAATAACTTTTATTAAAAGGGCATAAGGTTTTGGGAGCTATAGCCCAGCATTGCATACACAGAACTCACAAGACCTTAATGCCTTATCATAAGATAGGTCAGTCTGAAATGGTGCTATTGGACTCTTCCATATTTTGTTTAGTGTTTTTGTTTTTAGCAAATATCACCGGGTAAAAATCGTTTTGAAAACTATGCTGTCAGATGACAGCACAGAGTGCTCATTGGTCATCAGATGTTAAAAGGTGCATGCACGAGGAATTTATTTATTTGTTTATTTGTTTGTTTGTTTGTTTGTCCAATACACAAAACACATCAAGGGGAATGGGCATGAAATATTACATACAAGGAAAAGATATGAAAATGGAGGAGAAGATATATGAAAGGGAGGAAAGATATATGACATATGGGATAAGGGGAGACAAATTGGACAGGGGATGAAAGGCACACTGGTGCACTTATGCACGCCCCTTACTGACCTCTTAGGAACCTGGCGAGGTCAATCGTGGATAGTCTAAGGGTAAAATGTTGGGGGTTAGGGGTTGACACTACTGAGTCAGGTAATGAGTTCCACGCTTCGACAACTCGATTGCTAAAGTAATATTTTTTACAGTTGAGCCTGGAGCGATTAACATTGAGTTTGAATTTGTTGCGTGCTCTTGTGTTGTTGCGGTTGAAGCTGAAGTAGTCATCGACGGGCAGGACACTGCAGCATATGATTTTGTGGGCAATGCTTAGATCGTGTTTTAGGCATCGTAATAAAAGGCTTTTTTTAAAAAAAATTGGGGGGAGATGGAGGGAAGAGAAAGGAACAGAGAACCAGCAATCTGGAGAGGACAGTATTCCATACTGCAACATTTCGTTGCCGATCTTGTTTGTGGGCTTCTGTGAGCCAGTATTAGCCCTGGTGGCATTATCATTGCACTGCATTACAACAACATGCTTATTAAGGTGACTAGTAGAAGGGCCACAACAAGCTGGATTTGCAAAACATACCATGTCGCAGGGAAAAATCCAATTGTCGTCATATTAACCAGGCGTTGAACGTTTGTGAATGCATCTCCTACACGTTTTTACCCAAGTTGGTGAAATCCATTGGGTAAATGCAGTCAGGGTCTTGTAGGGTTTGACCAACCTTTGCTCTTAGTTATTGCATTGTTGCTTTAAAAAAACATTTCCTGTGATTTTGTAGTGTGACCTTCTCCTCTCCCTAGAATGTTGTGCGATTATAGTTGGGATAGGTATGAATGCAAAGAACTTTGTGTTTGTCAGTGAGAGATTCCAGCATTTCTGATCTTTTCTTCGATGGAGTTCCTTCTTCCTACTAACTATAACTTCTTCTCAAGACGTTTAGATTGGTAGTTAAAGCTAAAGGTTGCATTTCATTTTACTAAATAATTCTTGATAATGTTTCAGGGCAGACTTCCTCTACCAGAAGTAGGCATCTCTGTCTTCAATAAAAGTTGGTCTCTGAATTGCAATCATGCCCCATAAACTTAATTATAATTTTTTTTAATGGTGGTTGGCATGCTAATCTTAAATGTCTCTTTAGCTTCCTTTTTTTATTTGCGTGTTAGATGCTCTGGCAGTGTTCACACAATAATATAGAAAGCTAAAATAAAATGAACTTAATGTGTTTGCAATTTTATCTTGTTGAATCTCAGCTGTTGATACAGTGTGTAAATGAGGCCTCTGCAATTAGCCAAAGTAGAGCTGCAGAGGTTTGTAGCAGGTAGGTAAAGTTCTAAAATGCGTATACCTAGTTATTTAATTCAGGTAGGCTAGATTTAAGGTTAGTGTGCTGTGAACATTCACATGGAGATACAGTACTTTAATAGGTGTCTGGCAGAACAACAAGGCCATAATGAGTTTCTGCAGTTTATGTTGCTAAAGAAAAGAATTTATCCACTCTGCAGACAATATTATTAAATAGAGCAGATGGGGCCCTTTGCTTTATACATTTGGTTATGGTTTAACAAACTACCGTTGTATCTTGCTTCAAATGAAACCAGTGTGCCAAGCTGGACAGGACATCATCAACATTCTTTCTTAATTCAACTTGCAAATTGATTGGAAATATTTATACATGAACTTGGTGAATTCACCAGGTTTACAAATTCCAAGATGTTGAGAGATATTGGAAGACTATCATGTCTCCCCTGGTCCTTCTTTTCATTAAACTAGCCATGCCCAGTTCCTGCAACCGTTCTTCATATGTTTTAGCCTCGAGTCCCCTAATCATAGTGGTTGCTCTTCTCTGCACTCTTTCTAGAGTCTCAACATCCTTTTTGCAACGTGGCGACCAAAACTGAATGCAGCATTCTGAATCCTGCATTTTCTCATCCTGCCAGAGCGTCCTGTTAGGTTGCTGCCCATCACTGCCCACCATTGTAGACCAAGTTGGCCGTAAAGGACACCTGGAGAACTAGGCATCAAGGGCAGCTTGTTTCCAGATGCAAATTGATAGTCAAGTCACTCATCTGAACAATGCCTTTGCCTGTCCTCGCCTTAATCCTTTTACAATGGGACTAATTGCTAATCAGACTGATTTCACACTGGCTGTTTTCCCTTGACAGACAGCCACCTTGGAGGAAAGGGGTGGGCGAGGGGAGGGAAGGCACCAGCAGTCACCCTGGCGCACTGCTCCCCAGCCTCCGTTCACACAACAGCCTCCTGCAAGCCTGGAGTGATTACCGTATTATTCAGAGTATAAGACACACTGGAGTATAAGACACATCTTAGTTTTGGGGGAGGAAAATAAGGAAAAGAATCTGCTTACCAGGTATTTATCTGCCTAGCGTCCTTCGCCAGCATGCTATTTTATCCCCTGGTTAGAGCTTTAAAAAACTTTATTTGTAGAGAGTAACAATGAAAGAGCTTGCAAGCCAGTAAGAGCTGGGAACATCATTAGCACCTGGAAAGAAAGATTTGGAGCAAGTAGAGCAATGGAAAAAACCCTGCAAAGGCTTGGGGCTTGGAAAACATTCTTTGCAGAGAGTAACAATGAAAGAGCTTGCAGGCGGGTAAGAGCTGGGAACATTGTTAGCACCTGCTTAGGGCTGGAAAGAAACTTATTTGGAGCAAGTTACAGCAATGAAAAAAAAACCCTGCAAAGACTTAGGGCTTGGAAAACAATATTCGCAGAGAGAAACAATGGAAGAGCCTGCAAAGGAAGAACTGGGAAAATCATTAGCAGCTAGTTAGGGCTGAAAAAAAACCTACATTCAGAGTACAAGACACACCCAAATTATCAGCCTCTTTTAGGGAGGAAAAAGGTGCATCTTGTACTCTGAAAAATACGGTACTCCCTTCGGCTTGCGCCTTCCCAGATGGCAAGGAGACTCCGATGGCTCCAAGCCCGCCTAACAGATGGTCTTCCTTGGCTTCTGACAGTGTGGGGGAAGGCAGGTGGGGGGGTTCTGTCAGAGGCCTTTGCCTGCCTGATGGACCCCCGTTTGGAACGCGTTCACGATCCAGGATTTCTCTGGCGAACTCCCACATCTCTTCTGTGGAGGGGGGAGGACAACTCGTTCAGCAGAGGAGGCATTTTGGCTCCGTGCGAGCCTCTCCCTTTCGCTCTTTGTCTGCCTTTTGCAATCCAGGAATTAAAGGATCGCGACATCTGATGGAACGGCGCATCGCTCTTGGCAGAGTGATGGTGGCCGTTTCCAGAAAAGGGGCTTCCCTTTCCAGAGCTCAGCAGCAAATCAACTTGCACGCCCAGCTAAACTCAGCATCCAGGCTAGGAAGTCTTTGTTTGTTTGTTTGTTTGTTTGTTTGTTTGTTTATTGATTGATTGTTAGAGTTGAAAGGGGACCATGCAGGTCATCAAGTCCAACCCCCTGCCTGAGCAGGAAATCCTATAGCACCCCAGCCAAATGGCAGTCCAATCTTCTCTTGAAAGTGTCCAGAGTTGGGGAGTTCACAACCTCAGCAGGCAGGCCATTCCACTGGTTGATTGCTCTGACCATCAGGAAGTTCTTCCTTATTTCCAGGTTGAATCTCTCCTTGGTCAGCTTCCAGCCGTTGTTCTTCGTCCGGCCCTCTGGTGTCCTGGAGAATAGAGTAACTCCCTCCTTTCTGTGGCAACCCCTCATATACCTGTATACTGCTACCATGTCCCCTCTGTCCCTCCTTTTCTCTAGGCCATCCATGCCCAGTTCCCGCAATCTCTCTTCGTAAGTCTTGGTTTCAAGTCCCCTAATCATTTTGGTTGCTCTTTTCTGCACCTTTTCCAGTTTCAATGTCTCTTTCGAAGTGTGGTGACCAGAACTGGATGTAGTACTCCAGATGTGGTCTGACCAGGGCATAGTAGAGTGGTATTAAGACTTCCCTGGTCTTGGAGTGTATTCCCTTGTTGATGCAGCTTAGGATCGTGTTGGCTTTTTTGGCCGCTGCTGCACATTGCTGGCTCATGTTTAGTTGATTATCCACCAAGACTCCGAGATCACTTTCACAATCACTACTGCTAAGTGGGGTTTCTCCCAGGCTGTATGTGTGTCTAGCTGGCTGGGGAATTCTGGGAGCTGAAGTCCACACATCTTCAAAGCCAAGGTTGAGAAACACTGGTCTAGGTTTTTTTTTAACCTAGGTGAAGTAGAGAGGAAGTTGGAGAACCCTGCTCCAGAGTAAGGCACTTTAATTCCTACAATCTCCAGTCAGCCTATACCAGTCATGGCAAACCTTTTTCCCCTCAAGTGCCGAAAGAGTGAGCACATGCGCAAGTGCTCACACCCACAATTCAATGCCTGGGGAAGGCAAAAACAGCTTCCTCTGCCCCCTGGAGGCCCTCTGGAGGCCAGAAATAGCCTGTTTCCCAACTTCTGGTGAGCCCAGTAGGCTTGTGTTTTGCCCTCGACAGGATCCAAAGGCTTCCCAGGAGCCGGGGGAGGGTAAAAATGTCCTCCCCACCCCCCGGAAGCTTTCTGGAGGCCAAAAAATGCCCTTTCAGAGCCTCTGTACAAGCCAAAAATCAGCAGGCCGGCACACAAATGCAGATTGGTACCCGTGCCATAGATTTGCCATCACTGGCCTATACAGAAATAGAACTAACTAGTTTTGCCCAGCCTCAAAAATTTTATATATCTGGTAATGTCACACTACTAACCAGAGCATACAAAACCTTTGCCAGACCAATACTTGAATACAGGTCATCTGTCTGGAATCCATACCGCATTTTGGATATAAACACTGTAGAAAATGTCCATAGATACTTTACTAGAAGAGTCCTCCACTCCTCCCCTTGCAACAGAATACCCTACGCAACTAGACTTACAATCCTAGGTTTAGAAAGCTTAGAATTACGTCGGCTTAAACACGACCTAAGGATAGCCCATCAAATCATCTCCTACAACATCCTTCCTGTCAATGGCTACTTCAGCTACTACCACAACAATACACGAGCACACAACAGATACAAACTCAAAACAAACCGTTCCAAACTCAACTGTAGAAAATACGACTGATGCAAAATGCAACCGAGTAGTTAATGCATGGAACTCACTACCGGACTGTGTAGGGTTCATCACCAAGCCTCCAAAATTTTACCCTTAGACTAATCATGTTTGACCTAACGCAATTCTAAGAGGTCAGTAAGGGGCGTACATAAGTGCACCAGCATGCCTATTGTCCCCTGTCCTAATCTCGCCCTCTTATTAGTACCAATATCCTGTATATAAACAATGTTGTATCTTTGTATACTACGAATACGTACTTGAATAAATAAATAAAATATCCCATCTCCTGTTGTGGTTAGCTCTTGCCCAGCTCCTGCCCCAAGGAATGTGCAGGTGGATGTGGGGGAAACATCCATATGCCATAGGCCTGTTTTGCTCCCGATGGAATCTGCCGACGAAGCCTCCTCTGACCAAGGAAGTGTGAGTGACAGGGAAGAGGGGAGTTTGGCAGACAGCCCAGGAGGAGATCAATCATCTGTATCATCCCTGGATTCTAAACAAGAATTAATGACACATCCACGCATGCGTAGAGTGATGCATAGGAGACAACAACTGAAGGATTATTACAAGAGAAAACGAGGGCACCTGTGGTTGGGTGGGGCTGCTGTAATTAGTGCTACAGATAAAAGTGCAGCTTGGTGTTTTAGCCTCATGGCAGTTTATCTGATTCATAGTTCGTCAACATCGTGGTTTTTGTGCTGTTCAAGTTTGTGTGTGGACTTTCTGGACTTTAAGATTGGACTCAATTTCCCAGTTATTGGGTGAGCAATTGGATTGCATTTATCCTGCGCCTTGACATTTATAAAGGGAGCTGTTTCTGTTTTTCTGTTTATAAAAACTTTTGGGTTTTCCTTTTATCGTGTGGTGTGTGTCTTCCTGGACTAATTACCCTGTAATTACGGGCATTTGAAACACGCCCGCACAACATCTCCAAGCACAGCCGAGTTAGAAGAAATGCGAGAAGGCAGCGCATGGAACCCGATCGGTGTGAATGTGCAAATGCTGCTATCCACCGCCTTCGAATCTGGGTGCTTTTTTCCGCCTGACTTTCCCAGCAATTAACCAATTTTCTACAAGGGGCTTGGTGGCCTTGAAGCGGAGGGCTGCTTGAGTGTTTACTGAGCTACCAAATCTGGCTGGGAACAGCCGGTTCCCCACTTACTTCTCACACATGGGGCATGCTGGCTTGGCAGAGCAGCTCTCTGGAGGCTGAGCTGAGTGGTGGCAGCTGTCCCCTCTCCCTCCCGGTGGACTCCTTCCTTCCTGGCAGAGGTTTTGTTTGCTTGCAAGGACAAGCTGGTACTCCGCCTCCTTCTCTGCTCCTGTCGCCTGTAGTCACATGGGTTTCATCCACCTCTGCTCCCGACTTCTCCTCCATAGGATTCTGAATTGCACTTAAGAAAGCAGCCAAGGGCTGCTGAAACCTGCTTATAGAGCTAAATGCTGGTTGGAGATGGTGTTTTCCCCGTGACAGCTGTCGCACGTAGACATACCATCCTAGGTTTAGGAAGCTTAGAACTATGTGGCCTTAAACACGACTTAAGCATAGCCCATCAAATCATCTGCTACAATATCCTTCCTGCCAACAACTACTTCAGCTTCAACCACAACAACACTCGAGCACACAACAGAGACAAACTTATAGTAAACTTAAAGTAAAGTAAACCGCTCTAAACTTGACTGCAGGATATACGACTTTAGTAACCAAATAGTTTATGCATGGAACTCACTACCTGACTATGTAGTATCCTCACCTAACCCCCAAAACTTTACCCTTAGACTATCCACTGTTGACCTCTCCCGATTCCTAAGAGGTCAGTAAGGGGCATGCATAAGTGCATCACAGTACCTTCCATCCCCTGTCCTACTGTTTCTCTTTTACTAGTATCACATATATAAACATTGTTGCAATGTCGTTTGGCGGGCCCCAGGGGAAGAGCCTTCTCTGTGGCGGCCCCAGCCCTCTGGAATCAACTTCCTCTGGAGATCAGAACTGCTCCCATCCTCCCTGTCTTTCATAAATTACTCAAGACCCACCTATATCACCAGGCATGGGGGAACTGAGAGTCCTCCCTAGGCTTTTATATTTTATGATTGGTATGTATGTGTTGTTTGGTTTTAAATGAGGGGTTTTATATGGGTTTCTTTTTAATATTAGATTTGTTCTTTGACATTGTTTTTACTATTGTTGTGAGCCGCC
Source organism: Erythrolamprus reginae (assembly GCF_031021105.1). Taxonomy (NCBI): domain Eukaryota; kingdom Metazoa; phylum Chordata; class Lepidosauria; order Squamata; family Dipsadidae; genus Erythrolamprus; species Erythrolamprus reginae. The sequence continues at coordinate 14,125,279 of NC_091960.1, forward strand.
CCAAGTCTTCGGAGAGGGGCGGCATACAAATCTAATAAATAATAATAATAATAATAATAATAATAATAATAATAATAATAATATCGCCAATACTTACTTGACAAAACAAATAAAAAAATAAAATAAATTGAATTGATAACAGGACATTTTAAGCTCACGTTTTTATGATTAACAGAGAAGGCCTGCTATATTCAGCACTACTGGTGCACCCTCCGATGCCGTCACAGGTATGGGCGCCCCCATCGGGCATGTACGCTGCCCGTTGGCATGAGTTTTTGCTTCTGCACATGTGCTGCAAGCGAAATCTTATATGAGTGAGATTTCAGCAATTTTCGCTGATATTTTTGCATCCATGCATGTGCAGAAGCAAAAAATAGGTGAAAATTGCTGAAATCTCACTCACGCGAGCGTCTTCACGTGAGATTTCATTTGCTGTTTATGCGCAGAAGCAGAATTCCATGCAGGGGAGCGCATGTGAACGTCGGGAGCACACAGCTGCACACGCACCCTCAAAATCTGCTACCGGAAGACAGCACTTTACTATTCCGATAGCAGCCAATCACTGCTTGTAGGTCATCCAGTCCAACTTCACACCCCAGCAAGAGACCCTACACCAGGGGTTCCCAAACTAGGCAACTTTAAGACTTGTGGACTTCAACTCCCAGAATTCTCCAGCCAGCTGTGCTGGCTGGAGAATTCTGGGAGTTGAAGTCCACAAGTCTTAAAGTTGTCTAGTTTGGAGACCTCTGCCCTACACCATTTCTGACGAATGGCATTCCACTCTCTTCTTGGAAGCCTCCAGCGATGAAGCTCCCACAACTTCTGAAGACAACTTCTGTCCCATGGGTTGATGGATGTCACTGGCAGAAAATTCCTCCTTATTTCCTGGTTGAATCTTTCCTTGATCAACTTCCATCCATTATTCCTTGCCCGGCCTTCAAGTGCTTTGGAAAATAGCTTGAATCCCTTCCTCTCTGTTTCAGCCTCTCAAATATTGGAACACTGCTATCATGTCTCCCCTGCTCCTTGTCTTCAGCCATGCCCAGTTCTGTAACCATTCTTCATATGTTTTAGCCTCCAGTCCAGTAATGGGGCAGCCAAAAATTTTACTGCCACACCGTGGGTGTGGCTTATTTTGTGGGTGGGGCTTAATGGTCATGTGACTGAGCAGGAGTGGCTTGTCGGCCATGTGATCAGGTGGGAGTGGCTTGAACGATCATCATTGTTCCAGTCAACTGTTAATTCCTTGACTTACAACCTTACCAGTGTCGCTCGCTGGGGTGACAATTTGCTTCGCATTTCCTGCGCTCTCCTTCCTGGGTCGCCCACCCCCCACCTCAGGCTGGGTAGTTAGGCAAATGGGTGCTGCCTGATGCTTTGTTTGTTTGTTTGTTTGTTTGTTCCTTCCTTCCTTCCTTCCTTCCTTCCTTCCTTCATTCATTCATTCATTTATTTATTTGTTGGATTTGTATGCCGCCCCTTTCCAGAGACTCGGGGCGGCTAACAGCAATAATAAAACAGCATATTATAATAAGAATCCAATATTAAAAACAGTTAAAACCCCATTATTATAAAAACCAAACATACATACAGACATACCATGCATAAAATTGTAAAGGCCTAGGGGGAAAGAGTATCTCAATTCCCCCATGCCTGGCGGCAGAGGTGGGTTTTAAGCAGCTTACGAAAGGCAAGGAGGGGGGGGGCAATTCTAATCTCTGGGGGGAGTTGGTTCCAGAGGGCTGCCACAGAGAAGGCTCTTCCCCTGGGTCCTGCCAAGCGACATTGTTTAGTTGACAGGACCCGGAGAAGACCCACTCTGTGGGACCTAACTGGTCGCTGGGATTCATGCAGCAGAAGGCGGTCCCTGAGATAAATGCTGCCAGAGCCGCTTGCACCCACACCTTCTGCCGGGCAGGAGAGAGGGAAGCTCGTCCAAGGCCAGGAAGGAGGAAAGAGGAAAAAGGCAAGGAGCCCAGACGCAGCAGCAGCAGCAGAGAAAAAAAGGAGAGCCGAGCCAAGACCAGTAATCCAGGAAGTGACAGCCACCGATCAGCTGGAGCTGCGCACACATCTTCATTTTCACCAGTGGAACTGTGTTCCACCCTGTCCTGCCTACTGCCCACCCCTGCTCCAGTCCCCCAAATTTCAACAGGCAACTTGGTGCCCAGATTTTATTTTATTTATTTATTAGCTTTGTATGCCGCCCCTCTCCGAAGACTTGGGGCGGCTAACAACAATAAAAAAGACAATGTAACAAATCTAATATTAAAAAATAATCTAAAAAACCCCAATTTAAGAGACCAATCATACAAACAAGCATACCATGTATAAATTCTATAAGCCTAGGGGGAAGGGAAAAAAATTTAGTTCCCCCATGCCTGATGACAGAGGTGGGTTTTAAGGAGCTTGCGAAAGGCAAGGAGGGTGGGGGCAACTCTGATATCTGGGGGGAGTGGTTCCAGAGGGTTGGGGCCGCCACAGAGAAGGCTCTTCTCCTGGGTCCCGCCAAATTACATTGTTTAGTCGACGGGACCTGGAGAAGGCCAACTCTGGGGGACCTAACCGGTCGCTGGGATTCGTGCGGCAGAAGGTGGTCCCGGAGATTTTCTGGTCCGATGCCATGAAGGGCTTTACAGGTCATAACACTTTGAATTGTGACCGGAAACTGATCGGCAACCAATGCAGATCAATTAAATACACCAGTAACTTAGAATCTTGTAAATTCCCAATGAGATACCATAATAAGCAAAGACCGCCTTCTCCACTCATTCAAAACGACTCGTTATGCTCTTTAGAGTCGGCTAGCACCATTTCTTGCCCTCCTTCTGTTCCCCTTTTCCTTCCCTAACACTAATTCCAATTCATGTGACCGGATTAATTGGGGAAATCACCGTTTGGCTGGGTACATATGATATTCCCTGCATCATGCTGATTAAAGTGATCTCCAATTAAAAAGCCACTTATCTGAGTCTTTGGAGATTGTCACGACAGATGTCATGGAACTAAATAAAAGAGTTTCTGAAAATTATGTTCAGGGAGCTCTTGACTTACCACCATTTGTTTTGTGACCCTTCGGAGTTACAAACAGGACTGAAAAAAAAACACGTTTTTCATTCGACCGTTGTAGCATCACCATGGTCACGTGATCAAAATTTGTATTTCTTGGCAACAGAGGCACATTGATGACAATTACAGTGTCCTGGGGTCACCTGATTGCCTTTGGTCAGTGGTGGGTTTCACTTACCTTTGACACTGATTTGGAAACGGCAGCGTGCGTGACACTTCTGTGCAGAGGGGGGTTCCTGCTGGTTCGGACAGATTTGCCCAAATCAGTAGCATCTTTTTTAAAAAAAATTGGGGGTGGGGAATTTTGGGGGGATTAAAAAAAAAATTCTGGATTTTTTCTTCTTCTGCACATACACAAAAGCTGTGTTGCTGTCATTGTGCATGTGTCGCCATCTTGTTTTGGCTATTTTGGGGGGGGGGATTTTTAAAAATCTTTTGGGAATTTAAAAAAAAATTTACTGGATTTTTTTTTCTTCTGCACATGTTCAAAAACTGAGTTTCTGTCATTGTACATGTGTCACCACCTTGTTTTTGGCTATGTTTTTTGGAATTAAAAAAAATATTTTTGGATTTTTTTTTTTAAATTGAATACTGTATTTTTTTCTTGTGCACATGTGCAAAAGCTGAGTTTTTGTCATTGTGCATGCATCACCATCCTGTTTTTGGCTATTTTTTCGGATAATTTTTTTAAAATTCTGGATTCCCCCCCCCCCCCCTTCTACATGTGCAAAAGCTGAGTTTCTTCCATTGTGCATGCGTCTCCATCTTGGTGTTGGCTTTTTTGGGGGGGGGGGGATTTAAAAAAATCTTTTTGGCACTGTGCATGTGTGCACAAAGCGGCTGCGTGCCCACGAGGCATGCCCATGTAGTGCGGGAGGAAGCAGATTGGAAGCAAGGTAGTGTGTTTATTTTTTTTTAAAATAATAATAATAATAATAATAATAATAATAATAATAATAATAATAATAATAATAATAATAATAATAATAATAATTAGATTTGTATGCCGCCCCTCTCCGTAGACTCAGGGCAGCTCACAACAATAACAAAGACAATGTAAGAACAAATCTAATAATTTAAAAAACACTAAAAAACCCATTATTAAAAGCAAACATACACACAAGCATACCATGTATAAACTGTATAGGCCCGGGGGAAATGTCTCAGTTCCCCCATGCCTGATGGCAGAGATGGGTCTTAAGAACTTTACAAAAGGCAAGGAGGGTGGGGGCAGTTCTGATCTCCGGGGGAGCTGGTTCCAGAGGGTTGGGGCCGCCACAGAGAAGGCTCTTCTCCTGGGTCCCGCCAAACGACATTGTTTAGTCGACGGGACCCGGAGAAGGCCAACTCTGTGGGACCTAACCGGTCGCTGGGATTCATCTGGGCAGGTGGGCGAAGCCTTAAGTAGCTGCTGCTACCTGTTGGCCCAAACCTGGGCGAACTGGTGGAACCCCACCACTGCCTTTGGTGACCTTCTGATTGTTATCATGTTACTTACTTGACAACTGCAATAATTCACTTCACAACTGTGGCAGGAGAGCTGGTCAAATGGGGCAAAACCTCCTTAACTGCCGTCTTGCTTGGCAACGTTGAACGCTACTCGTATAGAGCAGTATGTTGTCTGTGTTATTATCTTGTCTAAACCAGTTTTGCAAACATGCAGACTCCGTATTCAGGAACTTGGTCTACATAAATAATATAAATACACACACATAGACACACACACAAAATTTTAAAGCTTGGATTAATATGATTCCTCTTTTCAAATGACAGAGTGTATCACTCCCTAAAACCCAGAGGCTCTTTTGCTCATTCGGCTGAAATGCTTGGATGTGCACTTCAAAGCTCTACCTGTTCCCTGTCGTTTATTTGCACTCTGCATATTACTGGGGCTCTCTGTATTTCATTTGCATTTTGCATTTTATTTGCAAGCGGCCTTCGCTAAGGCAACATCCCACCCCGATGCGACGAGGGATGAAATAGTCAATTGGGGCCACCTTGAAGACAAAGCCGTTCAGTTAGCATCCGTACAACCAGTTTTATATATGAAACAGTTAAAGCCGTGGGAATATGCATTATTGATCTGGATCTTGGCATAAAGCTAAGAGGATTTCAATCCTTGGACTCTTCACCTATCTACATTGATAATAATATCTCTATTTTATCCACATTGGAGCAGAGGGTTTTTTTTTTTTAAGTATGTAGTGAAATTTATGTATTTCTTTGTTTATTACATTTATTAAACGCCTCATAAAATAAATTCTCTAGGCATTGCACAATTCAATTAAAGGCAATAATAGTACAACAAAAACACAATAGATCAATAAAATTCAGTATAGCGTTAAAAAAAAAACACCCAAAAAACAGCATATCGGTACAGCTTGATAAACTACCATTAGGTACTAAAATTGTTTTTTTCCCCTCCCTTAATCCTTCCAGTGGACTTAAATAATAAATCTTAAATGATTAGAAATGCTTGCTTTAAGATCAAACAGGGAGGGTGCCTGGCCGTCTTTGTAGCAATACATCCTCTTTTCCCAAAATGGGGCGCAGCCAAAGCTATAAACCTTGGTTAGGGCTGTGGTTGCAAAAAGAGCCCACTATGTTTTTCCTCTTATCGTTTTAATTAGTTAGTCAAGCACGGTTATATTTGAGCATCCCTGCAGAAGAGGACTTCACCTCCAAAGGGTTGTGAAGAAAGCATAAAAATAAGTATAACCAAAAAAAATTCTAACTTATAGCTGTTCTGAGATGGAACGGAGTCACCGGCCGCCAAGGTTCTTGTTCTGCTAAATTGTAGGAGAGCCTGCAAGCTTAACCCTCCTGTGTTATTCAGAAAAACTCCCTAATGTGATGTTCCCGGGTCTATTTGACCCGGACCACAAATTGATCATTTTAGGTACTTATATTTGGTCTTTTTGAAAGCTTTTTTCACTTGGAAACAAGTTTGAACATTTCTGCACACGTTGAAATGAAAATTAAAATGAAAAGATTAATGCTTATTGGTTTATTTTGCTGATAAAATGTGCGCCCTCCCTGTTTTTGTGAATTGTTTTTCAATTTATGCATAGTTTTGCTTGCAAAATGCGTTCTATTTTACTAAAGTTGGTGTAGGATGGGTAGCTTATTTCTGATTTAAAAAAAAACAATAAAAATCATTTCTTTCAGTTCATTTATATTTTTCTTATATTCAGAAATGTTCAAACTACCAATCCCACACCAACTTTAGTAAAATTGAACATATTTTGCAAGCTAAACTATCTATAAATTGAAAAAAAAATCACAAAAACGGGGGGGGGGGTTTCTGCCTTTTTTAATCAAATTAAAGCAATATGCATAATTTTTTCAGTTGAATTTTCATGTCATTGTGTGCAGAAATGTTCAGACTACTTTCCAAGTGAATTTTTTTTTCAAATTGACCAATCATAAGCACTTCAAATGAAGAGTTTTCGGTCCGGGGCAGGGTGACCCAGGAACAGAACAAGTGTGACTTTTTTCCCCCAGCAAGATAGAAACCCCCCACCTCTCCAAAAAAAATTCTCATAGAGAGAACTCCTGAAATGATGAAAAGTCATGAAATTTCAAGTTTCAGATATGCAGGGAAATTTTTTTACAGTGTCTCAAACTTTGATTTCGGGTCTCACAGACCCGAATAGCACAGAAGGGTTAAGTGAGTCAGAGAGAGCAAGCTGCTTGTTATTAAGAGAGTTCACGGCTGATTTTACAATATTTGGCCCGTGGTTGTTAAGCGAATCACAGCAGTTGCTAAGTGAATCATGTTGTCATTAAATGAGTCTGGTTTCCCCCTTTGACTTTGCTTGTCAAAGGTTGTGAATGGTGATCACAAGACCCTAGGACCGTGATGGCAAACCTATGGCATGAGTGTTACAGGTGGCACATGGAGCCATATCTGCTGGTACATGAGCTGTTGCCCTAGCTCAGCTCCACTGTGCATGGATGTGCTGGCCAGCTGATTTTGGGCTCACACGAAGTCTCTGGGAGGGCGTTTTTGCTTCCAGAGAGCATCCAGGAGGATAGGAGAGGGTGTTTTTACCCTCCTCCAGCCCCAAGGAAGCCTTTGGAGCCAGGGGAGGGCAAAACACGAGCCTACTGGGCCCATCAGAAGTTGGGAAACAGGCCATTTTCAGCCTCCAGAGGCCTCCAGAGGGCGAGGAAAGCTGTTTTTGCCCTCCCCTGGCATTGAATTATAGGTATGGGCATTCGGGCATGGCTTTGCATGCCACCTGTGGCACCCGTGCCATAGGTTCGCCACCTCTGCTCTATGGCAAGAGTGGCCAACGATGCCCCAGAATTTTATTTATTAGGAATTACTAATCAGACTTATAAGAAAGAAATTCTATATCTAGTTATACATATTTTAACTGCGGCTAGGATAATATATGCGCAAAACTGGAAAGGGGAGGATATCCCCAAAGAAGAAGTTATAACAAACATATTAGATTTCGCTGAAATGGATATGATGACAAGACGCTTAAATGATCAAGAAGATACGGAATTTTATGAAACATGGAACAAAGTTTATATATGGATAAATAAGAAGAAACAGTAAAAGGTTAAGATAAATAAATAAACAAATGAATAAATTGTTTCGGTAAAGATAAGATTTATGTGTTATAATAAAATTAGCTAGAATATGTTTGTTTTAGAAGTATATTAGAATTAGTTTATATATGAAGAATCAATATGAGAAGAACTTTGAATTTATATTAGAATTAGTTTAAATATGAAAAATTATAATGAGAAGTTTAACAAATTATTTCTTAACATTTATAATAATGAATTGTATTTAAATATGTATTCTTTTTTCTGTATTCAAATTTATACTTTTGAGATAAGCGGGGAAAATACAACCCCACTTTTATGTTAAATGTATGTGTGTCTGTTTGTCCATTTTATGAAAATTAATAAAAATATTTTTTTAAAAAAGAGTGGCCAGCGATGGTTTAACATTATGACTTGTGGACTTCAACTCCCAGAATTCCTGAACCAGCATGGTGAGACTGGGCAACTATGTTATACTGGCTCAGGAATTCTAAGAGTTGAAGTCCACAGGTCACAGTGTTGCTATATTTGCTCACTCCTGCTCTATGGGCTAAGCACCGTCACAGGGAAAAAAAAACTTTTGCAGGACCAGTGGTCTTTATGCCAGGAGAAGAAAATTCAGCCCAGTTTCCAGGGCATGAAACATCTTCATCTCACCAAGTTTGAAACCTTAGAGGACTTTCCCCCTTTTAATGGTTATCTACACCTGTGTTTCCCAACCTTGGGAACTTGAAGATATCTGGACTTCAACTCCCAGAATTCCCCAGCCAGAGAATGCTGGCTGGGGAATTCTGGGAGTTGAAGTCCAGATATCTTCAAGTTCCCAAGGTTGGGAAGCGCTGATCTACACGATGCCAGGGGATGATTGTTTGTTCCTGTGTTTCTCAGTGTTACTCAGCTGATAGCGGACAACACGGGGAATGCTGCTACGTGGGTGTTGCTTAGATGGAGAACACCCTTCTCCCTTTCTCTGAGTCAGAAGAAGACTCCCCCAGCCAAAGCCTGCCACCCTCCAGAGTCATGAATAAAAATAATTGTGCTGTGGGGCACCGTGGGGGCAACATTGCTGGGCTCCCCAGGGAGAGATCATCTCCATCTCTGCCTCTTAGGACCGGAGTATCTGATCTCTTGGTGCAGTAGACTCCGTGCCAAGATCAAATTGGCTTCTTGCCGTCCAATTAATTAAACTCGGGGTCCTCCCTCCTTCCCTTCTCTACTCTCTTCCTCCAGGGCCTGCCTACACGGAGGCTGTCAGGATCAGTCCTACCTGAGAGAATATTCCAAATTGCAGAGGGAAGAATTGTATAACTTTAACAATGTAAAACTGCCTAGTCAGGGTGAATATGCAAATTGTCACGTAACCTGATTGGCTGACAAAAGTATATAATGCAACTTTGCATAGGTTTGGCTTGTGGCTTGGCTTGAAGCAGAGGTGGGCAGCAGGCAGGAAATGAACATTCGTGCGCAGCTCCATCTGATCGGCAGCTGTCACTTCCTGGATTACTGGTCTCAGCTCAGCTCTCTTTTTTCCCCCTGTTGCTGCTGCTGCATCTGTGCTCCTTGCTTTTTTCCTCTTTCCTTCTTCCTGGCTTCGGACGAGCTTCCCTCTCTTCTGCCCAGCTCCCCTGCAGCCTCACGCAACCACCTCCCACCTAAGGTGCAAGCAGAAGGCGTGGATGGAAGCGACGCTGGTAGCATTTATGCTTCTGGCAGCTACCCAGCTTGAGGTGGGAGGGGGACCCAGGAAGGAGAGTGTGGGAAACACAGAGCAAATTGTCACCCCAGCATGCGACACTGGTAAGGTTGTAAGTCGAGGACTTAACAGTTCACTTGAACGATGATGATTGTTCAAACCACTCCTACTTGGTCACATGGCCAGCAAGCCATTCCTACCCAGTCACATGACCATTAAGCCACACCCTCAAAATAAGCCACACCCACAGTGTGATAGTAAAAAATTGGCTGCCAATAATAATAATAATAATAATAATAATAATAATAATAATAATTTATTAGATTTGTATGCCGCCCCTCTCCAAAGACTTGGGGCGGCTCACAACAATAATAAAAACAATGTTACAGTGGAACAAATCTAATATTAAAAGAGGAAAAAGACATAAAACCCTATCATTTAAAACCAAACAACACATACATACCAAACATAAAATATAAAAGCCTGGGGAAGGTGTCTCAGTTCCCCCATGCCTGACGATATAGGTGAGTCTTGAGTAATTTACGTAATTTAGTAATTTATTATTGGTTTGAAGGTATTGTGGCTTAGTATGGTTTAGAGTGGCTTGTCAGTTAGTGGTGGCTGAAGACTTGTAGCTGAATATTGTAACTGAGATTAGTAGGCAGAGAATTGTGAGTACAGTGATACCTCATCTTACGAACCCCTCTTTATACGAACTTTTCGTGATACAAACCCAGTGCTTAAGATTTTTTTGCCTCTTCTTACAAACTATTTTCACCTTACGAACCCGAGCTGCCACCGCTGGGAAACCCCACCTCTGGACTTCCGTTTCCAGCCGAAGTGCGGGGATTCCCCTGAGGTTTCCCTCACTGGGATTCAAAGCAGTGCTGCTTTGGCTGGCAACGGAAGTCCAGAGGTGGGGTTTCCCAGCGAGGGGAGCTTTTGGTTTTAACCAGTGGTAGGCTATGAGCCGGAACGCTAAATTTTGCTAGCCGCTGCGGCTCGTAAATTCTTGCAGGACCAGCGCGAGTGCAATTTTGCGTTCCGGCTCGTAGCCCACCGCTGGTCAAAACCAAAAGTTTACTTGAGAAGAAAGGGAAACTGTGAAATATAGCTCAGTGTTGAAATGAATGGTACTCCGTACTCTCTGAGCTTGGCTGTTTCCTTGAAGATGTTTCATTATCCTAGGTAAGATAGCAGAGGTGATGTTACCCAATTTGGGTAATGAAATATCTGCTAGGAAACAACCGAGATCAAAGATCACCAAGAACCCCTCCGAAGTGCTGGGTTTCCTCCATGCTTAGCCAAGGCAATTAAAACTTGAGTCACCGCATTGATACAACTTGAATATGTTCGGTTATTTTTAAATGTGGTTTTGCTTTATTATGTCTTCGTGTGTTGGGCATATCCACCCTGTTTATTTAGTTTAAAAATTAAGGTACTATAAACTGACAGAATAATTAATTCAGTAATCAAGTTAAATTTGTTATATGAACACAGCTGCTGAGTAAAAAAATAAAGTTTTTTTTTTAAAAATGAAACCATTTGTATATCTTAATTCCTAGCAACTTATTCCCGGCCAATATGAAGGGAAAAATATGTTAAAATAGCAAATCTAAATCTAATAAAATAACAAAGCAGGAAGAAAAACTTCTCAACCAGGTAGTTTTTAAAATAGAGCATCTTAAATTGCCTGTGGCATTAAAATATTTTAACTCTGCCCATTCAATCTTGACTGGCTCAAAGTTTACTCAACTTTCTAGGTCAGTAAAAGGAAGACGCAGATTGTTGGGGGCAATATACTTAGAAACATAGAAACAAAGAAGATTGACAGCAGAAAAAGACCTCATGGTCCATCTAGTCTGCCCTTATACTATTTCCTGTATTTTATCTTAGGATGGATATATGTTTACCCCAGGCATGTGTAAATTCAGTTGCTGTGGATTTACCAACCATGTCTGCTGGAAGTTTGTTCCAAGCATCTACTACTCTTTCAGTAAAATAATATTTTCTCATGTTACTTCTAATCTTCCATCAACTAACCTCAGATTGTGCCCCCTTGTTCTTGTGCTTGCTTTCCTATTAAAAACACTTCTCTCCTGAACCTTATTTAACCCTTTAACATATTTAAATGTTTCGATCATGTCCCCCTAAGCCTATTGTCCTCCAGACTATATAGATTGAGTTCATTAAGTCTTTCCTGATAAGTTTTATGCTCAAGACCTTCCACCATTCTTGTAGCCCGTCTTTGGACCCGTTCAATTTTGTCAATATCTTTTTGTAGGTGAGGTCTCCAGAACTGGACACAGTATTCCAAATGTGGTCTCACCAGCGCTCTATACAGCTGGTTCACAATCTCCCTCTTCCTGGTTGTTATACCTCTAGCTATGCAGCCAAGCATTCTACTTGCTTTCCCTACCGCCTGACTGTACTGTTCACCCATTTTGAGACTGTCAGAAATCACTACCCCTAAATCCTTCTCTGTAAACAGCTTAGAGGGGACTGTGAAACATGATGAAGCGGTATATAAGTCTAAATGCAATATAACATTTCTTCCACATTAGTATGCAGGGGAAGGAGTCTCCAACCTTGGTAACTTTAAGACTTGTGAACTTCAATTTCCAGAATTCCTCAGCCAGCAAGCTTTGCTGGCTGAGGAATTCTGGGAGTTGAAGTCTTCAAGTCTTAAGTTGCCAAGGTTGGAGACCGCTGTGCAGGAGCACAATGGAGCTAAATTGAAGCATCTGTCCAAAGGTTTGGTTGAATGTTCTCTTTGCCAAATTGTGTTGCAGCCTGTATGAAAACACAATACAGCCTGTCCAGGTCCTCAACTTAGGAGCACAACTGAGCTCCAGAGTTCTTGTTCTTAGGTGCAAAATTTGTTAATTGAATTTTGCTCCATGTTATGACCTTTCTTGCTACTCTTGTCAAATGAATCTGTGCAAGTTGTAAAGGTTAGCAACATGGTTGGTAAGCGAATCTGGCTTTCCCATTGATTTTTCTGGTCAGAAGAAGGTCGCAAAAGAGGATTCCCACAATCCCGGGATGGTCATAAATATGAGTCAGCAGCCGAGTGTCTAAACGTTGATCCTGTGTCCATCAGGAGGCCCAGTAATGGGTTACTATCGGTACAGTTGAAGATGGTGCTCCAATAGCAAAAGTTGCGCTGGGCATGCAACTTCTATTTTCCTGCATGTACGCACATCCCAGTGTGTTTTTGCTTCTGCACATGAGCAGGAAGCAAAATCTAGCAAGGAGACAAGCGCGACTTTGAGATTTTGGTGATTTTATTTTTGCTTCTGCGCATGCGTGGAAGCAAAAAAAAGAACCAAAATTTCGTGCACACACATGTCCCCTTGTGTGATTTTCCTTCCTGAGCATGCACAGAAGGAAAAACACACTGAGATGCAGGAGATGTGAAGCTGTGCGCGCAATGCACCATTAGCAGCGGTAATGAGGAGGCCCCAATGGTTGCAAGTGTGGAAAAAAGTCCCTTTTTTCAACGCTGTTCTAACTTTCAACAGTCAGTAAGCAAACTATTGTAAATTGAGGGCTACCTATAGCAGCGATGGCGAACTTATGGCATGGGTGCCACAGGTGGCACACGGAGCCATAACTGCTGGCACACGAGCCGTTGTCCTAGCTCAGCTCCAACACACACATGTGTGCCAGCCAGCTGATTTTTGACTTGCACAGAGGCTCTGGGAGGGTATTTTTGGCTTCCAGAGAGTCGAATTGCCCGGAGATTCGAATTGCCCCCACTCTTCCCGCCTTCCGCAAGATGTTGAAGACTTATCTATGTCGCCAGGCGTGGGGGGACTAACTATCTCTTCCCCCCCACCACCTTTTTTTCTGCCTGTAATACATGAGAATGATGTGATTGTGCAGTACCGATTGTTTTTAATATTTATGGGTTTTAAATTTATCTTTTTTATCTAATATTGGATTTGTACTCTGTATATCTGAAGTTAGTTGGGGGAAAGATCAAAAGCAACATGAGAAAATATTATTTTACTGAAAGAGTAGTAGATCCTTGGAACAAACTTCCAGCAGACGTGGTTGATAAATCCACAGTAGCTGAATTTAAACATGCCTGGGATAAACATATATCCATCCTAAGATAAAATACAGAAAATAGTATAAGGGCAGACTAGATGGATCATGAGGTCTTTTTCTGCCGTCAGTCTTCTATGTTTCTATATTGTATTATTGTTGTTATGAGCCACCCCGAATCTTTGGAGAGGGGTGGCATACAAATCTAATAAATCTTAAATCTTATCTATTGGGGGGGGGGGTGTTTGAAGGAAATTGTTTTTACCCTCCCCCGGCTCCAGGGAAACTTTTGGAGTCTGGAGAGGGCAAAACAAGAGCCTACTGGGCCCACCAGCAGTTGGGAAACAGGCTGTTTCTGGCCGGCAGGGGGCCTCCAGGGGGTGGGGGAAGCTGTTTTTGCCCTCCCTAGGCATTGAATTATGGGTGTGGGCACTGGTGCATGTGCGATGGAAGTACTCTCTTTCGGCACCCGAGAAAAAAAAAGGTCCACCATCACTGACCTATAGTCTTCGCCGCAGGTGATTGCCAATAACAGCCAGGCCAAGAGATGTTGCTGGGCTGTTGTGCTCCATCCAGACTCCTCTTGTTATCCTTCTCGGAGGAATTGTGTTGCCAGAGAGTCGCGCAGCCTCAAGCTTGAGTGGACTGGCCCCGTTCGCCGAGCCACTCTCCGAAAGTCTTGTCGCTTCTTCTTCCAGGCCGTCCCTTGGCTCTCTTCAGAGCAGCTGTCAGGCTGTCAGGTTCGACAGAAATGTGGCGTCCCCGTGCAGCTCTCCTGCCTCCTGCCTGTGATGCACTGTCACCTCCATCATGCTTTTGTGTAGTTCTTGGTGTCTTGCATTTCTTTCTGAAGAGGCCATGGGGGGCCAGTGGGGAGAGGGGGGGATGTCTCTTTGCAAGAAACAGCCTCTGGCAGTTCTCCTCATGCATAAAATGAAGGTATTGCCTTTGCTTTAAAAAAAAAAAAATCTTCGTGGGGGAAGAAAAAAAAAGAGGGAGCGGAACCCAGAGCTGTTTTCGCAGAGCTGCAGCACACCTAAATAGCATAGCAATAGCATTTAGACTTATATATCTCTTCACAGTGCTTTACAGACCCCTCTAAGCGGTTTACAGAGTCGGCATGTTGCCCCCAACAATCTGGATCCTCATTTTACCCACCTCGGAACAATGGAAGGCTGAGTCAATCTTGGTGAGATTCGATCTGCCAAACTGATGGCAGTTGGTGATCAGCAGAAGTAGCCTGCAGTACTGCACTCTAACCACAGCGCAGGGGTGGGCTACTACCCGGAACACCTGGAACGGGGTTCTGGCCGCGGCACTGGAGCATGCATGCGCTGTTCATGTGCAGCCGGCATGATTCCGGTAAAAATTACCATTTGTTTGCTTCTGCGCATGCACAGGGATGCACTCCTGGCGTGTTCCGGTAGGGCTAAAATTGGTAGCCCGCCCTTGTTACAGTGCCACCGTGGCTCTTCATAGAAGTATAGTGGAAGTAACGACTGCTACCGGGCATCTACTCTTTGGCTCAGTCTAGATCCAGGGTGTCAAAACTCGATTTCAATGAGGGCTGCATCAGGGTTGTGTTTGACCTCGGGGGGCCTGGGTGGATGTGGCCAGCTCGACGTCACTTTTGTTGGAGGGGCTGTGGTGGCAAAAACGGGCTCCCAAACTCCGTTTGCAGCTGCGATGGCTTCCTACAACTATCTGCCAGAGAAAATGGAGCTCAGGGGGCACATCAGGGGCAGATTGCTCCTACCGCTGCTACTGTTGTCTAGCTTCGTTGTTTTGCATGCGTGTGCATGCATCCCAGCATGCTTTTGCTTCTGCGAATGCACAGGAAGCAAAATCTTACGAGGGGATTGCGCATGTGAGAGAGATTTTGGTGATCTTTTTTTTTTTGCTTCCATGCATGTGCAAAAAATCCCCAAAATCTCTGTCGCATGCATGTTCCCTTGTGAGATTTTGCTTCCTGTGCATGCGCAGAAGGGAAAAAATGCTGGGGCATGCACACACAAGACATCCAAAGCTGTGTGTGCACAGCTCAACTTTTACAACCAGTGAGGTGTCTTTTACTGTTCCGGTAGGAATCCACTACAGGGGCACAGGCAGCTCTCACAAGCTCTGTGTCTGGCTGCGATGGCTTCCTGCAACCCTCTGTCAGCGAAAACAGAGCTCTGGGCAGGACGGGTGGGGGCTACATGCGGCCCTCCCAAGCTACATTTTCTCCCACTGAAGCGCCATGGGCCAGTCCTTTGCTATTCCCATATCTAAGCACCCCACAGACCGGATCCGGCCCCTGAGCTTTGAATTTGACACCTGTGGTCTAGATCTTTGAATACTTTGTGAAGCTTCTTTTTAATAAGTCTTTATTTAAAAATGCAGAACAGGTCCGGTGTCAGCGTTCCAAATAACATCAGAGAAATAAATCAGAGTCCAGACCTTGGCCTTCTTCCAAATTCCAATTTATTAACCGAAACATGTTGGTTACAAACCATAGGCAACCTGATACTAAGTTTTCCTACAGTTCTCCATGCAGATTAAGATTCATCACTCCTCCCCTCGCCCACAAGTTCTTTACGTGGACCACTCCAGTTCTCTCAACCTCCACCATCCTCCTCTGTACTTCCGGCTGGTGCTGAACAAAGAACGACTGGTATCTTCCCCCCACATGCAAACACCCCTCCCCAACTCCCACAGTACTTTTCTACTTGTGGCAGGCCAATGTCTCCAACTCAAAACGATGGCTTCGACCTGGCACCAGGTTCTCTGGCTTGCAGCTCCTAGAAAAATGTGGGGGATAAAATTGGATTGCAGATACATTAATGTTGTTAAAAGTGGGTTCTTTATATACACTACTAAAAAAAAAATAAAGGGAACCCTTAAACAACACAATACAACTCCAAGTCAATCAAACTTCTGTGAGATCAAACTGTCCACTTAGGAAGCAACACTGATTAACAATCAATTTCACCTGCTGTTGTGTATATTCAACTGAGAATATTTCATTCATTCAGTTCTAGGATGTGTTATTTGAGTGCTCCCTTTATTTTTTTTGAGCAGTATATATTTATTAGATTGTAGTTGAGGAACAACAGATCACTGCTTTCCTGGGGAAGAGGAAGATCTTTTCTTTTCTAGCATCCAGGAGGTTTTTAAGATGGGGATGGTCAAGAGATATCAGCAGGGTCAAAACCCAAGGGCGCCTTTTCATGAGTCAACTGGAGTTTCTTGTTCTTTTCTTTGAAGATGTTTCACTTCTCATCCAAGAAGCTTCTTCAGCTCTGATTGGATCAGAAGTCCACCCCCCCTTATATGTGTGTGATATCATGACACACATCTAAACAGGAAAAAATCTGAAGTTGCGCCATTTTCCTCATTAGCCTCCTTTGACTTCCCTGCAGTTCCAACTTATACAGTCACTTTAATAACCTCACAACATGGAGTCTATGATTATCTAGGACAGTGTGATTCAATTTGGAAAGCTTTAAGATGTGTAGACTTCATCTCCTATAATTCCTTAGGCTTAGCCAGTATGGCTGGTTGGAGAAACCCGGGAGTTGTTTGTTTTTTAATCAATCAATCATTTTTAAAACCCAACCGGAGAAGATCGAGGTTAGCTGCCTATCTTTAAAAATAAGGCTGTCCTTTTCCTGAACTTGTTGCCTTTGAAAAAAGACCAGGAGGGACACGGTTGAGGGAAACAGAAGAATGGTAAAGACAACAGGTGAGACCGAGAGGGTGGATCAAAGGAACTACCAGCCATCCTTGGAAAAACAACCAGAGGGTCAACATTCATGCATGAGCGAGTTGAGTCTGTCTCAGTCATAAACCAGCCCTGATCACCTATTTGTTTCTTTATATTTTATATTTTATTTATATTACAAATGTGTATTTTCATTTGTGTACACTGAGAGCATCTGCACCAATCTTCTCAGGTTGGGTTTTAAAAATGCTCTGCTTTTCCGGGTCACGTTGGGAGATAAGACGTTTTGCAGAATTCCCCCTGAATCCCCAGATGCCCTGAGAGAAGGAGCAGGACTTAATCTGAGCTAGTCTCTCTCTCTCTCTCTCACTCACTCTCTCTTTCTCTCTCTCTTTCTCTCTCTCTCTTTCTCACTCTCTCTTTCTCTCTCTCTTTCTCTCTCTTTCTCTCTCTCTCTCTCTCTCTCACTTTCTCTCTCTCTCTCTTTCTCAGAGAAATGGAGAGAGGGAGAGAGGGCAAGGGAGAGAAATGGAGGGAAGGGAGAGAGAGAGAAATAGAAGAAGGGGGAGGGAGGGGAAGAAATGGAGGGAAGAGAAATGGAGAGAGGGAGAGGGCAAGGGAGAGAACTGGAGGGAAGGGGGAGAGAGAGAAATGGAGAGGGAGGGGGAGGGAGGGGGAGAAATGGAGGGAAGGGAGAGAGAGAGAAATAGAAGAAGGGGGAGGGAGGGGAAGAAATGGAGGGAAGAGAAATGGAGAGAGGGAGAGGGCAAGGGAGAGAACTGGAGGGAAGGGGGAGAGAGAGAAATGGAGAGGAAGGGGGAGGAAGGGGGAGAAATGGAGGGAAGGGGGAGAGAGAAATGGAGAGAGGAAGGGCGAGGGAGAGACAGAGAGAAATGGAGAGGGAGGGGGAGGGAGGGGGAGGGAGGAGGAGGGAAAGAAATGAAGGGAAGGAGGAAGAGAGAGAGAAATGGAGGGAGGGAGGGAGAGAAATGGGAAGAGGGAGGGAGGGAAATGGAGAGAGGGAAGGGAGGGAGGGAGAGAAATGGAGGGAGGGAGGGGGGAGAGAAAAATGGAGAGAGGGAAGGGAGGGAGAGAAATGGAGAGAGGGAAGGAAGGAAGGGAGAGATATGGAGCGGGAAAAGAAATGGAGAGAGAAAAATGGAGAGGGGGAGGGAGGGGGAGGGGGGAGAGGGAGGGAGGGGGAGAGAGGGGGGAGAGAGCTCAGCATGTCTGTGAGCAGGGGGTGAAAGTAAAAAGGCCTCTGCCTCAAATCCTGCCTCCACTTATATATTTATTTGTAAAATTTATTAGCTGACCATCTTTCCATGCAGTAACTCTGAGCAGCTTACAATATTAAAATATCAATCTACGTCAAACCTAATAATAAAAATACAATGCTGTAAAATAGAATCAACCTAGCTAAAAAGACAGAGAGGGAAGTGGGGGGAGGGAGTATGATGAGAAGGGGGGAGTGGGTGGGATCGGCTGTCAATCGATCAAACCCTCCCTCCCCACCACAATGTGAAACCCCCTGTTGAAGCCCGAAGCCCCAACTCAAATCTTTAAGCTCTTGTGGCAGGTCAGAGGGTGGGAGCCCATCTCAATGGGGAGGGGGTGTTCCAAAGAGCAGGCACAATGGCAGAAAAGGCTCTTCCCCTGGACACCGCCAGCTGGAATACGGTGGTCGATGGGTACCACCACCACCCCGGCCACATTATTGGGGGAGGTGATTCATTAAATCTTCTTTGCTACTTGCCATACATTGTTGAGATAACCAGAAGGATGCTCCTCCTGGGAAGATCAGTAGGCATTTATTACAAAGGACAGTGCACATACCTTTTATCCCCTGCTACAACTGGTGGGATGGAACTGGAAGGGTTCTTCTTCTTCTTCTTCTTCTTCTTCTTCTTCTTCTTCTTCTTCTTCTTCTTCTTCTTCTTCTTCTTCTTCTCCTCCTTCTTCTCCTCCTCCTCCTCCTCCTCCTCCTCTTCTCTTCTTCTTTTCCTCTCCCTCTCCTTTTTTCTTCTTCCCCTTCCTCCTCTTCCTCCTCCCTCCTCCTCCTCCTCTTCGTCTTCCTTCTCTTCCTCTTCTTCTTCCTCTTCTCCTTCTTCCCCCCTCCTCCTCCTCCTCCTCCTCTTCGTCTTCCTTCTCTTCCTCTTCTTCTTCCTCTTCTCCTTCTCCCCCCCTCCTCCTCCTCCTCCTTTTGGTCCAAGGCTTTCCAAGTTGCCCTGCTGCACTGCAGGATGGAAAGAGTTAACTGGCGAGGCCCTACCTGCTATTGCATTTTAAAGATGCCGAGATGAAAGCCCATAATTTATTCTCCCCACACACGAAGGAGCAATTAGTTCTAAACACGGCTTAATCAGTCAGCGAGAGATTGATTTCTGTAGACTTGGATTTGGTGGCTGCTGGCAGAGTGCCAGCCTGCAAGCAGTCTCCAAATAAATGAAGTGCAGAGAAGCAAGCCATTCCATAATATGATCTATGGGCCTCTGTAACTTTCCTGCCTGCTCATTAGTATGCCTCTGGACAAAGGCAGGGAGCCAAATTCTGCAGCCGCCTCGCCAGCCTCGCACCGGGCGATGCTTGACCCCTGGGCCTTCTTCCAGCCCATCCCCCTGTCTGTCTGCGCGGCTTCTCGCTTAGTCCATGCAGCCCGGCAGCCCCCTTCGCCGGGGTCCAGACATCCACCAGAACAAAAGGAACACTCCACCCTGAGCCCTCATCAAAGAGGTGATAGGTGTGTCAGCTTTGGGGTTCCAAAAAGCTCTGCATCAAGCTCAGGAGAGAGGTGGGGTGGGGAGAGGGAGAGAGAGATGAAAGAGAGGGGGAGAGGGAGGGAGAGAGAAGGAGGGAGAGATGAGAAAGAAGGAAAGAGATGACAGACAGGTGTGTGTGTGTGAGAGAGAGAGAGATGAAAGAAAAGGGAGAGAAAGATGAAAGAGAGGGAGAGAGTGGGAAAGAGGAGAGAGAGAAGAGAGAGGGGAGAGAAAGAGATGAGAAAGAGGGAAAGAGAGGGGAGAGAGAGAGATGAGAGAGAAAGAGGGAGAGAGGTAAAGAGAGAGGGGGGAAGAGAGAGATGAGAGAGGGGAGAGAGAGAGAGAAAGAAAATGTATTTGATTGTTTGTTTGTTTGTTTGTTGGTTGGTTGGTTGGTTGGTTGGTCGGTCCGTCGGTCCGTCGGTCCGTCCGTCCGTCCATCCATCCATCCATCCATCCATTCATTCATTCATTGGATTTATACGCCGCCCCTCTCCGAGGACTCGGGCGACTTACAACATAAAAGGAAACAGTATACATCCTAAAGCCAATTAATTTAAATTAATCTTTTTAAAAAACTCCTCAAAACCAATTAAAAAACTCTCATAACCATTCAGTCCACAAGATCAGAACACATTAGTCAGAAGAGAGGAGGGGGGGAGAGAGAGAGATTGTGTGTGTGTGTATATGTGTGTGTGAGAGAGAGAGAAAGAGAGAGATGAGAGAGGGGAGGGAGGGAGAGACATAGAAAAATATTTGCATAAAACTTGACATCTGCGTACAGGAAGTCTTCAACTTACAACCGTAAATAAGCCCCAAATTTAGGTTGCTAAGTGAGACATTTGTTGTTAGTTTTGCCCATTTTATGAGCAATTCTTGCCACAATCGTTAAGTCAGTCGTTGCAGTTGTTAAGTTAGTAAAATGGTGGTGGAGTGAATCTGGCTTCACTCGGTGAACTATTGACTGGTCAGAAGGTGGCAAAAGAGGATCGCATGGCCCTGAGACACCGCAACCGTCATAGGGTTGAGTTTTGATCACGTGAAGGTGGGGAGGCTGCAATGAACACAAGTGGGGGAAAATGGTCATAGAAATCACTTTCTTCCCAGTGTTGATGTAAGTTTGAACCGCCACTAAATGAACTGTTGTAACTCAAGGACGGTCTGTTTAGTCTATTATTGCATAAACCAATGCTCAATTTTTATTTTTATTTTTTAATTATTATTATTATTATTATTATTATTATTATTATTATTATTATTATTATTATTATTTAGATTTGTATGCTGCCCCTCTCCGCAGACCCGGGGCGGCTCACAACAGAGATAAAACAATATGTAATAACAAATCCAATATTAAGTCTAAAATAACAATTTTACATTAAAAGCCTAAAACCCCCATTATATAAGAAACATACACACAAGCATACCATACATAAAACTGCATAGGCAAGGGGAGATGTCTCAGTTCCCCCATGCCTGATGGCAGAGGTGGGTTTTAAGAAGTTTACAAAAAGCAAGGAGGATGGGGGGAGTCCTAATCTCTGGGGGGAGTTGGTTCCAGAGGGTCGGGGCCGCCACAGAGAAGGCTCTTCCCCTGGGTCCTGCCAGCCGACATTGTTTAGTCGATGGGACCCGTAGAAGGCCAACTCTGTGGGACCTAACCGGCCGCTGGGATTCGTGTGGCAGAAGGCGGTCTCGTAGATATTCTGGTCCGGTGCCATGAAGGGCTTTATAGGTCATAACCAACACTTTGAATTGTGACCGGAAACGGATCGGCAACCAATGCAGACTGCGGAGTGTTGGTGTAACATGGGCATACCTAGGGAAGCCCATGACTGCTCTTGCAGCTGCATTATCACGTTAGATCGGTGCTTTTCGACCTTGGCCTGGACTTCAACAGGGCCGGCTGGAGAATTCAGGGTGTTTGTGTTAGACACAACCTACCTTTTCATCTTTTAAAAGCATTGAAGTCCAGAAGGACATGAAAGTGGAAAGAGGAGATGCAGTTAGAATATCACTTGCCCAGATATGGAAAAAAAGAACAGACCCCATCTGAAAATTTTATCATCAACAAAATACTATATAGATGGGTAGAGATGGACCAAATAACTAACGCAAACAAGGGAACAAAAGACAAAGAAACTAAAAGGACATGGTATAAGTGGAATGAATGGATCCAAAACAGAAAGAAACGTAACAATATAGGGTGTCAATGTATATAAAAATAAATATTTACACAGTATAGACTGGAACAATAGTGATAGACGAAACAAGCACCTATGATACAACTATTTCTTCTTTACTATTTAGAATTAGAGATATTAACACTTATTGCTATTTCTTTCCCCCCCCCTTTCTGTCTTACTTACTACAAACGTATCTAAATATATATAATTTAATAGAATATAGCGTAATGAATGGTAAACTTGAAATGTAATAGACCTGGGCTATGATCTGTAAAAAACTATGAGATATGCAGTGTTCCCTCGATTTTTGCGGGTTCGAACTTTGCGAAAAGTCTATACCACGGTTTTTCAAAAATATTAATTAAAAAATACTTCGCGGGTTTTTCCCTATACCACGGTTTTTCCCACCCAATGATGTCATATGTCATCGCCAAACTTTCGTCTGCTTTTAATAATTTTTTTTTAATAAACTGTAATAAATAAACATGGTGAGTAATAACCTAAATGGTTGCTAAGGGGATGGAAAATTGCAATTTAGGGGTTTAAAGTGTTAAGGGAAGGTTTGTGATACTGTTTATAGCCAAAAATAGTGTATTTACTTCCGCATCTCTACTTCGCGGAAATTCGATTTTCGCGGTCGGTCTTGGAACGCATCCCCCGCGAAAAGCGAGGGAACACTGTACTTCTTTTTTATTGTATGAAAATTAATAAATAAACTTTTCAAAAAAAGAAAGTGGAAAGAGGGAGATAGACTTGTTTTAATCTCAGAAGACAAGATATGGCCCATCAGGATTTGGGCCACAAAAGTTTGCTGCAAAAATGGCAGCGGATAGATCTTTGTGGAATCTCCAGAATTTGATCTTAGCACTTAGTGATTGTTTGATCCTTTTTAATTTCTCACTAAATATTCCCCTAATGCAGTGGTTCTCAATCTGGGGGTCGGGACCCCTTTGGGGGTCGAAAAACGGTTTCACAGGGGTCGCCTAATACCATGGGAATAGACAAATTTCCCTTTGTGTTAGGAACTAAAGCTTCTTCTATTCTGGCGCCTTGGAACATATTTTTACAATCCGACCAATCAGGCGTTTACAGTGGGAGTGTCCCTCTGACCTTCCTGCTAATCAGCTTAAAGCTCTTTTGGGAGAATTGGCGCTAGACTTATGGTTGGGGGTCACCACAACATGAGGAACTGTATTAAGGGGTCGTGGCATTACAAAGGTTGAGAACCACTGAGATGGAAAAAAAACTGTGGGATGAAGGTGAAGTGAAGGATTCATTGTAAAGACTCTTGAGAAATTTCTATTCAATTTTCTCTCGTCTTTTTTCTCTCTTCTTTTTTTCCTATACTTCATATTTCTAGACCGCCTCTCTCCCTCAAGGAGAAGTTTGGGTCAGTGATTTTATTTTTATTCTACCCTTTTGTAAAAAAAAAATAAAAGAAGCCCAGCAGGCCAAATTGATGGCGATTTTATTTTAATTTATTCTATCCACCAAGCAACGTAGCATGACAACTGAAGTTGAGAAGCAGAGCTGGCTCCCTCCGTATTTTTAACCCCAGGGAAAGATCTTGAAAATGGTTATCCCGCCGTAGCCAGCTTATTAACTTCCCAAACTCTCAAACTCAGCTAAATCTTCTCTTTTTTTAATCAAGTAGAGTTGCATAAAGAAGGTTGGTACATGGTCTGATGTAGCCGATGTTTCAGGTCACATATTGGTTGCCGTCCTTGCTCCACTGATGTTTCTTTATGCGGTTTATTTATTTGTATCCTGCCTTTATTACTTTTATAAATATGTCAAGGGGCAAACCAGTGATGGGCTGCCAAAATTTTTATTGCCACGCTGTGGGCGTGGCTTATTTGTGGGTGTGGCTTGATGGTCATGTGACCAGGTGGGAGTGGCTTGACAATCATGTAACCAGGGGGTGGCTTACAGGTCATGGGACTGGATGGGACTGGTTTACTGACCAAGATAAGTTTTCAAATAGGGACTCTTTTTCAGTTGATTAAGTCACATTATCTGAATAGCCACAAAAAGGAGAAATGATAGACAGCATCATTTGCTGAGGAGCACAGTAACATTTTAAGCTTTTGTACCGAACCCACAAGGTTCAGTATGATAAAAGATTAGGCAAGTAGCTCAATTTTCTTTAATTGCTATCAAAGTTCAGTTCTTAGATAATGATTAAAATGATTAAAACATTTATGGGTAAAAAACTGCTATTTAATTATTTCTTATTTTAAAAGTAATTAAGGATCATACTAAGGTACTAAAGAAGGAAGGACCATAAAAAAACTATTAAGTATTCAATAAATAGTGTATAAAATAGTGTATTCAATAAATAGTGTATACACTCCCACTGTGTATCCACCCCTCCCCATGGGGGCAACAGCTCATCACTGGAGCAAATATAATAATGCCCTTTCTTAATCTAACTTTTCCCGCAATACAGCTCCCGAGTTGGACTGAGAAAAGAATGATTTAGCATTTAGCATTTAGATTTATATATCCAATATAGATTGGCAGATTGATTCGCTCAAAGTCATCCAGCCAGCTTTCATGCCTAGGGCAGGACTAGAACTAGGGATGAAATTCAAAAATTTGCCCACCAGTTCTGTGGGCGTGGCTTGGTGGGTGTGGCAGAGGAAGGATACCGCAAAATCCCCATTCCCTCCCCACTCTGGGGCCAGCCAGAGGTGGCCATTTGCCGGTTCTCCGAACTACTCAAAATTACTGCTACCGGTTCTCCAGAACCTGTTGAATTTCACCCCTGCTTGGAGACCTTCCAAAAATTATCGTTCAGGTCTACTTTCATGATGCAACAAAAGTGAAAAAAGTATTGCATCTGTACAGCTAGTTTTCCACGTACAACCACCATTGATTCCGACGTTTCTGCTGCTAAGTGATACGTTTGTTAAGTGAATTTTGCCCTGTTTTATGACCTTTCTTGGTACAGCTGTTAAGTGAATCACTCCAATTGTTAAGCTAGCGTCATGGCTGTGAAGTGAACCTGGCTTCTGTCTTATTTATTCATTCATTCATTCATTCATTCATTCATTCATTCATTCATTCATTCAATTTCTTTATGCCACCCTTCTCCTTAGACTCAGGGTGGCTTACAACATGTTAGCAATAGCGCTTCTTAACAGAGCCAGCCTATTGCCCCCACAATCCGGGTCCTCATTTTACCAACCTCGGAAGGATGGAAGGCTGAGTCAATCTTGAGCCGGTGATGAGATTTGAACCGCTGATCTACAGACCTACAGTCAGCTTCAGTGGCCTGCATAACAGCACTCTACCTGCTGCGCCACCCCGGCTCATGACTTTGCTTGTGAGGAAGTCACAAGAGGTGACTCTGGGACGCTGCAACGGTCATAAATATGAATCGCTTGCCAAGCGTCTGAATTTTTATCGCGTGACCATGAGAATTGCTGCAAAGGTTCTCAGTGTGAAAAACAGTCAGTTTTGTTTTCAGTGCCGTTGTAACTTTGAACAGTCACTAAATGAGCTGTCGTAAATCTAGGACTACCTGCATGAGGTAATGATATTGCAGGAAAAATCACAGCAATCGTCTTCACGCTGTTTCCATGAATACGACAAGGACACCTTAAGGAAGTCCCCAGGAGTTGCGTTTGGCTTCAAGGAGATTTGACTATAATTACGTTAACTGAATATTTAATTTAGTTAATTAGGGGCTAATTAAGTTTATATCCGCTTTATTTATTTTTATCCTGGCCATTCCCAGACTTTGTTTTGATGCTCGCCATTTTGAGCATGGTGCTGTTCTATATCCCAAATGTGTCCCTTGATTTAAGAAAAGGGGATGGATGGATGGATGGATGGATGGATGGATGGATGGATGGATGGATGGATGGATGGAGGGCCGGCCGGCCGGCCGGACAGACAGACAGACAGACGGACAGACAAACTTGTGTGTGTGTGTGTGTGTGTGTATGTATGTATTGGATTTATATGTCGCCACTCTCTGAGGACTTGGGGCGGCTTATAAATCCAATTGCTACCAGTTCAGTCCAGTTCAGGCATACTGGTAGCGGCGGTCGCCCGTGGTTCAGAGAACCGGTAGCAGTGGTGGCGCAAGGCTCCACCCACTCACCTGGACATAGCCATTTTCTTGTTTTAACCCTCTGCACATGCGCAAAGCCTTCTGAACGTGCGCAGAGGGTGGGAAAGCACGTGCAATGGTGGCATGTGCATGCGCTTCTGAAACGGTGGGGAAACTAAGTAGATTTCAGCGCTGGGGCACTCTGCTACCCCAAACAGAACTGAAAAAGTTTGTTGAATGTCACTTGTAAAGCCAGGTGGCTCTGGAGGGATGGTAGAAATCAGAAAAACTACCAAGTGAGAGAGGTGAGCATTGCTTTTGACCAACAGTGATCGATTTTTTCTTCTTCTTTTTGCAGAATTCCATCCGGCACAACCTGTCCTTGCACACCCGCTTCATCCGTGTGCAAAATGAAGGCACCGGCAAAAGTTCCTGGTGGATGCTGAACCCCGAAGGTGGCAAAACTGGGAAGACGCCCCGCCGGCGCGCCGTCTCCATGGACAACAACAGCAAGTTCCTGCGGATCAAGGGCAAAGCCAGTCGGAAAAAGCAGAGCCAGACGGCTCAGGAACGAGGAGAGGAAAGCCCGGCTAGCCAGCAGGCCAAATGGTCAGAGAGCCCCACCTCTCACGCCGGCGAGGAATACGACGCTTGGGCTGACTTCCGGACACGGGCCAACTCCTCGGCCAGCACGCTGAGCGGTCGCCTCTCCCCCATCATGGCCAACCACGAGCCGGATGAGCTGGAGGAGGACGATGGGACCCCGTCCTCCCCGCTGATGTACCCCAGCCCTTCGAGCACCTTGTCCCCCTCCCTGAACGCCCGCTGCTCAGTGGAGATGCCCCGGCTGACCGATCTCACCGGCACCATCAACCTGAATGAGAGCCTGGGAGAGAGCCTTCTAGAGGACCTGCAGGACAACTACAGCATGAGCCCGGCCCAGCCGCTTTCTGCCGGAGGACTTCGGCCCAGGACCTCCAACTTTGGCTACGGCTCCAAGTGCTCCTCCGTGGGTGCAGGGGGCGGGGGTGGGGGAGGAGGCGGGAACACCTACTCGGGGACTATTTACAGCCAGCCCGCCATGAGCATCATGCGCCGTCTGCCCATGCAGACCATCCAGGAGAACAAGCAGGCCACTTTTGTCCCCATGAATTCCTACCGCAACGCCTCGTTGCAGGACCTGCTCTCCTCCATTTCCTACGCGCATAAGGAGGGGGAGCCTCACTTGCCCCCGGCCAACAGCATGGGCCTGCCTCGTGGCCACAGACAGAACGCCCTGGTGTGTAGCATCGGGGGCGGAGGCGGCGAGATAGGCCTGGTCCCCTACCCTCCCCACTCGTCCGCTCTTATGAAGAGCAACGCGTTGTACCACCACCCGTCGCCAGCTGGCCACCCCCCTCCTCTTAACAACAGTGCCTTACCCTCTCCGATCAGCCTTATGAGCCTGCCCAGTGATGCTTGCAGCATGGTGAACATGCCTCACCACGGGCACCTCCATTCCTACGTCAGCAACCAGGGGGCGCACATGAGCTTGCTGGATTCCTTGCAGGGACCTTACCCGGAAGCCATGCACACCCCTGTGTTGAGTCAGGACAGATTCCCAGCCGATCTAGACTTGGACATGTTCAACGGGAGCTTGGAATGCGATGTGGAGTCCATCATCCTCAACGACTTCATGGACAGCGACGAGATGGACTTCAACTTTGACTCGGCTCTTCCGCCACAAAACGGTCTCAACATGGCCCCTTTGCCCAGCGCCCCACAGCCCAACAATCAGAGCTGGGTCCCTGGATGAGGCCCGTTCGGGCTGCTCAGGCCCAGCAGTGAGTGGGGCAAAGAGGGTCCTGGGGAAATAGAACTCTTTCCTCCATCATTCAGCCCAGCTCTTCTTCTTCTTCTTCTTCTGTTCTTTGCCTTCATTTCTTCAGCCAGGCTAGAGCCATCTGTTGAAACTTGACAACGACACTTCGCTACGCACCCACGCACGCACGCACACAAACATGCACACACACACACACAAACACACACACAATGTAGGGTAAAAATGTTTTGACAGGTACCGGCGGCTTCCCGCCTTGTGCCAGGTGTATTGTGCAGTAAGTCGGATCTGTCTTTGATGTGTGCAATAGGCACAACTTAGCCATGGCATTGCAAAGTCGCTTCCCCTTTCTCTCCCCCTCCCTCCATCCTCCCTCTTTCCCTCCCTCCCTGGGCATTTGCACTATTGCACAGAAAGAGGGAACAGGTGATCTGTAACCTGAAAAACAGCCTAGAGCAGTGTTTCCCAACCTTGGCCACTTAAAGATATCTGGACTTCAACTCCCAGAATTCCCCAGCCAGCGAATACTGGCTGGGGAATTCTAGGAGTTGAAGTCCAGATATCTTCAAGTGGCCAAGGTTGGGAAACACTGGCCTACAGCTATTGCCAAGCAATCACGCTAACTTAGATCAGGGGTCCCCAACAGTAGTGGGTTCTAAATCCTTTTGCTACCACTTACCTGGGTGTTCACGATACTTCTGCACATGCACAAAAGGTTATGTGCATGCATGGAAACATCCCAGGCTTTGCCCACCCGCCACTAACGGTTTGCCGAACCAGGAGCATCCTACCACTGGTCCTCATACCCGCTGTATAGAGCGCTGGTGAGACCACATTTGGAATACTGTGTGTTCAGTTCTGGAGGCCTCACCTACAAAAAGATACTGATAAAATTGAAAGGGTCCAAAGACGGGCTACAAAAATGGTGGAAGGTCTTAAGCATAAAACGTATCAGGAAAGACTTCATGAACTCAATCTGTATCATCTGGAGGACAGAAGGGAAAGGGGGAGACATGATAGAAACATTTAAATATGTTAAAGGGTTAAATAAGGTTCAGGAGAGAAGTGTTTTTAATAGGAAAGTGAACACAAGAACAAGAGCGCACAACCTGAGGTTAGTTGGGGGAAAGATCAGAAGTAACGTGAGAAAATATTATTTGACTGAAAGAGTAGTAGATGCTTGAAACAAACTTCCAGCAGATGTGGTTGGTAAATCCACAGGAACTGAATTTAAACATGCCTGGGATAAACATATATCCATCCTAAGATAAAATACAAGAAATAGTATAAGGGCAGACTAGATGGACCATGAGGTCTTTTTCTGCCGTCAGTCTTCTGTTTCTATACCCCGGGGTATATGTTTCTATACCCCGGTCCCTGGACTGGCTCTGGGCCATGGCATGCTAGAAATCAGGCCACGCAAACAAGCAAAGCCCCATCCGTGGGATGCAGGCAGTACACCAAACCACGCCCTGTCCAGTCCATGGAAAGACCTCTCCACAGAACTGGTCCCTGGTGCCCAAAAGCTGGCTGCCATGAAAAGGTTTTAGAACAAGTTTCCCGCTGGCTTTTCACTTTCCTAACTATCTAGATTCTAATTTGATTTCTTTTCCTCGCTCATTCCTTGCCACCATTTTATGCAGCTGCCAACAGCAACGGGGAAGAGCTCATTTTTTTTCATGTGAAACCTAGGTTTATCGTGCGGTAGCTCCATTATATCTCCATCCTTTTAGCTAAATCTCTGAGGATTTGCTCAACAGGTAGGAAAAATAGATCTGATAGGTATTTGTGGCATGGCTGGTGCAGAAAGAAACAAAAACAACAGCCATGCGTTGGCTTGCTATAAATCTAGCCGCTGGCTTCTGCATTGCCCAGTAGACATGGGGTGTAACAGGAACTGAACTCTTCAACGTTGCTCATTTTTGTGTTCATTTTCGTGCCACCTGGTTTTGCAACAGAAACCGCTCACAGGATGAAGTGTGCGTGCACATGGCCATGTGGGAGAATGGGCCCTGATGCTATTTGCTCCAGCATGCAGATATGTGCAGTTTGCACTTACACATGGCATTGTGGCAGAGATGGCTGCTGCTGTCATGGGCAGGTTAAATAGGAGAGTGGAATGGGAAGGACTGGTAGCAGCTCCTTTTCAGCATTGGCACCTCCAGTAATGAAACTCGTAAAGCTGAACCTAACAAGCAGCTAATAAAATAGCCTGTAATAATAAATTTTGGTTCTAGAAAGTTGATTATTCCTGGCAATCTGGAACAAGGAGGAAATTGATAATAACTTTTCTTCCATGCAAAGAAAACTGAAGGCCCAGAGTTGAATGGGCTGAAAGAAAGTACAATACAGTGGTACCTCTACTTAAGAACTTTTCTAGATAAGAACCGGGTGTTCGAGATTTTTTGGCCTCCTTAAGAACCATTTTCTACTTAAGAACCCAAGCCCAGAAAAATTTCTCAGGACATTTGAGAGGGGCCAGTTTCCTGCCATTCCCCCTTTATTTCCAGACATCTCGGGCTTTTCTGGGGTGTCAGAGGAGCTTTAAGGAGGCGTTGGCAGTCCAGAGCGAACGAAGTATTTTCTTTTCTCTGGGCGCTTGGAGAGGGAATAAACCTCTGCCAGCTCCCAGAGAAAAGAAATGCTCCCTTCACTCTGGGCAGTGACTGTCCTCCTCTTCTTCTTCCTCCTTCTCCTCCCACTCAAATTCTGAGCTTTTATTTCTTTCCTAACGTTTTGCACACATTATTTGCTTTTACATTGATTCCTAGGAAAAATTGCTTCTACTTACGCAAGAACCTGGTCACGGAACGAATTAAGTTCTTAAGTAGAGGCACCACTGTATCTGAAAGAAAGATTGGCTTTATTAGAATAGAGGCACAAAGCTGGCTGGGGAATTCTGGGAGTTGAAGTCCAGTTATCTTCAAGTTGCCAAGGTTGGGAAACACTGATCTAAGTGACATGTCAGTGGGAGTTCTTCAGATGTGCAATAGCAGCAATATTTGACCAGTGTGTCATTTTATCATTTTTTTTCTGGATGCCCAATGCAGTGCTGAGGGAGCAGGAGAACCCCGTGGGATGGCTGTGTTTTTAAAAATGACAACATAGTGGACTTCTCCTTCATCTCACTGAATGCTTCGGCAAAGGGATCGTCTTGAAAGGCTGGGCAGGGTGCAATTTGTTTCCTCCCTGATCAGGGTTCCTTCAATTAAGCAGAAGACAATTTATCTTAGAAAATAGTTCAGGGGAGAAGGGAATTTAGGTGCAATTCTCAAAGCTAGCATTCTTGCACTTGTGTAATTAAAAGATGGCCAAGAAGTAAGAGTGTTTGTGTGTGTGCGTGCGTGTGTGAGATCAATTTATTTTGTTGACCAATCTGGCTCCCCACCGTCTCCCCATTAAATTTAACGGAAAGCATTAGATAGAAACCCTTCCCATAAAGTATTTTCAGTAATGATAATACTGTCATCGCAAATTTTTCCTTTCCCCGGCCCGCCTAATTGCTCTGCCCAGAAGTTTGATGGAAATTTATGAAATATCATTTTGCCTGGCACTGTTTCAAGGGAGGTGAAGATCAGTTGTTGCCTTTAGAAATGGATGTGATGATTAATTTTCTTCTGGATCCCTTTGTGGTCAATCATCCTCCAGGGCCAAATTGAGTGTCAACAGTCAAGCTGGCTAACAGATGCAGCCTTGATCATCTCAATTATTATTAACTTGACTTGGTTTTTACATATATATCGCCTAAGGGGTTTTTTGAGGGGGGGACAGACTGCCTCTTGCTCTAAATCTTTAACCTAATGATTTTGACCTCATCTTCTGCAAGCTGGTGCCCTCCAGAAGTGCTGGATTTTCACTTCTGTGATTTTAAAATCACTTCTTCTGACCTGGTACCTTCCAGATGTGCTTGGATTTGTAGGCTCCAGAATTCCTCAGCCAGCAGGACCCTGGGGGATGATGAAGCTTGAGGTCCAGCTCAAAGGGAAGAAAATAAATGAAGAAAGGGTGCCATAGACATTTCCAAACCAAGTCTCATTTGCATGCTTGCAAAGGGTTCAGTGAAACCATGTTGAGCAAACTAACATCTAGTGAGGTGCATTGGTGAGCCACTATCTCTGAAGTCCACACCGTATAGTTCAAAAAACATCATTTTTAAAAGATGCATAAATGGAACCTTCGATCATACTATCATGGGTGCTTCTATAAATTTAATTTAATTAAATTCTATAGCATTTTAGACCATACGCAGTGGACATTTCTGCTGGTATGACCAGAAACCATCAAGGAGACAACCATGCCAAGGAAGTGGAATATTGTCTGTGTTTCTAAAGGCAAATGGTTCCTTTTTGAGTGCAAAATTAGGATCCCCCCACTCAAAAATACCCACCCCACATTCTTTTGTCATGCCTGTATTTAGGATAGTTTCTTTTCTTATTTTTTTTTTCCATCCAAGATTCAGTTTAATTCACATGTTTGGAGGGATAGTGGCAAATGTCTTCTCAAGAAGAGGAATTATTGTTTGTCTCACTAGACAGACTGACTTAAACTCATGTCAGCAACCTGATGCTTAGAAGATAAACATTTTCTCTAAAAAGCCAATATCTCTACCGTTGAAGGAATCATTCTGTAATCATAACTGGAGGCAATCACTTGGTTGGGATATTCACAGAGCCTATTTTTCCCTCCTTCTACTCCTTCCCACAACTTCCTAAAAACTCCCCAGGAACAAGACTGCAAGGCAAGGGTCTCCAAACTTGTCAGCTTTAAGACTTGTGGACTTCAATTCCCAGAATTCTCCAGCCAGCTTAGCTGGCTGGAGAATTCTGGGAATTGAAGTCCACAAGTCTTAAAGTTGCCAAGTTTGGAGACCTCTGCTGCAAGGTATGGTAGATGTAAAGCCAAGATGGCCGCCACAACGGTTCCATTGAAGCTCACCCGTCTCTTATGTGTGCCCATATAAAGGGGGTGGAGCTTTGAGTGCACGATTGCTTCTGCTCATCCGAAAGAGGTGGGGCTTTGATTGCTTCATCCTGGCTTTTTGACCATACCCTGTAGACCAGAGGTCTCCAATCTTGGCCACTTTAAGACTCGTGGACTTCAACTCCCAGAGTTCCTCAGTCCAGCTTTGCTAAGTATCTGACAGATGGCTTTGCTGACTGAAGAACTCTGGGAGTTGAAGTCCACAAGTCTTAAAGTGGCCATGGTTGAAGACCCCTGCTGTAGACAGTGAAGGGCTACCAAAATGTTTACTACGACACGGTGGGCATGGCTTGTGCAGGATGTCCTACATTTTCTTTCAACTTTCAGTGCAAATTGGGTGTTCTGTGGTGGAAGTCCATTTTCGCTACCCCACTGTGTTCCCCCCTGTCCGGACAGCAGCCCACCCCTGCCTGTAGACGTCCTTAACTGGCGAATACAACAGGTTCCTCCACCACTCAACCTCTACTCACAACCAAGCCAGCACTCACATAACAAGAAATGGAAAAAGATGCTCCAAACATGCTCCATTTCTTTTTCTTTTTTACCGAAGTCAGCATAAAAGAACTCATGAAACCAGGGCAGATCCTCCAAACCAGAAGATGCGTTTCATGGCAAATAATGTCTAGATGTTGGGGGGGGGAAATCAAACTCAAAAAAGGTCAATCTTCTGTATTCTAATTACTCTGTAATATCTTCTATATGAGGTCAAGATCAGCTACGCTAGCATTCTGCGGTTCAAGTTGGTGATAAACAATATCCTAAGCTATAAAGTGGGTAATGTTTAGGCTTAGTTTATTGGGCAAGCTTAACCACCTAGGGTTTATTCAATAAAACGAATTTAAACAAATCGGGGGCAAACATAGTCTTGGCATCCCATAGATCGCTGTGTGACTTCTGATTAGATTGTGTGGTTGACTCTTCTTGGGCAAAGTTGCCTTGTTTATTACACCAAGATTGATACAGGTGCCATGTTTCAAAGTCGTAGGAGACTGACTTAAATGTATAGGTTGGGGGCCGAAATGTTTAGCCTATTTTTTTTCAGAAAGTTGGGAGTTCTAAGGCCACTGCTGAAACGAAATAACGTAGGTATATCAAGTCTCCCAAAAGCTGACACACCTATTTGGAGATGTTACGGCTATGTTCACCCAAAAGATTCAATCCGATTAATGCAGTCAGAGGCTGCCAACGCACAACATGCTAAGCTTGACTAGTGTTAACCTTGGTTAGTATTTTTGTGGCTTAGTGTGTTGCGTAAACCCAGGCCATTTGGTTAGTTTATGGTTCAATGTTTTGTACAAACTGGAAAATGGATTCATCCAATCGCTAGGTTCACAGGTGTCCTGTGAACATGGCCTGTTTGTAAAGAAACCTCTGAGGCTTCCAAAACCCATCATTTTGCCACCAAATGTTGGCAGTAGTGACTTTGCAAGGCTCCGCTGTTTGCACAAAACGAGACACGTGGTTCTTGTGTTGCCCATGTTAGACCCCTGGGCAAAGGGCAACCATAGCAGACCAGCATGGCTATCTCTACCTGGCCTTATAGATTGCATCAGCTCCATAGCTCCACGGGGCAGGAGAGAAACAGACGCACGAAATGCAAGCCAGATTCAGGGAACATAAAGCAACAGGGTTGACCCTCATTGGAGGGGGCGTCCCAATGTCCAGATGTTTTGCAAAGAAGGTTGGCCCAAACCAGGTTTTCTCTACCCCCCACCCCAGTAAAATTAAAAGAAAAAAGTGTGTCTTTCTCCTCCTCGTATTTATAACTGTACAGATGCCGGGGCGGGGGTGGGCTTAGGGGGTTTTCAACAGGCTGTTATCTCTCACCACACATATATTGTACGCAATGTAACTTTGATCGTGCTATTCTAGTTTTTGTGTATGTGGCAATGTAAAGAACTGTGTATAGTGCATTGTACAGCATATTTTCATGAATAAAATTTGTTTTAAATATGACGAGGAGGAGCGTGTTGTGTAATGTGGGATTCAGGGACCTGACAAGCCATGACCTATTGAGTGTTGGTAAATGTTTGGCTTGTCAGAGTTATTTTGAATTTGCGTTGGAAACGTGGTGGATACTAGGCTGTTCTGTTGAGCTCTCTGGTAGAATCCTCCCAAAAAATGCACAGATACAATTTCAGACACACACACATTTGAAAATTCAAAACAATGTTCTTTATAATGAAAATTCACTTTAACTAAGCCCTCTTTTTGTATAGCAAAGAGCACTCGTCTCCAAACAAACTGGTAATCTATACAAGTCCCTTATCAGTTCTGAGATACTTAGCTTGCAGCTGTGAGGCAATTCACAGTCCTTCTTTCACAAAGTGAAACACACTTTGCTCTGGGTTAGTTTCAAAGCGGGGGAAAATCAGCACACAAAGATCAAAGTCAGCAAAGCAGTCATGAAACACAACAATCAGATAATCCTCCACAATGGCCAAACCCACAGGCTGCTATTTATAGCAGCCTCACTAATGACCACGGCCCACCCAACCACAGGTGGCCTCATTTTCTTTGATAATAATCTCTCAGTTGTTGTTGCCTATGCATCGCTCTCCGCATGCGTGGCTGTATCATTAACTCTTGTTCTGAATCCAAGGAGGAGCTAGATAATTGATCTCCTTCTGAGCTGTTTGCCACACTCTCCTCCTCTCCATCACTCATATCTTCTTGATCAGAGGAGCCTTCATCAGCAGATTCCACCGGGGGCAAAACGGGCCTGCAGCATGTGGATGTCTCCCCCACATCCACAGTCCTTGGGGCAGGAGCTGGGCCAGAGCTAACCACAATATAGGCACAAGGTAGTTTTCTCAATAAAGACCCAGCAACAGGAGTTCTTTCTTCAGAAGGGTCTTTTACTTCTTCAGTAGTATCAAAAAGTAATAATAATAATAATAATAATAATAATAATAATAATAATTGTTATTATTATTATTAATTAGATTTGTATGCCGCCTCTCTCCGAAGACTCGGGGCGGCTCACAACAACAATAACAATATAATACAATGCAAGAACAAGTTAAAACAAACAACAATTATTAGTAAAACAATCAATGCTACACAATCACACCACACTCAAATGCTACAAATCAGAAGGTGGGGGATAGTAGCTATTTACACTATATTACACAACCAACCAACCCACCACTATCATACCATGCTATACTAAAACACTATCCAACAAACCAGATCAGACCACACCCACACCCCTATAAAAGGTGTATTACATTATATACATGTACTAACCAATCAGATCATAGAACAGATTGCATCATTCTGCTAAAGCACCATGACTCAGCATTTACTTCTACTGTACTTATAATATTACTTCAGATTTATATCCTGACATGGCTGTCGTCAATATTGGAGTTATATTTAATCATGTGTAGGATTTGGAAGGTACCACATTGGCTTCTTCTCCAGCAATACAAATAATTTATTTATTCATTAAGTTTATGAGCTGCCCATCTCACTATCAAGCAACTCTTTAATCATCTTCTGAGCCCCAATTTTCTCTTTTTTCTGCAGCTAAACGCTACTAGTAGTGCCAGTTTTATTGGCAGCAGAGGAACCATCTGGCCTTACCAGATCCAGACCTTTTTCGAAGAGTAGTTAGGCCCCACAGAGTGGGTCTTCTCCGGGTCCCATCAACTAAACAACGTCGCTTGGCGGGACCCAGGGGAAGAGCCTTCTCTGTGACGGCCCCGGCCCTCTGGAACCAACTCCCCCCAGAGATTAGAATTTCCCTCACCCTCCTTGCCTTTCATAAGCTGCTTAAAACCCACCTCTGCCGCCAGGCATGGGGGAATCGAGATACTCTTTCCCCCTAGACCTCTACAATTTTATGCATGGTATGTCTATATGTATGTTTGGTTTTTATAGTAATGGGTTTCTAACTGTTTTTAGTATTGGATTATTATTATATGCTGTTTTGTTATTGCTGTTACCTGCCCCGAGTCTCTTGAGAGGGGCGGCATACAAATCCAATAAATAAATAAATAAATAAAATAAATTTAGATTTATATCCTGACTAAGAAATCAAGTATTTTTTAAAAAGATTTTTATTGAACGTTTTTTTTTTAAAAAAGCTGATGCTTGTGACGTATACAAAAAAGAAAACTACATAGAAGGAAATACAAAAAGAAAAAATGCAAACATATATGTATGTATGTATGCATAATATTTTTATTTATTTATTTATTTATTTATTTATTTATTTATTTATTTATTTATTTATTTATTTATTTATTTATTTATTTATTTATTTATTTATTTATTTATTTATTTATTATTTAGATTTGTATGCCGCCCCTCTCCGCGAACTCGGGGCGGCTGGTAATGGAAAGGAAGGGAGACTACTATAGATCTATTTTGAGCTTATTTTGCTCTCATCAGGCAGCCATACCCTTACTGGGATTTGAACCTGGGCCTCTGCCTTGTAAGGCAATGGCCTTAGCCTCTAGGCTACAGATTCACCTCCTTGTCAGCTTGTGCCAGGGAAGGGTTATCTGTGATTTTTTGTTGAGTCACATATACATATATAACTACAGCATCTTACAACTCTGCATACTTAAATCAGAAACAGAAAAAAACACCACAGTTCTATCATAGCTTCCTTTCATACATCAATACTCATTTTCTAACTTATGCCATTATATGTATCATTTTCGTTGGGTATTTCAAAAATTTAACAAATCTCACACAGTATTTTCACACAGTACAGTGATACCTCGTCTTACAAACGCCTCGTCATACAAACTTTTCGAGATACAAACCCGGGGTTTAAGATTTTTTTGCCTCTTCTTACAAACTATTTTCACCTTACAAACCCACCACCACCGCTGGGAAACCCCACCTCCGGACTTCCGTTGCAAGCAAAGCACCCGTTTTTGCGCTGCTCGGATTCTCCTGAGGCTCCCCTCCATTGGAAACCCCACCTCCGGACTTCCATGTATGTGTGATGCTGCAGGGGAATCCCAGCAGGGGAATCCAGCAGCACAAAAATGGGCACTTTGCTGGCAATGGAAGTCCGGAGGTGGGGTTTCCCAGTGAGGTGAGCCTCAGCGAAATCGCAGCATCTCAAAAGCACAGTGGTCCGGAGGTGGGGTTTTGAGGACTTCGGTGTTTTTGTGGTGCTGCGATTTCACTGATGCTCCCTTCGCTGGGAAACCCCACCTCCGGACTTCCGTTGCCAGCGAAGCACTCTTTTTTGCGATGCTGGGATTCCCGTGCTGGGATTCCCCTGCAGCATTGCAAAAACACAGAAGTCGGGAGGTGGGGTTTCCCATGGAGGGGAGCCTCAGGGGAATCCCAGCAGCACAAAAACGGGCGCTTCGGCTGGCAAAAGGTGTGAATTTTGGGCTTGCAGGCATTAATCGCTTTTCCATTGATTCCTATGGGAAACATTGTTTCGTCTTACAAACTTTTCACCTTAAGAACCTCGTCCCGGAACCAATTAAGTTTGTAAGACAAAGTATCACTGTATTTAGATTTATATCCCGACTCGTATACAGGAAATCAAGCATTTTAATATTTTAACAGCCCTGTTGTCCTGAATGAATGACTGGCCCAATATCCAATCCAAGGAGCTTCCTTCCATGGTTGAAGACGCCATTTTGATCCTCTGAAAATCATGTGACCATGTGATTCTACCGACTTTTCCTGAATAAGCCCCAGTCTGATTTTTTTGGACTAATAATAAGTCCTACCCCAAAAATAAGCCCTAGTGAAGGGGGTGGGTGTGACCAGCACAGGACGCAGCCTAACTACGTGTTCCCTCACAAACATGGGCAGCGATTCCTGAGACTTGGCAGCTCAGTCCCTTCCACAGTTGCCTCATAGAGGTTCCGCCCCTTAATTACGGCTCTGATTAAGGTGATCTGATTTTAGAATCTGATTCTGAAGCTGATTGTCCCCATTTCTACATCAGCACTTTGACTCTTGGGTCGAGTGGGAAGGATTAGCCTAGAGCAGTGTTTCCCAACCTTGGCAAGGTGAAGAGATCTGGACTTCAACTCCCAGAATTCCCCAGCCAGCATTCGCTGGCTGGGGAATTCTGGGAGTTGAAGTCCAGATCTCTTCACGTTGCCAAGGTTGGGAAACACTGGCCTAGAGGGCCCCAGAGAGTATCTATGGCTGGAAGGGTCTTGGAACCTGGTTGTCCCCAATCCTAACCCAACATTTGAACTTGACTCTTATTGTACCTAAAACGATGGTTTTCAACCTTTCTAATGCCATGACCCCTTAATACAGTTCCTCATGTTCTGGTGACACCCAACCATAAGTCTAGTGCCAATTCTCCCAACAGAGCTTGAAGCTGATTGGCAGGAAGGTCAGAGGAACACCCCCCACTGTAAACGCCTGATTGGTCGGATTGTAAAAATATGTTCCAAGGCGCCAGAATAGAAGCTTTAGTTCCTAACACCATGGGGAATTTGCCTTTTCCCATGGTCTTAGGTGACCCCTGTGATACGGTCGTTCAACTCCCAAAGGGGTTCCAACCCCCAGGTGGAGAACCGCTGACCTAAAAGAATGTATCTATCTGTCCTAGTTTTATTTATCTGTGCCTTCTTTCGGGAATTTTTCAGAATGGATTTCTTAGCTTTTCTTCCTGGGTTTTCCTGGTACCTGTTCTGTCGAGCTCTCTGGTAGACTCCTCCCAAAAATGCACAGATACAATTTCAGACACACACACGTTTGAAAATTCAAAACAATGTTCTTTATACCGCAAATGCAAATAAACAGAGCACTCTTTTTGTATAGCAAAGAGCACTTGTCTCCAAACAAACTGGTAATTTGTACAAGTCCCTTATCAGTTCTGTGATACTTATCTTGCAGCTGTGAGGCAATTCACAGTCCTTCTTCTTTCACAAAGTGAAACACACTTTGCTCTGGTTTAGTTTCAAAGCGGGGAAAAATCAGCACACAAAAGGTCAAAGTCAGTAAAGCAGTCATGAAACACAACGATCAGATAATCCTCCACAATGGCCAAACCCACAGGCTGCTCTTTATAGCAGCCTCACTAATGACCAAAGCCCCACCCAACCACAGGTGGCCTCATTTTCTTTGATAATAATCTCTCAGTTGTTGTTGCCTATGCATCGCTCTCCCCATGCGTGGCTGTATCATTAACTCTTGTTCCGAATGCAAGGAGGAGCTAGATAATTGATCTCCTTCTGAGCTGTCTGCCACACTCTCCTCCTCCCTGTCACTCATGTCTTCTTGGTCAGAGGAGCCTTCATCATCAGATTCCACCAGGGGCAAAACAGGCCTGCAGCATGTGGATGTCTCCCCCACATCCATAGTCCTTGGGGCAGGAGCTGGGCCAGAGCTAACCACAACAGTACCCAATCCAAGAATTCTGACCCTCCTTTTCAAGAGCACGTCTCAGGGGCTGCCTTTTGCTCTAATTATTGACAGAGTCCTTGGGAACTGAAAAAAAAATTCTAGCCAAGTATGACTCTTCCACCAAAGTATCCTGCGTGCTGGAACTCCCTAGAGAAAAATGACCACCAAAAGGACCTTTCATTTTTTTAAATGTTGCAGAAGGTGA
Source organism: Erythrolamprus reginae (assembly GCF_031021105.1). Lineage (NCBI taxonomy): Eukaryota > Metazoa > Chordata > Lepidosauria > Squamata > Dipsadidae > Erythrolamprus > Erythrolamprus reginae. Next base: position 14,165,719 of record NC_091960.1, read on the forward strand.
TGCTTAGGCTGCAAGATTTCGGTGTACAGAGTACAGTCATACCTCGTCTTACAAACCTAATTGGTTCCCGAGGGAGGTTCGTAAGACGAAAGGTTCATAAGACGAAACATTGTTTCCCATAGGAAACAATGTAAAGTCAATTAATCCATGCAACAACAAAAAAAACCCTGCAAAAAACCGCTGCCGCCCGGCTGTCACCTTTTAAAACAGCCTGGGGGCTTCCCAGTGGCCTCCCGGATGCCGAACGCCAAACCCGAACTTCTGGGTTCGGCTTCAGGAGGCTGCTGGGAAGCCCCCCGGCTGTTTTAAAAGGTGACAGCCGGGCGGTGCGGCTTCCCAGCGGCCTCCCGAACTCGAACTTTTGCCAAACTTCCAGGTTCGGCGTTCGGGAGGCCGCTGGGAAGCCACGCTGCCCGACTGTCACCTTCTAAAACAGCCGGGGGGCTTCCCAGCAGCCTCCCGAACACCGAACCCGGAAGTTCGGGTTTGGCGTTCGTAAGACGAAAAAAGTTCGCAAGAAGAGGCAAAATTTTTCTGAACCCCGAGTTCGTATCTCGGGTTGTTCGTAAGACGAGGGGTTCGTATCTTGAGATACCACTGTATTGTGAAGCAAGCCACAGTTCAAACTATGTACCTGGCAATTACTCAAAGAGTTTTAATATAAGAGAATATCGAGAGTCAGGAGGAGGATCCTGGCTTTGCCTTCGTTTTCTTTGCTGACCTGAAAGATGTAAGTAACAAAAAGGGAAGGGAAGAGAACAGAAGAGAAGGGGAAACTGAGCAACATTGTTCATTATACATTTCGCTATCTCTATCTGAAAAATTCCACAGAGGAATAGCAATGAAAATAAAAATAAAAATAGACCAAATAAAGTTCTATTTATAGGCAAATTAACGCAGGAAAGCCGAAGTTAATGATTACTTTACAGATTGGGGAAAAATAAAAAGGCAAGAGAGAACACAGGCAAAAGTACATATGCAGTATACACATCCAACTCATCACAGCTAAAGAATAAAAACAAAAAAAGTGACAAAAATAATAAAGACGGGCCAAACAAATATTTATATATAATTAGATATCTAACTGAATCTAGAATGATCTTCAACTTTTGCATCAACATGACATCTGTAAACTAGTCTGCGTTAAGTGGAGTCGATGCCATATCACTGAAGCTGTTTTTAGTAGATGACACTACTCTGTTAGAAAAGTGGACTAACCAAGGTCAGTATCTGGCCAACCTAGATGACTTTGGGTTAAAAATGACGATACACATTACAATATGTGTCTCGAAACCCTTTGTGGTGCCTTAGTCCCTTTTTTTAAGTCCAGCAAGTAGATCCTTTTCTTCCAATGAGATATGCTCAGAATAACAGAATAGCAGAAGGGACCTTGGAGGTCTTCTAGTCTAACCCCTGCTTAGCAGGAAACCCTACACCACTTCAGACAAGTGGTTATCCAATCTCTTCTTTAAAACTTCCAGTGTTGGAGCCTTCACAACTTCTGGAGGAAAGCTGTTCCACTGATTAATTGTTCTCACTGTCAGGAAATTTCTCCTTAGTTTTAAGTTGCTTCTCTCCTTGATTAGTTTCCACCCATTGCTTCTTGTCTACCCTCAGGTCAATGAAGGGCTACCAAACTTTTTACTACCACACTGTGGCCGTGGCTTAGGCAGGACGCCCTGCATTTTCTTTCAACATCTTTCAGTGCAAATTGGGTGCTTTGGGATGGAGCTCCATTTTTACTACCCCCCATCCGGGCAGCAACCCACCCTTGCCTCAGGTGCTTTGCTTGACCGCTTCTTTGTGGCAACTCCTGAGATATTGGAACACTGCTATCATGTCTCCCCTGGTCCTTCTTTTCATTAAACTAGCCATGTCCAGTTCCTGCAACTGGTCTTCATATGTTTTAGCCTCCAGTCCCCTAATCATCATTGTTGCTTTTCTCTTCTCTTTATAGATTTGTCAACATCCTTTTTGCATCGTGATAACCAAAACTGGATACCATATTCCAAGTGTGGCCTTATAAAGTTGTTGTGGTTAGCTCTGGCCCAACTCCTGCCCCAAGGACTATGGATGTGGGGGAGACTTCCACATGTTGCAGGCCTGTTTTGCCCCTGGTGGAATCTGCTGATGAAGGCTCCTCTGACCAAGAAGACATGATTGAGAGGGGGGAGGAGAGTGTGGCAGACAGCTCAGAAGGAGATCAATTATCTAGCTCCTCCTTGGATTCAGAACAAGAGTTAATGATACAGCCACGCATGCGGAGAGCAATCCATAGGCAGCAACAACTGAGAGATTATTATCAAAGAAAATGAGGCCACCTGTGGTTGGGTGGGGCTGTGGTAATTAGTGAGGCTGCTATAAAGAGCAGCCTGTGGGTTTGGCCATTGTGGAGGATTATCTGATCCTTGTGTTTCGTGACTGCTTTGCTGACTTTGACTTTTTTAAGCTTTGAAACTAAACCAGAGCAAAGTGTGTTTCACTTTGTGAAAGAAGAAGGACTGTGAATTGCCTCACAGCTGCAAGCTTAGTATCACAGAACTGATAAGGGACTTGTACAAATTACCAGTTTGGTTGGAGACGAGTGCTCTTTGCTATACCAAAAGAGGGCTTAGGTTAAGTGACTTTTCATTATAAAGAACATTGGTTTGAATTTTCAAACGTGTGTGTGTCTGAAATTTGTACCTGTGAATTTTCGGGAGGAGTCTGCCAGAGAGCCCGACAGAACATAAAGTGGTATTAACACTTCACGTGATCTTGATTCTATCCCTCTGTTGATGCAGCCTAGAACTGTGTTGGCTTATTTGGTAGCTACTGCACACTTTAAATGGTTGTCCACTAGGTTGTCCACTAGAACTCCCAGATCCTTCTCACAGTTGCTGCTATTGAGGTACCACATATACTGATCACCATTGAATTTCATTTTTTAGATAGTGCCCAATGTTCAAGGGTGTCAAAATCCTTCTGTATTTTAAGCCTACCTTCTGAAGTGTTGGCTTAAAGTATGCCTGTTAGTTTGGTGTCATCTGCAAGGTCCCCATCTATTCCCTCATCCAAATAATTTTTGTGAAGATATTTCCATGTCTACCAAAACTTGAATGCAGTGCCCTGACTTTATAAAACTAGACTGTCTGGAGCTCAATTGACTTAGGCAGTCGTTCCCCCTTCATACTATTAATGACAAACAAAAGTGTGTTTTGTGTGTGTGCACATACATATTGGAGGGGGACAACTTTTAAACTGCATTTATTAATTTATATAGAAACATAGAAACATAGAAGGTTGATGGCAGAAAAAGACCTCATGGTCCATCTAGTCTGCCCTTATACTATTTCCTATATTTTATCTTAGGATGGATCTATGTTTATCCCAGGCATGCTGGAAGTTTGTTCCAAGCATCTGCTACTTTTTCAGTAAAATAATATTTTATCACGTTACTTCTAATCTTTCCCCCAACTAACCTCAGATTGCGCCCCCTTGTTCTTGTATTCACTTTCCTATTAAAAACACTTCCCTCCTGAACCTTATTTAACCCTTTAACATATTTAAAGGTTTCGATCATGTCCCCCCTTTCCCTTCTGTCCTCCAGACTATACCGATTGAATTCATTAAGTCTTTCCTGATACGTTTTATCCTTAAGACCTTCCACCATTTTTGTTACCGCTCTTTGGACCCTTTCAATTTTATCTTTTTGTAGGTGAGGTCTCCAGAACTGGACACGGTATTCCAAATGTGGTCTCACCAGCGCTCTATACAAAGGGATCACAATCTCCCTCTTCCTGCTTGTTATACCTCTAGCTATGCAGCCAAGCATCCTACTTGCTTTCCCTACCACCTGATTGCACTGTCCACCCATTTTGAGACTGTCAGAACTGACAGACTGTCGGACTTTACCATCATGGCATGACTGTCTATATGGGAAAACATGCCAAAATCTTTTACCCTAGCAAAGTAAACTTGCTGATGTTTCCCACCATTCTGATCTTGGATTAACTATTTATTTATTTATTTATTTATTTATTTATTTATTTATTTATTTATTTATTTATTTATTTATTTATTTATTTATTTATTTATTTATTTATTTATTTATTTATTTATTTATTTATTTATTTATTTATTTATTTATTTATTTATTTATTTATTTATTTATTTATTTATTCATTTGTCCAATACACAATACATATGGAAGAGAATAGACATGAAGTAATATATATAAAGATAATATGTAAAAATAGAGGAGAAGATATATGAAAGGAAGAAAATATATATGATATAAGAGATAAAGGAAAGACAATTGGACAGGGGACGAAAGGCACACTAGTGCTCTTATGCACGCCCCTTACTGACCTTTTAGGAACCTGGAGAGGTCAATCGTGGATAGTCTAAGGGAGAAATGTTGGGGGTTAGGGGTTGACACTATTGAGTCTGGTAATGAGTTCCACGCTTCGACAACTCGATTGTTAAAGTCATATTTTTTACAGTCAAGTTTGGAGCAGTTAATATTAAGTTTGAATCTGTTGTGTGCTTTTGTGTTGTTGTGGTTGAAGCTGAAGTAGTCATTAACCGGTAGGACGTTGCAGCATATCTGTGACGAAAGTTCATGATATGTTCTTTTTATATCAGGATCCTCAATGCTCTCTGAACTTGCTTGTTTTCTTGCAGAGGTCTCATTCTCCAAACTCTTTATATCAGAGCTAAACATCAGAGCAGTGGAAGTGATGTGCCGGTGTCTGGAGGCTGTTGGGGTCTGGATGGGTGTCAACAGACTCAAACTCAAACCTGATAAGACGGAGTGGCTGTAGGTTTTGCCTCCCAAGGACAATTCTATCTGTCCGTCCATCACCCTGGGGGGGTAGTCATTGACCCCATCAAAGAGGGTCCGCAACTTGGGCGTCTTCCTCGATCCACAGCTCACATTAGAGAAACACCTTTCAGCTGTGGCAAGGGGGGCATTTGCCCAGGTTCGCCTGGTGCACCAGTTGCGGCCGTATTTGGACCGGGAGTCACTGTTCACAGTCACTCATGCCCTCATCACCTCGAGGCTCGACTACTGCAATGCTCTCTACATGGGGCTTCCTTTGAAAAGTGTTCGGAAACTTCAGATCGTGCAGAATGCAGCTGCGAGAGCAGTCATGGGCTTCCCCAAATATGCCCATGTTACACCAACACTCCGCAGTCTGCATTGGTTGCCGATCAGTTTCCAGTCACAATTCAAAGTGTTGGTTATGACCTATAAAGCCCTTCATGGCACCGGACCAGATTATCTCCGGGACCGCCTTCTGCCACACGAATCCCAGCAACCAGTTAGGTCCCACAGAGTGGGCCTTCTCTGGGTCCCGTCAACTAAACAATGTCGTTTGGCGGGACCCAGGGGAAGAGCCTTCTCTGTGGCGGCCCCGGCCTTTTGGAACCAACTCCCCCCAGAGATTAGAATTGCTCCCACCCTCCTTGCCTTTCGTAAACTTCTTAATACCCACCTCTGCTGTCAGGCATGGGGGAACTGAGATATTCTTTCCCCCTAGGCCTTTACCATTTACGCATGGTATCTCTGTATGTATGTTTGGTTTTTATAATAAAGGGTTTTTTTAGTTATTTTAGGATTGGATTGGATTGTTACATGTTGTTTTTATCATTGTTGTTAGCCGCCCCGAGTCTACGGAGAGGGGTGGCATACAAATCCAATAAATAAATAAATAAATAAATTTCAGGGCTTCTGTATTTGGGCTTTGCTGCATGAGTATGCCTATGACATGCTCCAACCATTCCTGATGTGCCCACCAGCATAAAAGTTTATAAAGGGTGAATTAATGGACCAGCAAAAGCTGTTCTGGAAGCAGCCGACGGATCATTGGGAAAGAGGCTCACATTCCATTCTGAAAGCAAAGTCTCAACATTTCCAAAGCCTGCATCACTTTGTGCTTTGCAGCTGCTTCTCATCCTCTGTCCCAGCAGAGTTGACTTCTGCTGTGAAAACAAGGCCCGGTCTCTTCTTGCCCCACCCTTCCAAGTCATCCCACATTTTTTGTGGCTTTGACGAAAACTGTCACTGCGCTTGGCACTTTCCCTTTGAAAATGCAAAGCTGGATCTGTGCCCATCCTGGTTTCAAAGAGCGTTGTGGGCCCTGTTGCCTTGGCTGCTCCCTTTCAACCCCATAAGACGCTGCCCTCTTTGGGAGGGAGGAAAACACACACAAAGAAATTACGAAGCGCAATAGACCATATGGTCCAATATAGCCAAAGCCGCCAATGTGGCCAATTTTCTGTATGTTACCATATGGTGCTGCGTATTTAGCAAAAATATAACTTGACTGTTTCTCTTTCCATATGGGCATTCTTTTGCTTTAATTAATAACAGCGAGGAGAAACGCTTTCAAAGGCATCCAAGATTCCTGCAAATGAAATATTTTATGACAGAAACATGCCCCCTTAAGGTCCTCTGAGTTACTTGGAACATGCCCTGGAAGCCAGCTTCCTCCACCCACAATTTGGCAAAGAGTTTCTTAACACATTTACTCCCAAGGCTGCCGCAAATGATGTGGTCCATCTCCCTTGTCCCTTGATTGATGTGTCTGGAAGCGGTTGCCTGAACCTCAAAGAGCTTGACTGGAGTTCATCACTTCTTGCAATTGAGTTGGTTCATAGCCAGAAAGAGGTGGTTGTTGTTATTAATTGTGAAGTTGTGTCCGACCCATTGCAACCCTTCCTGTCCTCTGCCATCCTCTGAAGTTCATTTAAACACACGTCAACTGCTTCAGTGACTCCATCTAGCCACCTCGTTCTTTGGTCGTCCCCTTCTTCTTTTGCCCTCCATCTTTCCCAGGATTAGGCTCTTCTCCACTGAGTCCTTCCTGGCTAATACCCTACGACAGGGTTTCCCAACCCTTGAAGATATCTGGACTTCAACTCCCAGAATTCACCAGCCAGCATTTGCTGGCTGGGGAATTCTGGGAATTGAAGTCCAAATATCTTCAAGTTGCCAAGGTTTGGAAACACTGCTCTACGACACTAGACTTTCAATCCTGGGCCTAGAAAGTCTAGAACTAAGACGCCTTAAACATGATCTAAGTATTGCCCACAAGATCATATGCTGCAAAGTCCTGCCTGTCGGCGACTACTTCAGTTTCAACCACAACAATACAAGAGCACACAACAGATTCAAGCTTAATATGAACCGCTCCAAACTTGACTGTAAAAAATAGGACTTCAGTAACCGAGTTGTCGAAGCGTGGAACTCATCACTCCATAGCGTCATCCCCCAAACCCCAACACTTTACCCTTAGATTATCTACGGTTGACCTATCCAGATTCCTAAGAGGTTAGTAAGGGGCGAGTGCAAGTGCACTAGAGTGCCTTCCGTCCCCTGTCCTATTGCTCTCCTATATATCCTATACCTTTCTTCTATTCCTATATCTTTTCTTCTATTCTTTCATTGATATGTTCTATTACTATATCTTCTTTTCTGTTATTTCTCAGATATATTTTACTATGAGTATCTTCTCTATAACCTTCATCATGTATTTTACTATGTGTATATAGATATATACTCACTAAAACCCTCATTGTGTATTGGACTAACTAACTAACTAACTAACTAACTAACTAACTAACTAACTAACTAACTAAAATAAAATAAAATAAAATAAAATAAATCTGGCCTTCTGGTTGGGTTGATCTCCTCTAGGACTGACTGGTTTGATTGCCTTGCAGTCCAAGGGACTCAGAAGAGTCTTCTCCAGCACCATAGTTCAAAGACCTCCATTCTTTGGTGCTCAGCCTTCCTTATGGTCCAACTTTCACAGCCAAATATTGCAACTGGGAAAACCACAGCCTTGATTATAGGCACTTTTGTTGGCAGGGTGATGTCTCTGCTTGTTAGTATGCTGCCTAGATTTGCCATAGCTTCCCTCCCCAGGAGCAAGCATCTTTTAATTTATGTACTGTATAGTCCACAGAAAAAGGTAGAAGGAACCAAAATATGTACAGTAATTGAGAAGCACTGCCTTACACACTGTTTCAGAGAACTATCCAATTTCTTCTTAAAAACCTCCAGCCCTGGAGGACCCACAACCAATGGTCCCTCTAATGTTAGAAAACAGCACACCGCAGACGCCGTTCTCATGCCCATGCGTGGCCGCGCAGCTGCGCAGCTTAGAGGGAACATTGCCCACAACTTCTAGAGGCAAGCCATTCCATTGATTAATAGTTCTCATTCTCAGGAAATGTCTCCTTAATTCTCACTTGAATCTCTCTTGGTAATCCCTGCCCTCAGTGGCTTTGGAGAGTAGGTGAACCCCCTTTTCTCTGTATTAACCATTAACTAAGCAAACCCTATAAATTTACAGAACCTTGGAAGTCTGAATGTGCTTCTCAGTTTCCACACTTTATCTTATTGTGATCTATGGAGGGGCATGTCTGACATGATTTCTCAAATTCATGGTCCAGGCTTCAGTCCCTCTTATGGGACCATTGCCTTAGTAGCAGCTCTTCCTTCTGTTCCTCCCGGCCACTCCCTATTCCTTCTGCAAGGCAGCTTATCTCATCAATGGCATCTCAGCCCACAGGACAAGAAAACTGGGAAACAGTATTTCCAATCATTTTTTTTTTAAAAAAAACAACCCAACCTAAATAAACTTACTGTAAATAAGCCTGGGAAAATTCTTCTTACACTTTCCAAGATCCCGGATTTACCTCTATGGTAGCATAAAACACCCCTTCTTGAACCTTTCTGTTGTGGTTAGCTCTGGCCCTGCTCCTGCCCCAAGGACTGTGGATGTGGGGGAGACATCCACATGCTGCAGGCCTGTTTTGCCCCTGGTGGAATCTGCTGATGAAGGCTCCTCTGACCAAGAAGACATGAGTGACAGGGAGGAGGAGAGTGTGGCAGACAGCTCAGAAGGAGATCAATTATCTAGCTCCTCCTTGGATTCGGAACAAGAGTTAATGATACAGCCACGCATGCGGAGAGCGATGCATAGGTAACAACAACTGAGAAATTATTATCAAAGAAAATGAGGCCACCTGGTGGGGCTGTGGTAATTAGTGAGGCTGCTATAAATAGCAGCCTGTGGGTTTGGCCATTGTGGAGGATTATCTGATCCTTGTGTTTCGTGACTGCTTTGCTGACTTTGACCTTTTGTGTGCTGATTTTCCCCCGCTTTGAAACTAAAACAGAGCAAAGTGTGTTTCATTTTGTGAAAGAAGAAGGACTGTGAATTGCCTCACAGCTGCAAGCTAAGTATCACAGAACTGATAAGGGACTTGTACAAATTACCAGTTTGTTTGGAGACGAGTGCTCTTTGCTATACAAAAAGAGGGCTTGGTTTAAGTGAATTTTCATTATAAAGAACATTGTTTTGAATTTTCAAACGTGTGTGTGTCTGAAATTTGTACCTGTGAATTTTTGGGAGGAGTGTACCAGAGAGCCCGACAGAACACTTTCCGTGGTTCTTTCTTCCTTGATCCTCCTCAAGTGTTTCTTCTGATGGATTTTAATGAGTCTCTTATGAATCGAGCAACTGTTCCTTGGCTCTCACCTCTGCAGTGAGCTTGCTCGATGGCCAAAGGCAAGAGACAGAGTTCTAAACTTTCCTAGCAATCTTCACCCATAGCATAAGATCATTGGAGAAACGAGAACATTTTTATAAAGTGGGTGCGGACCGAAGGATCGGCTGGTACCAGTTTTGGGTTGCTAGCTGGTATGGGCCACATTGCGCACCAGTAGCAAAAATGGAGCTGGGCGCGCAGCTCTGTGTCACCGGTGTGTGCAGGTGCACGCACCACTGAGATTTTGCTTCTGTGCATGCGCAAGGAGCAAAATCTCAAAAGAGGATGTGTTCATGTGTGAGATTTGGGCAATTTTTTTGCTTCTGCGCATGCATGGAAGCAGAACAAATTGCCAAAAATCTCATGCATGAACGTCCTCTCGTGAGAATTTGCTTTCTGCGCAGGCTTCCCTGAAGCCTCCAGAGGGCGAAACGTCCTTCGCCAAGGTTGAAAATCAGCTGGCTAGCACATGCATGCTTGCTGGAGTTGACATAGGGCAATGCCTCGCGTGCCCTCCGATATGGCTCCAAGTGCCATAGGTTTGCCATCAGAGGTATAAGGTTTCCTGTCTGAGCAGGGATTGGACTAGAGCCAAGGTGGCGCAGCAGGTAGAGTGCAGTACTGCAGGCCACTAAAGCTGATTGTAGATCTGCAGGTCAGCGGTTCAAATCTCATCACCGGCTCAAGGTTGACTCAGCCTTCCATTCTTCCGAGGTGGGTAAAATGAGGACCCGGATTGTGGAGGCAATATGCTGGCTCTGTTAAAAAGCGCTATTGCTAATAGGTTGTAAGCCACCCTGAGTCTAAGGAGGAGGGCGGCATAAAAAAAATCGAATAAAAATAAAATAGAAGACCTCCGAGGTCCCTTCCAACTCTGTTATTCTATAATTCTACATCTTCAAATCACATCTGCTTTGCAATGGCCTTGTGGCATGTTCCCTGGTGCCCATGGGCTTAAAAAACCCCATTGACCTGAAAGGCCCTGTAAAATGCCGCCAACGCAAGTACAGCAATCAACTTTTATTATAGCGGTTGCATCTTGATTTACAACAGGGGTGGGGAACAGTGGCCTTTTATCTCTGACTTGTAGGCTTCAACTTTCAGAATTCCTCAGCCGGCTCAGGAATTCTAGGAATTGAAGTTCCACAAGTCATAAAGGGGCCATTGTTCCCCACGTCTGATGTAGAAGCTTGGCTTTGTTTGCAAAACGGGAATAATTCTTTTTTTCCATTCCCGAGAGGAAGCGATGCCTCATTTGGAACTGTGGTGCAATCAAAGCTTTGTCGGATGGGGTGTGCGCTGCCCTCGCTGTTCGCAACCGCCAACTTTACCTCCCTGGGGGGCTAAATGCGGTTTCAAGCGACACAGGTGCATCAGAGGCAATGAAGCAGTTGGTTTGAGTTTTCTACTATCCTAGTAAACACATCCAGAGATGCATGGAGACACACAATGAAGGGCTGCAAAATATTTACTATCACACTGTGGGCGTGGCTCATTTTGTGGGTGTGGCTTGCTGGCCATGTGACCAGGTGGGAGTGACTTGATGATCATGTGACTGGGGGGTGGCTTAAAAGTCATGTGAGTGGGTTAAAGGTGGCCAACTTTACATCACTCATGTCAAGGGTTTGGGTTACGGCCTCTCTTCACCTCAGAGAGATACAATTTCCCTACCTATTTATTATTACTGAACATCCAAAATATACTATTTAATTCTATGTACATAGTAATCCCTCGCTACTTCGCGGTTCATCTTTTGCAGATTCGCTATTCACAGGTTTTCAAAGGGGGCTTAAACCCATTAAATCCATTGAAAATTTTAAATCCATTAAAATTCATAAAATTCTTCTACAGTACTACTGTACTCTATTAAAGAAACTAGTAGGATATCACATGTAGTTCCAGCAGAGAAACATTATAGAATGACTGTTTAATGCAAAGGGTGGGTTTTAAAAGTCCAAATGCTCGTTAAATACATTAAAAATATATTTCCTCTACTTCACGGAAATACGTTTTTCAAGGGTGGTCTTGGAACGCATCCCCCACGAAAAACGAGGTATTACTGTATATACCATGTGTGTACATACATATTACACACAGGCACACGAAAATAGACATTATCTACTACATGGTGTATGTGTATGTACACACACACAGACACACATAGCTCTTCTAAAATTGTACACATTTAACCTCATTTACTGTGATAGGAAAAACATATCCGGAACCCAGAAGGGAAAAAAAAGAAAAAAATTCAAATTTTTTCTACCGGTTCTGCATATCTGAAGTTGGAGACATTGTGCTTCAAATCCCTTCTAGTTCCAGAGACATTGTTGAATGATTTATTCATAAAAAGGCCCTTATTTATACCAAAGAAAGGAGACAGAACGGTTAGCTTTTTAAGTGCTTATAATGCATTCTACGGTACGCAAGTCTGCCTGACATCATTTATAATTGTAGAATTCCTTCACCTCTCTCCTTCTCTCCTTCTCTCCCCTCAGCTTCTCGTTTTATTTCGTGTTGGAGAGGGAAGGAGGTTCGGGCTCCCCTTCATATCAGCATGGAAGGTGATAGGAAACTCGGTTAATTAGCAGAAGTTGACAGATGTGCCAAGGAGAGCTAAGGTGAAATCTCACTCACAGAGCTGCTTCACAGGCCCCTAAGTGGGGTGAGAGAACATTTCCTCCTTATCTCCATCTCTTCCATGTGGGGAACTGAGGAGGGGAAAAAAGATGTTCAGAAAAGGCCTTATTGCAATTTGACACACGTCTTCATCCAACTTGGGGCGGAATTTCACACAGTTTGAGTTGTTCACCATTGGAACAAAATCTGGAGGCTGATTGTTTGATATTTAGGATGTTGTGTGGAGGCCCAGCCAATATATATATATATATAAGTCCAATATATAAATCTGCCCAGCCACAAACTAACAGGAGAGTAAATGCACGTGTTGCAGAACATAAGAATGCATTAAGGAAAAAAGAAAAAACCTCCTCCCTTTTCCAACACTTCAAAACTACAGGACATGGAATTGATTTTGACAGTACTAAATCAATTTCCAAAACAGAACACTACAGCAAAAGAATAATCATGGAAGCCATCGAGATAGAAAAACATCCCCAAAATATGAACAGGCGGGATGATACTTCCCGCCTACCAGACATCTGGAAACCAGCCCTCATTAACAAACGTATCCCAGCCATAGAAACTGAAACCAGACTCAGAACACACATTGCAAAACAACCAAGTAGTCTGCAAGCTCCAACTACTCAGGATATCACCCCTAATCCACAATCATTAACTAATCAGCATACCTCAGTTGATTTAACTCATTGATTTAATGACCCCAGGTGTTACCCCACTGACTCACCAGGAAGTTTCTACACAGCCTTATTTTGGCCTCATCAGCTAGTCATACCCACTGGGACTTGACCCTTCATTCATTCATTCATTCATTCATTTATTAGATTTGTATGCCGCCCCTCTCCGTAGACTCGGGGCGGCTAACAACATTAAAAAGACAATATGAACAAATCTAATATTAAAAGTAATGTAAAAAACCCCAATTTAAGAAACCAATCATACATACAGACATACCATGCATAAATTTTATAAGCCTAGGGGGAAGGGAATATCTCAGTTCCCCCATGTCTGATGACACAAGTGGGTTTTAAGGAGCTTACGAAAGGCAAGGAGGGTGGGGGCAACTCTGATATCTGGGGGGAGTTGGTTCCAGAAGGTCGGGGCCACCACAGAGAAGGCTCTTCCCCTGGGTCCCGCCAAATGACATTGTTTAGTCGACGGGACCCGGAGAAGGCCAACTGTTGTTGTTAGCCGCCCCGAGCCTACGGAAAGGGGCGGCATACAAATCTGATTAATAAATAAATAATAAATAAATAACTCTGTGGGACCTAACTGGTGGCTGGGATTGGTGCGGCAGAAGACGGTCCCGGATATTATGGTTTGTGAAACACGATTTACGGGTAACCCTCGACCTGCAACAGTTGGTTTTAGTGACCATTCAAAGCTACAAGGGCAGTGGAAAAAGTAACACCTGACCATATTTTTCACACTTATGACTGAGGTAGCACCTCCATAGTCACATGACCAAAATTCAAACGCTTGGCAAGTGACTCATCTTTAAGCCATATTGCAATCAGGTGGGGGTTCTCCATCGTAGTGGCAATGAGTGCATTGTGTACGCAGGTTTGCATCCCCGAACTGCATGCGCCTGTGCCCACATGAGACTTGGCTTCCATGCATGATATTTCGCCAATTTTTGGCATTGCTTTGCTTCACGGAAGCAAAAACCCAGCGAGAATTGGGCAAAATTTATTATTTATTTATTTATTTATTTATTTATTCATTCATTCATTCATTCATTCATTCATTCATTCATTCATTCATTCGACTTTTATGCCGCCCTTCTCCTTAGACTCAAGGCGGCTTACAATATGTTAGCAATAGCACTTTTTTAAAACAAAACCAGCCTATTGCCCCCACAATCCGGGTCCTCATTTTACCCACCTCGGAAGGATAGAAGGCTGAGTCAACCTTGAGCCGGTGATGAGATTTGAACCGCTGATCTGCTCTAGCGGTCAGCTTCAGTGGCCTGCAGTACTGCACTCTACCTGCTGCGCCACCCCGGCTCTTGTGTACAAAAGCATCCTCACATGAGATTTGGCTTCCTGTGCATGTACAGAAGCCAAATCTCACATGGGCGTGCGCACGGACATTTCAGCTTTATTTTCCCCACTGTCCCCCACCGTCCCCCCAGGAACCCAATACGGTTGCAATGTCCCGGAGGCATGGGATCACCTTTTGCAACTTTTGTGACCAGTGAAGTCAATGGGGGGGATCAGATTCACTTAACAACCACGTTATTAGCAAGCCATTCATTTAACAACCGTGGCAAGAAAGGTTGTAAAACAGGGGCAAAACTCGGTCAACAAATGTCTCATTTAGCATCAGAGATTTCGGGCTCCATTGTAGTCGTAAGTTGAAGACTGCCAAATCAGAATTTAAGATAGTTAAAGTGGAAAATAGTTAAATACAAACTAAATTCTGTGTGGACCAAAGCAATTTTTGCAGGCACACTTTCTGCCGTCATTAGACAGGCCGTCCAGAGAGTCTTTGAGAATAGGTGAGTTCAGATCAGTGAATGGCTGCAAAAGTTTTTACTACCACACTGTGGGTATGGCTTGTTTTGAGGATATGGCTTGCTGGCCATATGACCAGGTGGGAGTGGCTTGCTGATCATGTGACCGGGGATAGTTTAAAGATCATGTGACTGGCTTAAAGTGGCTAACTTGACATTTCCCATGTCAAGGGTTTGGGTTAGGGTGCCTGGCTACTCCTTGCCTAAAAGAGATACAATTTCCCTATCTATTTACTATTTATTTTTTATTTTCTTTAAAAAAAAATTATTGGATTTGTATGCCGCCCCTCTCCGCAGACTCGGGGCGGCTAACAACAATGATAAAAACAGCATGTAACAATCCAATATTAGAACAACTAAAAAACCCTTATTTATAAAACCAAACATACATACAAACAAACATACCATGCATAAATTGTAGAGGCCTAGGGGAAAGAATATCTCAGTTCCCCCATGCCTACTATTACTGAACATCCAAACTATACTATTTAATTCTATATATATATGCCACAGGGATGGGCTACTGCCCGGACGTGGGGGAACGCAGTAGGGGAGCGAAAATGGAGCTCCACCCTAGAGCACCCAATTTGCACTGAAAGATGTTGAAAGAAAATCCAGGGCATCCTGCATAAGCCACGCCCACAGGGTGATAGTAAAAATTTTAGTAGTCCTTCACTGATATGCCATATGTGTACATACATATTACACACACAGCCACACAACATACATATTACATATTACATACATATTACCCACAGGCACATAACTACCTCTCTACTAACCAGAGCATACAAAACATTTGTCAGACCAATTCTTGAATACAGCTCACCTGTATGGAATCCACACTGCATAACAGACATTATTACAATTGAAGGAGTGCACAAATACTTCACAAGAAGAGTCCTCCACTCCTCCTCACGCAACAAATGACCTTACTCCTCCAGACTTCAATTACTATGTTTAGAAAATTTACAGCTACACCGCCTCCGAACTGATTTAACCGTTGTTCATAAAATCATACATCACAATGTACTCCCTGTTAGTGACTACTTCACCTTTAACAACAACAACACAAGAGCATGCAATAGATACAAACTAAATGTAAATCGCTCCAAACTAGACTGCAGAAAATACAATTTCAGTAATAGAGTGATCAATGCCTGGAATTCACTACCGGACTCTGTTGTTTCTTCCCCCAATCCCAAAATCTTCAACCTTACATTATCTATAATAGACCTCTCCCCTTTTCTAAGAGGTGTGTAAGGGGCGTGC